>NC_086377.1:60288116-60888116 GCF_036588685.1 Mytilus trossulus | reverse complement strand
CTGAAGAGAAAGGGAGTGGGTTAAATGTACATACATAAATGAAAATTAAAACCAAACTGTTGTCATTATTCATAAAAAAAGAAACCAAAAGGGAGGTACATGTATGATTGGTAATCAGACACCAGCTCTAACTAGACAAAATGATGAAAAAGAAATAAAGCTTACCATACAACAGTTTTACAATCAGAAAAAAAAACTATACATAAATCAGTTAGAAATAGCCATGAAATGACAAACATTAAACAATATATATACAAGAAAACTAATGGCCACATCAACGAACAAACTGAAAATCAAGATATACACCAAAAAATTATAAGCCCTGTTTTACAGGCTTCTTTAATACTAAGGACCGACACATTCATATGGTAGTTGTGTTCTATATGTATGGTGCAAAATTTTCTCATTGCTAAAACCAGTGGTATTCAAAGTATAAAATCCAGAACAAAGTAAAAAAAGACTAACAGTTGAAAAATTATCCAGATGTTGTGAAATTCAATTAACAAAAATACCGGCATCATTAGCGAAAGGCTATCTACATATAATACATTGTATTATTCCATATTGGTATTATTTTAGTAGGTTTCTCTATATGAATTGGATTTTGAATAAAAAAGCATATTCACCTGAGAAAGTGTTATTCATGCACCGCTCTAAACGTCACGCGCTTTTGCATGCAACGTTATGGTAAAATGTTTCAAGTAAAATTTGTTTTGGTATATGTTTGTCATCAAATACATTTTCTTTTCTCGGTATATGGAATAAAACAATTACTGTCTTTTGTTTCGGTAAATATGGGGTTTAATTGACTTTGGAAAAACTGATATTCACTTCGGCCGTCGGCCTCGGTCAATATAAGTTTTTCAAAAGTCAATAAAACCTAATATTTACCTCATCAAAAGACAGTAATTGTATAATATTTACATTGAACCATTTAATAATTAGAAAACAGAACCTACAATGTACATGTATAGCTGCTGATTTTTTTTTAACTATTTAAAAAAAAAAAAATACTATATGGATAAATGATTGACTGTGTAACAATAAAACCAAAATAACTCAGTGAAGCTATTTATGAACATTTAAAAAGTTTGTGTTGACTGCAACAAAAATCTAGAACAAGGGATAGTAATCTTGCTGTGTTAACATCCATTTAATTAGCAATTGATCCAAAAGCTAAATGGTTCAGAAATTAGAAGACCTGGATACTACATGTACAAACAATTGTTAATAAATGCCATTTGTAGAGTAGGATCTGCTTACCAATCCGGAGCACCTGAGATCACCCCCAAGTTTTGGTGGGGTTCGTGTTGCTCAGTCTTAAGTTTTCTATTTTGTTTCAAGTGTACTTTCATTTGTCTGCATGTCTTTTTTAGTTTTAGTCATGGAATTGTAAGTTTATTTTCGATTTATGAGTTTGCTGTTCATCTGGTATCTTTATCCCCAATATTACAATTTATCTGTGTTAATATTATTGTCTTGAACCTCTTTTTCATAGTTCAGTGAGTGACTATATAGCAACTCGAAGAATTGTTTGCTATGTTGATTCTCTATTATAAGTTATACGCTAACGATTTTTGTATTTGTGCAACTATATGGTCATAATGCCAATCTAACAGTTCTCATTTGACCACGTAATCGTTGATAATTTACAAAGTTACCCGGTAAGTTTCTTAGTTCAAGTCAGTATATTATATTATTTGTTCTATATTGTAAGGTGAACATTTCTGTCTGGCAGGTATTATATAAACACCTGTCATTTATCAATAATTCAACATACTAAACTTGAAGTCCTCTGATGTTCAGTACTTCGAATATCAGTACTTTGATATTTTGGTGTATTTGTCTTTATTTCTATCTGGGAACAGTATACCGAAGAAGCAATGTTTTATTTATATTATAAACAGAGAAAATATGTAGCAGTGCACTTATGTAAAACGGCGATGCGTATCTGTTGAGGAGGTGTTCCATTAATGGTAGGAAATACATATTGAAGAATATAACGTTGGTCTCTTTCCCCCGACTTAAATTCTCCCTTCAAAAACAAAGTAAGTTTATAATGTTTATGGACTTTATGATTAGAAGCAGGTAAACAATGGTTTATTTTATTCGTTACAATCTGGAGTGAGCAATAAATGGGTAGATTTAATACTGTTTATAACATGAAACCTTTGAAAAAGCTATTATAATCTGCTTGTCCAGACTGAAATTTGTAAGGTAAGACGGTAAATAACATGTTGTTTTATCATGGTTATACCAGAGACATGTATACTAAATTTATATGTCTCTGGTTACACATACGTGATTGGTAATTTGTTATATTATTATGAGACAACTATACTCCAAAGTATCTAGATGCATCCTGTAAGAAATTAAAAGCAACCACCCACTTGCACTTCAACAATGAGGAAAACCCATTTTTATGAATAGAAAACTGTTAAAGGTCCAAAAATCGGACATTGTTGACAAATGTAGAACAGTTCAATTGGGAAAATTAACGTCCTGATTTTAGTACAAACAATAAATGAAAAACATATGTCCCATTATGATTCTTTAGATGACATTCCACACAACTCCTCCACTCCTACGAAAGTGACGAGAGCTATAAACAAAATCACTGCCTCCAGGCTCCTACAGTTGGATTGCATCCTAGGTCATTCATGGTCCAGTTACCATGGTTACTGAATTTATTGTGATATTTTCTTTAAAGTTGCATATTAGCAACGTTACTGTTTATCAGATTGTGACTTGTCTTTTCTGATTTTATTTAATATACAGAAAGGTGAGACATATCTCTGAGTCAACTGTTTATTTACTATAGATAAGAATATGTGTCATGGATGCCAATGGACAACTAACTCTCAAACATGTATGTCAAAGTTGCAATGCATGAACATTACCAATAATTTCTTATTATATACATTGAAGTCAATGCAAGTAGGTCAAATTATAGCCTTCAACATTATTATGTTGACCATGTTGACATTTACCAACATTGTTTTTTTATGAATAAAAAAGATGTGATGTATACTTAATGAGGCAGTACATTAAATAAATTTCTTGTAGATGTTGTATATAGCATGGAATAAGAATTACTAAACATGCAGAGAATGTTAAAATATGTTATATGTAAATTGCAGATATCAAAAGGTTTATATGTCTTTATATTTGTTTGTTCTTAAACAGAGTCTTACAAGAACGCACATTCTGGAGATAAACATTTATATCAAAAATAAGATGTTAGAGGGAGGAGAGGATTTAGTCACACTCAATGGTAATCTACAGAGACACATAAACACACAGATTGATACTATACTTCTTAAATGTGAGGTTTGTTTGAGAGAATTTAGTAGAAAAAGTGACTTAAAGAAACACTTAAGAATACACACGGGCGAAAAACCTTATACATGTGGAGTTTGTGGGAAAGAAATGTCTAGAGGTAGTAGCATAAAAAGACACATGTATATACATATTGAAGATAAACCTCATAATTGTGATATATGCGGTAAAGGGTTTAGTCATACTAGCAATTTACGGGATCACATGAGAACACATACAACCGAAAAACATACTGTCTGTGTATGTGGTAAAGGATTTAGTAGGCTTGGACTATTACAGATTCACATGAGAACACATACAGGGGAGAAACCTTATGACTGTTGTGAATGTGGAAAAGAGTTTAGTCAGCTTTCCAGTTTACAGAGACATATGACAACACATTCTGGTGATAAACATCATGAGTGTGATGTATGTGGTAAAGTGTTTAGTCTCATTGGGTATTTACAGAGACACATGATAATACACACAGATGTGAAACCTCATAATTGTGATATATGTGGTAAACTGTTTAGTCAGCATGGTCATTTACAAAGTCACATGAGAATACATACAGGTGATAAACCGTATAACTGTGAATTATGTGATAAACGGTTTAGTCAACATGGTGTTTTACAGAAACATATGAGAATCCATACAGGTGATAAACCCCATGTCTGTGATGTATGTGGTAAAGGATTTAGTGAGCAATGTAATTTACAGAGTCACATGAGAACACACACAGGTGATAAACCTTATCAATGTGATGAATGTGATAAAAGGTTTAATCATTCTAGTAATTTACGACGTCACATGAGAACACATACAGGTGACAAACCTTATGAGTGTGATGTATGTGGTAAACGGTTTAGTGAGCATGGTAGTTTACAAATTCACATGAGAATACATTCTGGTGATTAACATCATGAGTGTGATGTATGTGGTAAAGCGTTTAGTCTCATTGGTAATTTACAGAGACACATGATAATACACACAGATGTGAAACCCCATGTCTGTGATGTATGTGGTAAAGGATTTAGTGAGCAATGTAATTTACAGAGTCACATGAGAACACACACAGGTGATAAACCTTATCAATGTGATGAATGTGGTGAATGGTTTAGTCAACCTAGTCATTTACAAAGTCATTCCAAAACACATGCAGGTGATAACCCTCATGACTGTGACGTACGTGGTAAACGGTTTAGTCAGTAAGGTAACTTAAAGAGACACATGAGAATACATACTGCGGATTTTGCATAACACATACATGAGAACACATGCATTTGTGTACTAGTCAAATCAAGGTAAATCTGATTTCGTACATAATGTCATGAATTCAGACTTGCAGAGAACGCATACTTGCGACAAACATCATAAACATTTTCAGAAGAAATGCATTAAACAGACACATACTGGAAATAACTATTAGACCTTATATATGTGATGTATAGATAAGGGTTGTATGATAATGAAAACTAACCATGACAGACGCATAAAAACATATATTGTGTCTGTGAGGTTTACATGTAAATTATTTGGGAAACATTATTTGTAATGATGATTAATACAGAGATGTATAAGAACACATAGAAAAATTGATGTATAAGAACAAGTAAAGATCAAGAAGTATAAGAACACATAGATGAAGAGATGTTTAAGAACACATAGAGCTAGAGATATATTAGAACACACACATAGAAATAGAGATATATAAGAACACACACTTATAAAGAGATAATAGATATATTAGAACAAATGCATAGAGATAGAGATATATAAGAACACAGGCATAAGAGATTAGAGATATATTAGATGTATGTAGTGAACTTTTTTTTTAGAATCTAACCCTTCAAAAGCACTCTAAGGCTTTTCAATTCAACTTTTACAAATATGTAAACAGTGTCAGTGTATACATATTTGTTAAACAGTCAAGGGTGTAACTTTAAACAAGTTAACAGAGAAAAATAACATGCATGTGTTATTACAGACACTCTCATGAGTTGTCTGCTCTTTTTTTTCCTTAATCTGTAGTAACATATGTTTGTTATCAATTAAATATATCACAAATATTTTATCTTTCAGTCAGAGCTCAGACATTAATATGATAAACAGGTCCATTTTTGTTTTTGACTTAAAGAAGTCGAAACATGTATTTATTGGAAAAATGTGTTTTCAATTTTAGCTTTTAATTTATGTATTTCCTTGATAACTAGTTTTCTAATTCCATTAATACTATTTTGATCAAACATAGTAAATCAATGAGACAAGGCCTTTAAGACATGTAAGAGAAAATTAAGCAGTAATAACAAGGCTTAGTTATTACAGGCATGCAGGGTTTCAGATAGGATTTTGAGGGCTTTTATAGTCACTTTTGCGCGTGACAAAATTCAGGCTTATTTTTTAGCTCACCTGGCCCGAAGGGCCAAGTGAGCTTTTCTCATCACTTTGCGTCCGGCGTCCGTCGTCGTCGTCCGTCGTCGTCCGTCGTTAACTTTTACAAAAATCTTCTCCTCTGAAACTACTGGGCCAAATTTAACCAAACTTGGCCACAATCATCATTGGGGTATCTAGTTTAAAAATTGTGTCCGGTGACCCCGCCAACTAACCAAGATGGCCGCCATGGCTATAAATAGAACATAGGGGTAAAATGCAGTTTTTGGCTTATAACTCAAAAACCAAAGCATTTAGGGCAAATCTGACATGGGGTAATATTGTTAATCAGGTGAAGATCTATCTGCCCTGAAATTTTCAGATGAATCTGACATTCTGTTGTTAGGTTGCTGCCCCTGAATTGGTAATTTTAAGGAAATTTTGTTGTTTTTGGTTATTATCTTGAATATTATTTCAGATAGAGATAAACTGTAAAAGGCAATAATGTTCAGCAAAGTAAGATCTACAAATAAGTCAACATGACCAAAATGATCAGTTGACCACTTTAGGAGTTATTGCCCTTTATAGTCAATTTTTAACCATTTTTCGTAAATCTTAGTAATCTTTTAGAAAAATCTTCTCCTCTGAAACTGCTGGGCCAAATTATTTGAAACTTGGCCACAATCATCATTGGGGTATCTAGTTTAAAAATTGTGTCCGGTGACCCCGCCAACTAACCAAGATGACCGCCATGGCTATAAATAGAACATAGGGGTAAAATGCAGTTTTTGGCTTATAACTCAAAAACCAAAGCATTTAGAGCAAATCTGACATTGGGTAAAATTGTTAATCAGGTGAAGATCTATCTGCCCTGAAATTTTCAGATGAATTGGACAACCTGTTTTGGGGTTGCGGCCCCTGAATTGGTAATTTGAAGGAAATTTTGCTGTTTTTGGTTATTATATTGAATATTATTATAGATATAGGTAAACTGTAAACAGCAATAATGTTCAGCAAGGTCAGATTTACAAATAAGTCAACATGACCAAAATGGTCAGTTGACCTCTTTAGGAGTTATTGCCCTTTAAAGTCAATTTTTAACCATTTTTTCGTAAATTTTATATATCTTTTACTAAAATCTTCTTCTCTGAAACTGCTGTGCCAAATTGATCCAAACTTGGCCACAATCATTTTTGGGGTTTCTTGTTTAAAAAATGTGTGGCGTGACCTGGCCATCAAACCAAGATGGCCGCCACGGCTAAAAATAGAACATAGGGGTAAAATGCAGTTTTTGGCTTATAACTCAAAAACCAAATAATTTAGAGAAAATCTGACATGAAGTAAAATTGTTAATCAGGTCAAGATCTATCTGCCCTGAAATTTTCAGAATTGGACAACCTGTTTTTTGGGTTGCGGCCCCTGAATTGGTAATTTTAAGGAAATTTTGCTGTTTTTGGTTATTATATTGAATATTATTATAGATATAGGTAAACTGTAAACAGCAATAATGTTCAGCAAAGTAAGATCTACAAATAAGTCAACATGAACGAAATGGTCAATTGACTCCTGTAGGAGTTATTGACCTTTGTAGTCAATTTTCAATCTGCTTCCTTTGTTTAATATTCACATAGACCAAGGTGAGCGACACAGGCTCTTTAGAGCCTCTAGTTTATAATAGCAAGGGGTCTTACCGTCTAGGATGTTTATATAACTAGCTATACATATATGTTTAAGTTCTTCCAAGAACTAGTCTAGGATCTTTGAAGACTTTAGGATTGCTAATGTAGGCAGTGATTGTCAATATTGCATGAATTGACTGATGTGATGCTAAGTTATGAAGATAAGATCAGGGATCTGGTAATATGGTTCACAACTTCACTTCAGTTATTTTCAGGGCACATCCCTGATCAACAAAAGATGTTAGTCCTATAACATATGACCTCGGAGGCTTTATTCACTATTTACATTTGCTGTTCTGATATTTTCTTTTTACTATCAATGTGCCACCCGAGCATTAGACAAAAAATAAAAAATGAAAATATCAGCATGAAAACGTTAAATAGTGAATATATAATGCGAAGTCATATATTATAGGACTACAAAAGATGTGTGCCTCTATTTTTTAAACTACTGCACAAGTCAAATGAACTTGCAACGACTTTTTCACTTCACAATCATTTATTTTCTTGAAAATACGTTTAAATATCTATTTGGAATCAATTTCTTTAATATTGGATAGAAGGATCTGCATCTATACTTTTTGTGACGATTCTAATGACTGTAGACGTTTACTTTCGATTTTTAAACGAAATGAAATGAAAACGGGAAGTGACAATTACATAATAATTTCAGCATAAAACCGGATTCATCTACGAACTTTCACGCATGCACAATACATAGAACAGGAAGCACCTGTTTGCAAGTGAAAATATTTACGTTTTGAATAAATTTCATTCTTTTAAATCGAAGTTGTCGAAAGTTTTTGATGAATATTTATGTAAAGTATGACAAAAATACGTTAAAATGACGAAACTACGACAAGCAAACTGCAAATTATGATCGTAAAGGAAATATTGAAAGTAAATAAAGTTGAAATGTCCGGGAAGATTATCAATTTTGTTCAAATGACGAAAATACGACAGAATTGTGAGAAATGATTAAAATGAAATGCTGACTGACTGATTTAACTTAAATAGATGTAACTTATTATACATATATATGTATATGAGAGTAAATGAGACATTTGGGAATTACTTGGAATCTTGCGCAGTGCCTTATTACAAGTTCTGAGCATCATTTCTTACAATGAATTGAAATACATTGTGATATATATGTCTGAGCAAAGGCTTAAAAGAGATGTAGAGAAGCTGTAATAACACCCTTTGGTTATTGCAGGAATATATTTTTTGTAATAACATAGACCTGTGTACTATGCATGATTGGTAAACTATGAACTGCTATATCTTTGCCAAGTTGAGTATACATACATGACATAAAGAAAATTACAATATCAATAGACCTTGTGAAAAATTTAACAAAATAAAGTTTGTGTATTGTCCCTATGAAACATGTAAGGCAGCAACCATTTGATTTTCTGGGGGGGGGGGGGGGGGCTATGTTTTTTTTTCTGTGCAAACTTTTTTTTTTCGCCTTCGGCGATAATCTATTTTTTACCGACAAAACGAAAACATTTTTTTTCTTTCAATTTTAGCATTACATATAGTGGCAGCTGAGGGTGTAACAAACAATTTTTTTTTCTCATGGTCCAAAACAAATAATTTTTTTCACCCAAACCTGGAAACAAACTTTTTTTTCCAACAAAAAACCATAGCCCCCCAGAAAATCAAATGGTTGCTGCCTAACAAACATATGTTATTACAGTATTTTGATATTTAACCGACAATAACGACATGTTTGTTATTTTTCTCTAATAATTACTTATTTAAGTTAGACCCTTGACTGTTAAAGTTGAATTGTAATGACATACATGACATATTGTTTAGGGAGCTACCATTTGATTTTTATGGGGGGGCTAGGATGAAAAATTGTGTCCTGCCTTTTTTTTTATTTGTAATCTCTGTCCTGCCTTTTTATTTTTCAGTCTATTCGGTCCTGCCTTTTTTTTCTTAGCTTATCCTGACTTTTTTACAACAATTGTCATCCTGTCTTTTTTTTTTTTGCCAAGGTATTCATCCTGCCTTTTTTTTTTACTCAAAATCCTGTCCTGCCTTTTTTTTTTTCAAATTTCATCCTAGCCCCCCCCCCCCCCCCATAAAAATCAAATGGTAGCTCCCTTACCAAATGAATGTTATTTTTTGTTCAAGGATCTTTTTTTATGCAAGTTCATCTGTGAATTTATCTATTTTAAAACATTAATTGTGATATAACAATGTCATGAATGTTTGAGGAGGAGGGGCAATAGGGGTTCGTTAATATGTTAACAGCACCTCGATTTTGGCAAAAACAGTTAACAAAAATGCAAAAATGTTGATAACAGTTAACAAAGTGGGTTAAAACTGACAGTTCACAGCTTTCATTTATCTCAGATAACAGTTAACAACACATTGAAAAGGGCCAAAACAGGTTAACATAAAAAGGTATTGCCACTTCTTTGAGAGTTCATCCGGGTATTAAACTATGTTGAAATATTGATTGTGATATGACAATGTCATAAATATATGAGAGTACATCCGGGTATTAAACTATTAAAATATTTATTGTAATATGAAAATGTTATGTCATGAATGATTGTGAGATAAAAAAAAAAGAGAAGAAGATGTGGTAGGATTGCAAATGCGACTAATCTCCACAAGAGACTTAATGACAAATAAATACAAAAACTATCACAGATCACTGTACAGCCTTCAACAATGAGCAAAATTCATACCGCATAATCAGCTATAAAAGGCCTCGAAATGACATAGAAAACAATTCAGAAGAGAAAACTAACCGCCAAATTTATGTACAAGGTACGTCTCTCAAATACTATAAGCAGTAGGTCACCTATATGTGGTGTATGTGTGAGCCAAAATTTGTTCCTGTGAAAAAAGTTCCAGTGGAACTAATTTCACATGAAATAATGAGAGACACATAAACACACATACTGGAGATAAACATTATCAATAAGATGTTAGAGGGAGGAGATGATTAAGTCACACTCAACGGTACTCAACAGAGACACATAAACACACAGGCTGGAGATAAACGTTATCAATAAGATGTTAGAGGGAGGAGATGATTAAATCACACTCAACGGTACTCAACAGAGACACATAAACACACAGGCTGATAAAACACATTATAAATGTGATGTTTGTGCTAGAGAATGTTCTCAAGGTAGTCACTTAAAGAGACACATGAAAACACATACATGTACTGGTGAAAAACCTCATGAGTGTGATGTTTGTTTAAGAAAATTTTCTTATATTGATGACTTAAAGGCACACATGAGAATACATACGGGTGGAAACCTCATAAATGTGATCTCTGTGCTAGCGAATTTTCTCAAGGTAGTACATTGTAACTTGGGCAGCAAAAATTTGATTTTCGGGGGGTTGGGGGGGGGGGGGGGGGGGGCTATGTTTTTTTTTCTGGGCAAACTTTTTTTTCGCCTTCGGCGAAGAACAATATATTTTTTAAGCGACAAACTGAAAACAATTTTTTTCTCTCAATTTTAGCCTTTCATATAGTGGCAGCTGAGGGTGAAACAAACCATTTTTTTTTTCTCAGGGTCCAAAACAAATTATTTTTTTCACCAAACCTGGAAACAAACTATTTTTTCCAAAAAAAACCATAGCCCCCCAGAAAATCAAATGGTTGCTGCCTTAAAGGCACATATGAGTACACATGCTAGAAATAAACCTCATGGCTGTGCTGTATGTGGTAAAGGTTTTAGTTTTCTGAGTAATTTACAGAGTCACATGGGAAAACATACAGGCGTTAAACCCCATGAGTGTGATGTATGTGGTCAACGGTTTAGTCGGCGTTGGAGTTTACAGACTCACATGAGAATTCATACAGGTGATAAACCTTATAACTGTGATGTTTGTGATAAACGCTTTAGTCAGCTAGGAAGTTTACGGCTGCACATGAGAACACATACACAGAATAAACCTTATAACTGTGATTTATGTGATAAAGCGTTTAGTTGGCGTGGGAATTTAAGGACTCATATCAGAACACATACAGGGGACAAGCCTTATGACTTTGGTGTATGTGGTAAAGGGTTTAGTGAGAAAGGTAGTTTACAGAGACACATGAGAACACATACAGGTGATAAACCGTATGACTGTGATGTATGTGGTAAAAAGTTTAGTGAGCAAGGTAGTTTAAAGACTCACATGAGAACACATACAGGGGATAAACCTTATGACTGTGATGTATGTGGTAAAAAGTTTAGTGAGCAAGGTAGTTTAAAGACTCACATGAGAACACATACAGGGGATAAACCTTATGACTGTGATGTATGTGGTAAAAAGTTTAGTGAGCAAGGTAGTTTAAAGACTCACATGAGAACACATACAGGGGATAAACCTTATGACTGTGGTGAATGTGATAATGGGTTTAGTAAAAGTAGGAGTTTACGGGATCACATGAGAACACATACAGATGATAAACCTTATACATGTGATGTATGTAGTAAAGGTTTTAGTCATCATAGTAATTTACAGACTCACACGAGAACACACACAGGCGATAAACCGTATGACTGTGATGTATGTGGTAAAAAGTTTAGTGAGCAAGGTAGTTTAAAGACTCACATGAGAACACATACAGGGGATAAACCTTATGACTGTGGTGAATGTGATAAGGGGTTTAGTAAAAGTAGGAGTTTACGGGATCACATGAGAACACATACAGGTGATAAACCTTATAGATGTGATGTATGTTGTAAAGGTTTTAGTCAGCATAGTAATTTACAGACTCACATGAGAACACATACAGGTGATAAACCATATGACTGTGATGTATGTGGTAAAAAGTTTAGTGAGCAAGGTAGTTTAAAGACTCACATGAGAACACATACAGGGGACAAGCCTTATGACTGTGATGTATGTGGTAAAAAGTTTAGTGAGCAAGGTAGTTTAAAGACTCACATGAGAACACATACAGGGGATAAACCTTATGACTGTGGTGAATTTGATAAGGGGTTTAGTAAAAGTAGGAGTTTACGGGATCACATGAGAACACATACAGGTGATAAACCTTATACATGTGATGTATGTTGTAAAGGTTTTAGTCAGCATAGTAATTTACAGACTCACATGAGAACACACACAGGCGATTAACCGTATGACTGTGGTGAATGTGGTAAAGGGTTTAGTCGTAGAAGTAATTTACAAGATCACATGAGAACACACACAGGTGATAAACCTTATATATGCGATGAATGTGGTAAAGGGTTTAGTCAGCATAGTAGTTTACAGACTCACATGAAAACAAATACAGGTTACAAACCTCATAAGTGTGATGTATGTGGTAAAATTTTTAGTTTGCTGAGTCATTTAAGAAGACACACGAGAAACACATACAGGAGATAAACCTCATAGCTGTGGTGTATGTGGTAAACGTAGTAGTGTGAAGATTCACATGAGAATACAAACATACATGTAGTTATTTACAGTTTACAGGTTCACATGAGAATACATACATAGTAATTTACAGTTTACAGATTCACATGAGAATACATACATAGTAATTTACAGTTTACAGATTCACATGAGAATACATATATAGTAATTTACAGTTTACAGATTCACACGAGAATACATACATAGTAATTTACAGTTTACAGATTCACATGAGAATACATACATAGTAATTTACAGTTTACAGATTCACATGAGAATACATATATAGTAATTTACAGTTTACAGATTCACACGAGAATACATACATAGTAATTTACAGTTTACAGATTCACACGAGAATACATACATAGTAATTTACAGTTTACAGATTCACATGAGAATACATACATAGTAATTTACAGTTTACAGATTCACATGAGAATACATATATAGTAATTTACAGTTTACAGATTCACACGAGAATACATACATAGTAATTTACAGTTTACAGATTCACATGAGAATACATACATAGTAATTTACAGTTTACAGATTCACATGAGAATACATGCATAGTAATTTACAGATTACAGATTCACATTAGAATACATGCATATCTATGTCCCAACTATCTGAGCAAAATATTAATAGAAGGTAGTGATGATTTGTCTGATGATACTAATTTAGAGTTGTTTGAGTGTGTGTTTCGATTTATTAAATCTTCGAACAGATTTTCTCGATAGCTTAAAAACTTTTTTGACCTGATTGTGCTCAAAATTGTCTGTCCATAATCACTATTTTATATTACTGAATCATACATGTTTGTTAATTCGTGTGCATGTGAGTAAGAATGAGCGAGTGATTGGATGGGTGTGTAGTATTTGTTTGACTTGTCTTGTACATATTGTCTTGTCTTGTGTTTAACATGCTTGTATTCAAAACTTTGATAATTGTGAATCTGTATATATCTATGTTGAGGAGATCCACGCGTAGCCTCTGGCTGTTGGCAATCCTCTTTAAATAAATAAAGAATTACATTAAATACATGCATAGTAATTTACAGTTTACAGATTCACATGAGAATACATGCATAGTAATTCACAGTTTACAGATTCACATGAGAATACATACATAGTATAAATTTACAGTTTACAGATTCATATGAGAATACATACATAGTAGTTCACAGTTTACAGATTCACATGAGAATACATACATAGTAATTTACAGTTTACAGATTCACATGAGAATACAAACAGGCGATAAACCTCGTGACTAGGGTGTATGTGGTTTAGCGTTTAGTCGACTTGTTAGTTTACAGAGACACATGAGAATGGTTCACAATGAGAACACATACATTGTGCAGATTATAAGCTGCGTGATTGTCATGTTCACAGCAAAACCAGTTAAATCACGATAAAGCGTTCAACCAACATGGCCAAGTTTGTAATTTACAGAAATGTGAAAATGTATATAAATATATATTATTTGCCTGTTGCATATTAATTTGTTGATTTGACATTTCCAGCCCAAGCTTGGTCATGCATCTTAACTCCCGTAGGTGTACATGTAAGATATGAGATGTACTTGTTGTAAGATATGAGATGTACATGTAAGATATGAGATGTACAGTTTACATGGTCATGTATTTGGTGGTAGACCATAGATATAAAAAGATGTAATACGAATGCCAATGAGACAACTCTCCATCTAAGACACAATTCGTGAAAGTAAACCATAAATTAAAGGTAAAAGTACGGTCTTCGACACAGAACATTGGCTCACATCGAACAGCAAGCTAATCAAGGACCTCAAAATGTAAAACCATTCAAACAGGAAAATCAACGGTCTAATCTAGATTAAGTATATAAACTTCAACTGCTATACATGTGGCAATGAAAACTATGGCAATCGTATCCCTCAGAGCATTCTGCTCTTTGGTTTTGATTTATTGTCCCTTTTACAGACTTTACAACTGTGCGTCCGGCTTAGCTATTAAACTGATTTTATTTTGATCACATTTTGAAGAATTTGTCTTTATTTCTATCTGGGAAAAGTATATCGAAGACGCAATGTTTTATGTTTATTATAACTATGTAGCAGTGCACTGATAATATATAAAACGGCGATTCGTATCCGTTGAGGAGGTGTTCCATTATTGGGAGGAAATACATATTGAAGAATACATTGTTGGTGTCTTTCCCTCGACTTAAATTCTCCCTTCAAAACAAAGTAAGTTTATGATAAGAAGACACTGGTTTATTTTATTCTTTACAAACTAGAGTGAGCTATAAATGGGTAGATTTGACACTGTTTACAACGTGAAAAATATGAAGAAGCTTTTATCTGCTTGTCCAGACTGAATTTTGTCATGTAAGACGATATAAACATGATAAATAACAAAGCAAAAATTTAAATTAGCTTTCCAAGACGTCATAATTATTATGACTAGGTTATTTCTGTATACGTGATTGGTAATTAAACATTTTATGAGACAACTATGCTCCGAAGTTAAATAAAGTATCTAGATTCATCCTGTTAGAAATTAAAGGCAACCACTTGGACTTCGTCAATGAGGAAAGGCACTGGCTACGGTTACATATTATTGTTATATTGGAGACTAAATGCCGGAATGCATGGTTGGGTAAGGACCTGTTTAGTTATGAATGTAACAATATTTATTGAGGCTACAGTTACATTGCGTTATCATGGTTATTGTTACATGAAAAACAGCAATGTACCATGGGACTAGTAAGGCAGCAACCATTTGATTTTCTGGGGGGGGGGGGGGGGGCCTATGGTTTTTTTTTATCTGTGCAAACTTTTTTTTTCGCCTTCGGCAAAGAACAATCTATTTTTTTTGGCGACAAACCGAAAACAATTTTTTTCTTTCAATTTTAGCATTACATATAGTCATGATAGTGGCAGCTGAGGGTGAAACAAACAATTTTTAGCTCACCTGGACCGAAGGGCCAAGTGAGCTTTTCTCATCACTTGGCGTCCGTCGTCTGTCGTCCGTTGTCGTCGTCGTCCGTCGTCGTTAACTTTTACAAAAATCTTCTCCTCTGAAACTACTGGGCCAAATTAAATCAAACTTGGCCATAATCATCATTGGGGTATCTAGTTTAAAAAATGTGTGGCGTGACCCGCCAAACCAACCAAGATGGCTGCCATGGCTAAAAATAGAACATAGGGGTAAAATGCAGTTTTTGGCTTATAACTCAAAAACCAAAGCATTTAGAGCAAATCTGACATGGGGTAAAATTGTTAATCAGGTTAAGATCTATCTGCCCTGAAATTTTCAGATGAATGGGACAACCTGTTGTTGGGTTGCTGCCCCTGAATTCGTAATTTTAAGGAAATTTTGCTGTTTTTGGTTATTATCTTGAATATTATTATAGATAGAGATAAACTGTAAACAGCAATAATGTTCAGCAAAGTAAGATTTACAAAGAAGTCAACATGACCAAAATGGTCAGTTGACCCCTTTAGGAGTTATTGCCCTTTAAAGTCAATTTTTAACCATTTTTGTAAATTTTAGTGATCTTTTACAAAAATCTTCTCCTCTGAAACTGCGGGGCCAAATTAATCCAAACTTGGCCACAATCATCTTTGAGGTATGTAGCTTAAAAAATGTGTGGCGTGACCCGCCAAACCAACCAAGAAGGCCGCCATGGCTAAAAATACTGAATGTTCCTTAGGGTATCTAGTTTGTAAATTGTATCCGAAGTTTTGATCTTTCAACAAACATGGTCGCCATTGCTAAAAATAGAGCATATGGGGTAAAACAGTTTTTGGCTTATAACTCAAAAACCAAAGCATTTAGAGCAAATTTGACAGTTGTTAAAATGTTTATCTGGTCAAAATCTATCTGCCCTGAAATTTTGCTGTTTTTGGTTATTATCTTGAATATTATTATAGATAGAGATAAACTGTAAACAGCAAAAATGTTCAGCAAAGTAAGATCTACAAACAAGTCAACTTGACCAAAATGGTCAATTGACCCTCCAAGGAGTTATAGCCCTTTTCAGTCAATTTTTTTAAAAAAATTCCTAAAATTTGTAAATTTTCACTTACATTTCCTCTGAAGCTACAAATGTATTGGACCAAGTTCATTATAGATAGAGATAATTGTAAGCAGCAAGAATGTTTAGAAAAGAAAGATCTGCAAACACATCCCGATCACCAAAACACAATTTTGTCATAAATCCATCAGTCTCCATTGTTAAATATTCACATAGACCAAGGTGAGCGACACAGGCTCTTTGGAGCCTCTAGTTTTTTCTCAGGGTCCAAAACAAATTATTTTTTTCACCAAAACCGGGAAACAAACTTTTTTTTCCCAAAAAAAAACATAGCCCCCCCCCCCCCAGAAAAGGCAGCAACCATTTGATTTTTGGGAGGGGGGTATGGATTTTTTTAGAAAAATAAGTTTGAAAACTTAAAGAAAACAGAAATTGTGTACATGGTTGCATTCGTGAATTTAAAAATGAAATTTCTTGAGTAAGGTTAAAAATTAAACATAATACTGGAAGTATTTAATCGTTTCGGAGATAATGAACATATCTCAAATTGTCCATAGAATTTCTGAAAACCTGTATGAAAAAGAAGTTTTGGAGTCTGTGTTACATCATTTGAGGAAATAAAAATTGTCACTAATATCATGTTTTATGAACAAATTATCTATTTGCATACAGAAATGGAAAGGCATTGGTCTTTAGGTTAATTTTCAGTGGCCTTTTTAGCTCACCTGGCCCTAAGGGCCAAGTGAGCTTAAATGCCATCACTTGGCGTCCGTCGTCGTCTGTCGTCGTAAACTACTTCAAGAATCTTCTCCTCTGAAACTACTGGGCCAAATACTTCCAAACTTTAACTGAATGTTCCTTAGGGTATCTAGTTTATAAATTGTATCCGAAGTTTTGATCTATCAACAAACATGGTCGCCATTGCTAAAAATAGAACATAGGGGTCAAATGCAGTTTTTGGCTTATAACTAAAAAAAAACAAAGCAATTGGAGCAAATCTGACATGGGGGTAATATTGTTGATCAGGTCAAGATCTATCTGCCCTGAAATTTTCAGATGAATCTGACAACCCGTTGTTGGGTTGCTGCCCCTGAATTGGTAATTTTAAGGAAATTTTGCTGTTTTTGGTTATTATCTTGAATATTATTATAGATAGAGATAAACTGTAAACAGCAATAATGTTCAGCAAAGTAAGATTTACAAATAAGTCGACATGAAGGAAATGGTCAGTTGACCCCTTTAGGAGTTATTGCCCTTTATAGTCAATTTTTAACCATTTTTCTTAAATCTTAGTTATCTTTTACAAAAATCTTCTCCTCTGAAACTACTGTGCCAAATACTTCCAAACTTTAACTGAATGTTCCTTAGGGTATCTAGTTTGTAAATTGTATCCGAAGTTTTGATCTTTCAACAAACATGGTCGCCATTGCTAAAAATAGAGCATAGGGGTCAAATGCAGTTTTTGGCTTATAACTAAAAAAACAAAGCATTTAGAGCAAATCTGACATGGGGGTAATATTGTTTATCAGGTCAAGATCTCACTGCCCTGAAATTTTCAGATAAATCAGACAACCTGTTGTTGGGTTGCTGCCCCTGAATTGGTAATTTTAAGGAAATTTTGCTGTTTTTGGTTATTATCTTGAATATTATTATAGATAGAGATAAACTGTAAACAGCAATATTGTTCAGCAAAGTAAAATTTACAAATAAGTCAACATGACAGAAATGGTCAGTTGACCCCTTTAGGAGTTATTGCCCATTATAGTCAATTTTTAACCATTTTTCGTAAATCTTAGTAATCTTTTACAAAAATCTTCTTCTCTGAAACTACTGGGCCAAATACTTCCAAACTTTAACTGAATGTTCCTTAGGTTATCTAGTTTGTAAATTGTATCTAAAGTTTGATCTATCAACAGACATGGTTGCCATTGCTAAAAATAGAACATAGGGGTCAAATGCAGATTTTTGGCTTATAACTCAAAAACCAAAGCATTTAGAGCAAATCTGACATGGGTAAAATTGTTTATCAGGTCAAGATCTATCTGCCCGAAATTTTGAGATGAATCAGACAACCCGTTGTTGGGTTGCTGCCCCTGAATTGGTAATTTTAAGGAAATTTTGCTGTTTTGGTTTATTGTCTTGAATATTATTATAGATGGAGATAAACTGTAAACAGCAATAATATACAGCAATTTAAGACTCAAAAATAAGTCAAATGACCAAAATGGTCAATTGACCCCCTAAGAAATTATTGTCCTTTATAATCAATTTTTAACAATTTTCATAAAATTTGTGAATTTTTACCTACATTTTCAACTGAAACTACACGGACAAGTTCATTATAGATAGAGATAATTGTAAGCAGCAAGTATGTTTAGTAAAGTAAGATGTACAAACACATCACAATCACCTAAACACAATTTTGTCATGAACTGTCTGCTTCCTTTGTTTAATTCACATACATGTATACCAAGGTGAGTGACACAGGCTCTTTAGAGCCTCTAGTTTAATATAACTATATTTATTATCGTTCATACATTGTGTTGAGTCCTTCAGGTTCTAAAGTTTTAAATTTATATATGTAATTTATTCCAATGAAGAAGACCGTAATCATGGTAATGGCCGAAACGTATGGGAATTTGTGTAATAGTTTTTATTATACAATCATTCAGAGACTTTACATTTATATTTATATATATTCTCAAGGTGCGGGAATTTCTCGCTACATTGAAGACCTGTTGGTGACCTTCTGCTGTTGTTTTTTAATTTGGTCGGGTTGTTGTCTCTTTGACACATTCCCCATTTCCATTCTCAATTTTATAATACTATATATGTTACCACTGTCTGTCCGTTTGTCCGCCCCATTATGGGATTGTAGGTACTCCACATGACTCCTACACTGTTATTGCAACCAAGGTCAATCATGGTCTAGTACAATTGTAGTAACTTAATTTATTGTGGTGTTTTCTCCAAAGTCATTTGAAAGTTCAACATCTATCCAATCATATCAGATTGAAAACTATCTTGAGGTCCTATCCCTAGTTCATGGTTATATCTATCCAAGCATATCAGATTGGCAACTATCTTGAGGTCCTATCACTAGTTCATGGTTATATCTATCCAAGCATATCAGATTGACAACTATCTTGAGGTCCTATCCCTAGTTAATAGTTATATCTATCCAAGCATATCAGATTGACAACTATCTTGAGTTCCTATCCCAAGTTCATGGATATATCTATGCAAGCATATCAGATTGACAACAATCTTGAGGTCCTATCCCTAGTTCATAGTTATATCTATCCAAGCATATCAGATTGACAACTATCTTGAGGTCCTATCCCTAGTTCATAGTTATATCTATCCAAGCATATCAGATTGACAACTATCTTGATGTCCTATCCCTAGTTCATAGTTATATCTATCCAAGCATATCAGATTGGCAACAATCTTGAGGTCCTATCCCTAGTTCATAGTTATATCTATCCAAGCATATCAGATTGACAACTTTCTTGAGGTCCTATCCCTAGTTCATAGTTATATCTATCCAAGCATATCAGATTGACAACTATCTTGATGTCCTGTCCCTAGTTCATGGTTATATCTATCCAAGCATATCAGATTGACAACTATCTTGAGGTCCTATCCCTAGTTCATGGTTAAGCAACTTTACATTGATTCATAATTAGCAATGTTGCTGTTAACAGTTAATAAGATTGTCTTTCCTGATTTTATTTATACAGACCGGCGAGACATATCTTTCACAAATTGAGTCAACTGTTTACTTAAGTTTAGATTTTAAAGATTATGTCACATGGATGCCAATGAGACCACTCTCAATCCAAATAACAATGCATAAAAAGTAAACAATAATGGTTACACGCCATTATTCCGACAGCCCATTAGTCCGACAGCCCATTGGTCCGACAACCCATTAGTCCGACAACCCAATAGTCCGACAACCCATTGCTCCGACAGCCCAAAACTCCGACAACCCATAAGTCCGACACTGATGGTATCAGGGGAAAATAAAATGTGTCTGTCTGTATTATTACGTTTAGATATGTAATAACATATTTTAAGAAATAATCCCGTATATATAACATGAGGCTAAGGTAGTTCGAATACTTTCTATATATACTCAATTCGAAATCTGTATATATATATATATAGAATAAAACAGAAAAGAATATGTCATTTTCCAAATTAAAGGATCTTAAAGAGCATACATGTATAAATCAAGAACAACCATTGGTGGTACGAGCTACAGATGACAACCCCGCCCAAACATTTCGGTAGACAGGTAGTGTTTGAGTTGTGAATCTGAAAAAGCATCACACAGTATAACTGACTTATATAAATATTGAAATCAAATTTCAGAAATAATTTCTTGTAGTTCCTGAGAAAAATGTGACGACAGTTTTCAACTTGGCTGTCACATGTAATGAGTAATGAATTTGAAAAAGTATCACACGCCACAGCCGACTTCAATTAACCTTTCAGAAATCCTTGTAATGTAGTACATGAAAAAAGATGGAACGAAAATATTTATGGGACGGACGGACGAACTGACGGATGGACGGACAGACGATACGACAGACAGAGGTAAAACAGTCTACCCCCACTTTTTCGAAGCGGCGGTCTAATGATTGGGTCAACATTCATGACATTAAAACATTACAATACTAATATGATATAATTATCTTTATAGCCCTATAAGCCTCGGTCACAATTGGAGCCAAGACAAAATAGAAAAAAAAACCAAACTAACACATGGATATCAAATAACAGTCAATATCAAGACATGTAATCCATAATTCAAAAGAACTAACAAATTGAATGTAATCATCATTTTTCCCCATAATAGTAAAGTTTTCTTGTGTTAACAAAATTTATCTTATTTATCTTACTTTTTAAAGTTCTTACATGTGCTAGAAATATGGTGAAAGAGTTCCACCCTCAAATTATTATGAAGTGAGCATTCGATTGAAAAATAACTCCCATCCTCAACTTTATCAGCTGTACAAAACGATTTTTTTAGTATCGAGCATTTCCAATTCTTAATGTAATGGAAGAGCACCGATTGTGAATTAACATATGACCTACCTTTCTTAAAATCAATAATATCTAAATGTTTTTCTTCTTCTTGAAAAATGCTTTAAATGAAAAACAAATGTCAAGTTTCCAACAAAACACATAATGTACTAAGTTTTTAAAATTAGACAATATGACAAAGACACAAGCAGGACAAGAATGTCACACATTGTCTTAGATTTTTTACTATTTTGTTATTGACTTTCATACTGCACTCATTCTATTTGAGCATTAAAATGCGTTGACTGTATACTTCTGCAACAAAATTAATTTAAATAAAACTCAGATGAGTGATACAAGGAGAGAAAGCGTTGCGAACAAAAACGGCGGGTAGTGTCATCAAACTCCAATATATTTATTTTATATGTAGTTAATAGTGGGGAAAACATCACTCCCCTGATACGCGAAAAGGGGGAGCCGAAGATCTAGTTTAAAAGTCTTAGATGCATGATTTTTTTATTAGATGTTAGTAGCTATGAACTACAGTGCTTTCAGATAACTCAGAATACTCTCAGATATGTTCCTAGTGTCTTTTTGTTGTCGGGATGTACATGTTCCCAGCCACATTCACTTGTTTTATTGTCCATCTGATGAGTTAAGCCTTTTTCAACTGATTTTTATAGTTCGTTCTCATGTTGAACTGTTATACCACTGTCCCAGGTTAGGGGAAGGTTGGGATCCCGCTATCATGTTTAACCCCGCCACATTATTTATGTATCTGCCTGTCCCAAGTCAGGAGCCTGTTATTCAGTGGTTGTCGTTTGTTTATGTGTTACATATTTGTTTTTCGTTCATTTTTTATACAAATAAGGCCTTTAGTTTTCTCGTTTGAATTGTCTTACATTGTCATATCGGGGCCTTTTATAGTGGACTATGCGGTATGGGCTTTGCTCATTGTTGAAGGCCGTACGGTGACCTATAGTTGTTAATGTCTGTATCATGTTGGTCTCTTGTGGATGGTTGTGTTATTTGCAATCATACCACATCTTCTTTTTTATAAAGAAGGTAGATCGAGACACACATGCGAAAAAATAGCGAACTAGAACAGCACAGACTGATAGTGGACACACAAACAACGAAATATTAAGATAGATAAAGTACCTTTACACTTAAAACGAATATGGGACGTGGGTAAAGACTGAGCAGTTGCCATTAGCATGTGTATTAACTCCAATATACTGAGACAAATATCCCGCATGGAAAAAGTAATTGTAATCAAGACGGACAACCACACATATCATAAAGAACGGAGTTGGTCTTTTTAAAGAAAATTTACCAATACACTTAAGAAAAACGCATTGTCGGAATAATGGGCTGTCGGAGTAATGGGTTGTCGGAATAATGGGCTGTCGGAGTAATGGGCTGTCGGAATAGTGGGCTGTCGGAGTAATGGGCTGTCGGAATAATGGTTGTCGGACTAATGGGATGTCACCAACAATAATAGGTCAAAGTACAGCCTTTAACACTATAAATTCAGAGCTTGTAAATTATGTTGACATTTTCCAACATGGTTTTACTTTAGGCCACACTTAAAAATATTTTGGTTTGCCCAAACCCTACCAAAAGGTTGAGACAGTGGGTAGGTAGGTAGGCATTTTCTTTTTTTTGATTCAAAAAAAGAAATTGAAGTATCAGATGTTTATTAGTCTTCATGCCTATTTGATTAAAAAAAACCTTCTTCAAATCAGGACAATAAAAGAATTTGAGTAGGCAGCTTTTTTCTGGGTAGATAGCGTTTGGGCAAACAAACCTATTATTTATCATGGCCTCAATATGAACAAATAAGATTTGAGTTATACATCAATGAGACAGTACATCATATAAATTTGTTTAACATGTCGTATATAATATCATGTATATCATTGTATATAGGTTTGTAAGAATTACCCAAACATACAGATGCATATTTAAAGTGGGTCTCATTAGGGTAAGTATGATGCGGGTTTGCAGATTTTTTGTAAGCCTGACACATGAAAGTCAAATTATCAAAAGGTTTATCATATTAATATGTCTTTTTTTCCCTTATAGAGTTGTGTAAGAACTCACATACTGGAGATAAACCTTATTAACATGATTGATAAGATGTTAGAGGGAGGAGAGGATTTAGTCACAATCAATGGTACTCTACAGGGACACAATAAGATGTCAGAGGGAGGAGAAGATTTAGTCACAATCAATGGTACTATACGTAAGGGAGGAAAGGATTTAGTCGCAATCAATTGTACTATAAGTGAGGGAGGAGAGGATTTAGTTGCAGTCAATGGTACTATAAGTGAGGGAGGAGAGGATTTAGTTGCAATCAATGGTACTATAAGTGAGGGAGGAGAGGATTTTGTCACAATCAATGGTACTATGCATAGCTGTATACAGGGACACATCAACACACAGGCTGGTAAAACATTTCATAAATGTGACGTTTGTGCTAGAATATTTAGTCAGAGTGGTGACTTAAAGAGACATATGAGAACACATACAAATGATACATGTACTGGTGAAAAACCTCATAAATGTGATGCTTGTGATAAACGTTTTTCTCTCAGTTGTAACTTAAAGGCACACATGAGAATACATACAGGTGATAAACCTCATAAATGTGATGTCTGTGCTAGAGAATTTACTCAAGGTAGTACCTTAAAGAGACATATGAGAATACATACTGGAGATAAACCTCATCACTGTGATGTATGTAGTAAAGGATTTAGTCGCCTTGGTAGTTTACAGATTCACATGAGGACACATACAGGTGATAAACCTTATGACTGTGGTGAATGTGGTAAGGGGTTTAGTAGTATAAGTAATTTACGGGATCACATGAGAACACATACAGGTGATAAACCTTATATATGTGATGTATGTAGTAAAGGATTTAGTCGCCTTGATAGTTTACAGATTCACATGAGGACACATACAGGTGATAAACCTTATGACTGTGATGTATGTGGTAAGGGGTTTAGTCGTATAAGTAATTTACGGGATCACATGAGAACACACACAGGTGATAAACCTTATATATGTGATTTATGTTGTAAAGGGTTCAGTCAGTATAGTAATTTAAAGAAGCACATGAGAACACATACAGGTGATAAACCTTATAACTGTGATGTATGTGGTAAAGATTTTAGTCAGCTTGGTCATTTAAGAAGACACACGAGAACACATACCGGTGACAAACCTCATGAATGTAATGTATGTGGTAAAAGGTTTAGTGAGCATTGTAATTTGAAAATTCATATGAGAACACATACAGGCGATAAACCTCATGGGTGTGATGTTTGTGGTAAACGGGTTACTACGCTTGGTAGTTTACAAAAACACATGAGAACACATACAAGGCGGTAAACCGCATTACTGAGTCTGTGGTGTATTATTTGTATGTGGTAAAGGCTAAATTTGTATAAATGTATAATTTACCTGCTGCATATTAATTATTTGAATTAACATATTAAGTCCAAGCTAGCTGGGTCATGCATATGATCTATAATATGTATTCAAATCCATCTTAACTCCCGTATATATATATATGAACATGTAAGATATGAGATGTACAGTTTACATGGTCATGATGGCATACCATAGATATAAAAAGATGTTGTATGAGTGCCAATGAGATATATACCTTCCATCCAAGACACAATTTGTTAAAGTAAAGTATAAGTTATAGGTCAAAGTACGGTCTTGAAAACAGTCTTCAACACAGAGCCTTGGCTCACATCGAACAATAAGCTATATTAAGGACCCTGAAATATCAAGACTTAAACCATTCAAACAGGAAACGACAACTACTGAACATCAGATTTTGCCTACTTTTGCTATAACTAGTAATCTCAGGCTCAACAAAAATGAGGAAAAAATCAATAAAATATTTTTCTCGCTACTATCTTTTGATTTTAAGAAGTTGATGTGTTTTATCATGATACTTAACAACATGTGTTTAATCGTGATACTTGACAAGGTACCTTATGTTTGGAGGATGTGTTTAATCATGATACTTCACAGGGTACCTTAAGTTGTGTTGATGTGTTTAATCCTGATACTTTAGGGACGACATCAAAAGATCGATGTAGGATAAAAAACTTAAATCAAATAGTTTGGGGGTGGGGGGGGGGGGGGGGGGGGTCAACATTGCTGCAAGTTTTGTTAATCAAAAATCGATTTTACATATATCCATATAGGTAAATCAATTTTTCCCAAATTAAGTTAAGAAGGGGGTAGGGGGGTCAGCGAAAAAACTATGTGAATTAAGTTTTTTATCCTACATTGAACTTTTGATGTTGTCCCTTACAAGTTACATTATGTATCATGAGTTAATGTGTTTAATCATAAAGCCTGACAGGGTGCCATCAGTTTTGCATTGTTCCGTTCTTAAACTTATTCAACTATTTAAACAGGGGAAGATAACTCCCAATACAAAAATGTTCACATAGCAAATTCAAATTAATAGCAATCATTACCATCAATGTTCTCATGGTTCTCAAACAATTCAGATCGGACAACTGATTGATTTTTGGTGTTTAACGCCACTTTCGTCACTCTTGGCTATATCGTAGTAGCCAATATTTATTGGTGGAGGAAGACTGAATACCCAAATATAATTATAAACACAATTATTCGGCGGCAAAACTTGCTATCATAAAATGATATTGAATGGATATGGGGTATCTATGATATCCATGACATATAATAAGCATGGGCACAGTAAAAGACAAAACAAGCAATGGAACCGCGCTTTTTTTCCTATTCTTCACAGTAAGACCATTTGATTTTAAGGAGGTAGACCTAGGTTAAGGGAAATAACTCTTAAAATTATCAGTACGTTTGTGTCAACCATGTTCATAAATACATTCTAAGCTTCTAGGTTACATAGATTATTTCCAATCTGTTTCAGGTAAATGCTTAAAATACATTGATGATACTTGACTTTTAAAATCGCATAACTGATTTAAAGAGTTATCTCCCTGAACCAAGGTCTACCCCCTTAAGGTGGTACCTAACACCTGAACTAAAAATAATTTGGCTCGTTTAATTTTCTTTAAATTTTGACAAAGTATTTACTTTGACCCTTTGACAAAAATATAAAAAAATCAAAAAAATTGAACCAACCGTTTAATCAGAAAAATTACACTGGTTACATAGCAGTTTGACAAACACTTATTTTGATCATTGAGAAGCTTTATGTTCCCTTGAGAACACAACGTCATTAAAACGTTCTTCTGATTTTACAGAGTTATCTCCCTGTAGTGTTAGGTACCACCTTAAGGGGTGTACTATCATAAAGGGTGTTTCCTTACTTGTTAGTATAGCTGTTGAATGTCCAGTGGCAAATAGTTTAAGCATGTTCAGGAAGAGAACAAATTACATTATGAAAACACATACAACAGGAAAGTCCAGTAATTGGGGTCGACCGTGATGGAAAATTGGTCTTCTAATGGAACACCAGGGTAAAATTGGATATGCACGGAAATTTAAACTTGAAGGGTCCTTAATTTGCAGAGAGCTTTGGACTCTCTTTACAACCTACTTTGTCAAGGGTTTTACTGACGATCAGAAGACTTAACAAAGTCGGATCATATTATATTCCCTAGTCACTCTTGTGTTTCCTCAATCTGAATATAGATTGACTGGTACAGATATTAGCGACAAAATAGATACAAGAAGATGTGGCATGAGTGCCGATGAGACAACTCTCAATTGATATCCAAGTCAAAATGTGTAAAAGTAAACCATAAGGGAGCTACCATTTGATTTTTATGGGGGGGCTAGGATGAAAAATTGTGTCCTGCCTTTTTTTTTATTTGTAATCTCTGTCCTGCCTTTTTATTTTTCAGTCTATTCGGTCCTGCCTTTTTTTTTCTTAGCTTATCCTGACTTTTTTACAACAATTGTCATCCTGCCTTTTTATTTTGCCAAGTTACTCATCCTGCCTTTTTTTTTAACTCAAAATCCTGTCCTGCCTTTTTTTTTCAAATTTCATCCTAGCCCCCCCATAAAAATCAAATGGTAGCTCCCTAATCTTATTCTATAGGTCAAATTACGCTTTTCAACACGGAACTTGGTTTACACAGGACAGAGAACTGTAAAGGGCTCTAAACTGAAATGACTAGAGAAAACCGTTCAAACGGGGAAACCATATCATATCGGTCTTATCTGTCCAAAAATTAAAAAAAAAACCCAGAGAAACGAGAAACATTTATAAACCTCATCAACAAACGACAACTACTGAACATCATGTTCCTGATTGAGGACATGCGCAAACACATGCTGCGGGTTTAAGGGCTTTTATCAATTATAGTGTAACATCACAACATAGGAAGACACATATTTCCCATTTCCATTCTCAATTTCACATTATAAAGAATTAATTAAAATTGCTTACTAGTAACTCAATCAAAGGACGAATTTACACAATTCAACATACACTGAATATAAATTGGATTTTTTATCATGAAAAGTGTTTCCTCAACTGCTACAACAATTGATTAATCAGTTTATATAGTTGTCCAGTGGCAAGTAGTTTACGCATGTTTAGGAAGAAAAGAAATTACATTGTACCAATAAATACAATAGGAAAGTCCCTATTTTTCTCTTTTCTTTATATTTCGCCACCTTATTATTTCCAAGCTTGTTTTGGGCGCACTTTTTCTTAAAAATTTTAAGCTATTTTCTTCATTGTTTGTCGATGATTTTATGTTCTATAAACCCCATTATGGCTCCTCCAAGGATTTGTATAGTTAGACTATACAAATCTTTGCCCCCTCTATATATAATTACGATCGATTTCTCAGTTAACCCTAAAAATTAACTTGCGCGTTCGTCTAAGATAACTGATTTATACATGAGAGGACTGTCAGGGCCTTGGGTGTATTGCCATCGCCTAATTTTCTGCCTCATTTGAATATATATATGCATATATAATTAGTTTTGGAATGATAACCGAGCTATAAAAAATAAAGATCCGCGCATATTATATAGTGCAAAATAAAATTCCTTATCGCTTCTTTTAAATTCATGTTTTCAATGGATACTTTGAAAATTTATTTTTATTAAATACTATAGTATTAATTAATGGGTGTTTTTATAATGGCCCTGTTATATGTTCAAGGTCTGTAATAATGGTCGAGGAAGTCTGTAATGGCCCGAGGCATCGCCGCGGGCCATTACAGACATCCGAGGCTATTATTACTGACCGAGGACATATAAGGCCATTATAAAAACCATGACCCATTTCCTATACATTTATTTACCAACTGAACAAAGTAAAGTGTATGTGTTGCTTCCAACTTGATGTACTTTCTTACTCTTTTAATGACAGTTTAGAAAAAAATAATTTGTACTTTATCATGATAAAGTTTTAAATATACCAAATATCCAAAATATGTAGTTGAAAACAGGATGAACAGTGACCCCTATATATGGTTCTTTAATGTTGGTTGTTGGTTACTAAATTAAATAAAATACAAAAAGGTATTATACTCTTTACAACTTAATTTTGTAACTTTATTAAAAAAAACTAACTGGGATTAAAACAGTCAAACTGGGCACTAATACAAGGCCATTACAGAACGAACAAACAGGGCCATTACAGAAAATATGTAATTTTTAATAAACAGTCATTTTTGGCAATAATGTACTCAGTTGGTTAGTAAAAACTAATCATGTTTTGTCGGTAGAAATATTAGATTATTAGTCAAACAATCTTTAGTATCAATGACGTATTACCAATCTTATTTCAACTGACCGGGCGGAGCGTACGTTTTAATTTGCATAAGGACAGTCTTTTAGAAGATGTGTGTGATAAGGATAAATTCCGTTATGATAATTATTGATTTCTAATCACCTTTCAGTGTCATCAAAGAAATTTACAAACGAATGACTGGACACTTCATTGATGAATTTATCCTCAAACACCTATCTATAGATGGACTGGTTTGTTATAAGTGAACTGGTCAAACTCCGCCATTTCAAGTGAAATAAATTGAGTAATACCGAAAACTTTGATTGCTGTTGCGGATGAATACCACCAATGCGCATTCGTCAAGAGCGAGCTTGAAGAAACACAAGAGGCGATCAATACAGGAATTTATACACAGAAAGGTAATTTATATATTTCAATTATTTGATTTTGAGTAACTTGTTTAAAATCGTTTGTAGCATATTTGTCTATCATATTATCGTAGCAAAACCAGGAATATTTAATCTGGCATAATATGAAAATAATTTCTCGTTCCCTGTAGCCATTTTGAAACTTACCAGCTGATTTAGTTGGAGAAACGAGAACATGCAAGACCTTTAAAGATAAATTTCATTTTTGTGTATTCTTTATTGCAACAATTTGTTGTTGGTTTTTTTTTTTACATTAGAACAATTTTTGGAGTTAAATTCATTTTCTTCGTATTAAAGTAACAAGTAGATCACTTACAGGGTTTCAAGAGCGCAATTATTTGTTTACATTTTACCGCCCCAAAATCTTATAAGGCTTCTGATTGGATGATACAGGATTGGAATTACATTTAACCGAAAGCTTATCCAGTTAGGTTTAACAATTGCCGAAAATCATATTCACATATTCAGTGTCTATAAAGTGCGAATCCAGCTAGTTCATTTTTACTGTTATATGCGGGTATGGCAATTGTAGAATAAAGGATCATGGGAAAACTGTATTTGTTTACGTTTTGAAAATATCAAGTTAAAGGATTTTAAGTTAAGTTTTTTAACATATTTTCGTTGTGATATGTCTCTATAATATACAAACATAGCATTAAAGTTCAAATAAGTGTTATAAAAGCATCATAATATAGCATATCGATTATTGAAAGCGATCCATTTTAACTATAGATGCGATGAATTATCACTGTTAGTGCAGTCATTATTAATGTAGAATTATGTGATAAATGCACTTGCAACAAATGCAAAAAAACTTAGTTGATGACTTTAGGATTTATGATACATGTATTTTCAAATTGAAATACAAACTCCTCATTCATTCTTCATCAAATATATAGCTTTTCAAACTTGTAACACAAGCGATTCTTAAAATGTCATATTGTATTCTTCAGATTACGATTCTACTTGATTTTAACTTACATAGGGAATCACTGGAGCGTGACAGCAGCGGGTCCTCTTAGGCAGTCAGTGGGCCCCTACTTATGAAAAATTCTAGATCCGCGGATGGATACTACCGCAGAGGTAAAACCAAGTACATTTGGGTTATTGTACACGAAATGCATGCTACAATTCATTTTTGTTGATTTTAGACCCTTTGAAACTCTATGTGGGCTATTTCAGCAACTAGGCAAAAATTCCCCAAACTAGATACACGGTTAGATTCAGCATGTCTACGAATTCCAAATATCTACATTAAAGGACTTTTGTCTATAAATTTGGACCCCACAAAATTGGAAAAGGGACTAAAAATATAAAAAAAAATGCATGCATCGGATACTTTTGTTATTGAAGGCATGACTGTAACAATAGGATGAATGTACAAAAATATCTCATTCTGGGGTCTCATTGGGGGGTTCTGATCCCGTATTCCGCTTATTGTTTTGTCAGATTCCCGTATCCCGCTTATACTATGCAGTTCTATTTTTTTGTAATTATCCGTGTCCCGCTAGACTTCATTTCCCGTTTTTTTACTACACAATCATTTGACTTTCATATGTCACGCTTGCAAAAAATCGGCAATCCGGCGTGACCCTTATACCCAAATGCGACCCACTATTTTACTCTATTTTGACTCATATTAAGCCCATTATAAATATATTAAAAAAGTAGCGTAGATTTTTTTTATCCCTTTTTATCCCGTCTCGTTTCGTTTTTGAGCCATATATAGCTGTCGTATGTGACAATGAGACAACTCTCCATCCGAGTCACAATTTATAAAAGTAGACCAAAATACGATCTTCAACATGGAGTCTTGGCTCACACCGAACAGCAAGTTATAAAGGGCTCCAATGTAAAATCTTTTAAACGGGAAAACAAAGGTGCAATCTATATCAAGATGTACGTAATTAGTGGTGAAGTGTCATGGAAATGGATAAAAAAATAAGGATAAAGATCCCTATACGCTTTATAAGAAACTAAATGGAATACATTTGAAATAAATGTTATTTCTATTGAATTTATAAGAGTGTTTTAAAACCAAACTTTCCTCCGTAAGTTTTTTATCAAATCTTTCTCTTACTTTGTCTATTGTTTGAGCAAGTCGGCCAAATTTAGGCTTTACAGCTAATTTCTTATGCATGTAAAGCAAAACTTTGGTTGGCTTGCTTGCTTTGTTTGTATAATTGTTTATACAAACTTTGTAAATAAGATTGACATTTTTAAACAATATGAATAGGCATAGTTTAACCTGTATTTTTAATATTTGAATTAAATTGGGTGTTATCATAATGATTATTCAATAAAAAAAAAAGCAAGCAAATCAACTAAAGTCTTGCTCTACATGCTTAAAGAAATGAGCTGTAATAGATAAAAAAAAATTATACAGTGAAAATGCACCGCATATACAATACTAATGATTCGCTCCGAAGTGAAAATGAAAGCATAGTATCATTATTCGACAGTAAACATGACTAGCATTACGAAATCATCATAGTGGAATTTAGTTAAATATGAAGAAACTGAATGACAAAACATATTCTAAGTTATACAACTTTAATAATTGTATTAAAATGAATATTTTTACTGCAACAACATCTCACCTGTTTAGTTATAAAGCACCTGCACGATCTGTTCGTGAAATGTCCTATAAATATTCACCTATTTTGGTATATATTTCACAGCTGGATGACTTTAGGCGCGATAAAACCGCGCTCGCATCTCTTACTTTGTTTTATTAGTACATGTATTATGTATTTCTAAACATATACATTTTAACTAATTTTCTTCATTTTCTTCAAAAAAGTTCGTCTATTTATTTATCATTCTACATTAGACATTTATGGCATATACAGTAAAAATGATATTTTAGGATCCGCACTTTACATACACTGATATTACGAAGTATAGAAAATATCTTCCACTTCAAAACAAAAAAATAATATAGAAAAGGTACAAAGAAGGGCAGCACGGTACGTCACCAACAGGTATCATAACACCAGTAGTGCCACTTCCATGATTGACCATCTTAAATGGAAGTCACTGGAAACTCGCAGAAACATCCATCGAGTGACAATGATGTATAAAATCACACACCACCTTATAGCATTAGACCCAAACATTTACCTTTCACCATAGCCAGTCACAGATTCACAAATTCACTTCAATATCAAACCTTCAGCACCAGAACATTTCTATTTAAATACAGCTTTTCCCCATACACAGTTGTACTCCGGAATTCACTTCCACAAAACATCATTAGTTGTAAACTCTTTGGATCAGTTTAAATTACTGATCCAAAGTCAGTATATTTAGTCATCCACCCTGTTTGTACATATATGTAAATGAGTTATTTTTATTTATTTTTTATTTTTGCACAAATTTAATTTTTGATTAATGCACTCATTAGATTGTTACTTTTTATTAAGTGTCTGTTTGCGATGCGCCGACGTATAGTCATCAATGTAGTGATGGATCGTCGTAAGATGTAGATGTAGATGTTGATTTTATTGTTTATATTATGTCATATTCAGAGAATCTTCATCTTACTTTACACTGAAATGACAGTCTGGGTAAATCACATTTTATAATACTGAATTACCATACATGTAAGTGGCGGTACACAGGCAATTGTTTCTGTCAATGTGGGGTTTACTATCCACACGTACAAAAAATCAAGTGATTTTTGGATTTTTCATATGGGTGTGGATAATAAACCCCTCATTAACAGAAACAAGTGCCTGTAAGTCCGTACCTATCTTTAGACTGGTAAGATATATTGGGAGAATCCTTACAGTCTTAGAGATATAAACATGATAAATATAGAGTAACTGTCCTGTGTTTTATAAGACTTCCAAAGTATTGTATAATTTTGAGGGGTCTAGCAAGTCAACATTTTGGGTAAAACTATATAAAAAAGGACTACGCATTTACCATACATGTAGCTCCTTGAAAAGGGCGTTCCTTCAGCTCACTCCTCCCCCAAAAAATCAGCCTCGGCAATTTTAAACCCTTTTACGCTGTATATTCATGTAGCTGTACAGTGGAGCCTATGGGACTACAATCTAAGTAGACATCTGAATCACCGAAAATCAACCTATATTTTCATGTATAATTTGATAATTAAATTTTAACACATTTATATATACATTGTTTTAAATTTGTTCTTGACAATTTTTTGTTCATTTAAAAATATAGGGACAACAGAGTTGGTGTATGTGGGTTCGATTCCCACCCTAGGCATTCATTTATATTGGCTGGTGCAAAGCGGGCAGTTTAGCTTGGTGGCCCTACACTGACTCTGTTGTTCATATGTCACTTAAAAAATCAGGCGGCCTCGTTCAGGTCTTGCCATCTTTATTTTTCTTTTCGAAAATCATACACAACAAAACCATTGAATAATTGTGAAAATTATACCATGTAGATAACTATGGTAAAACTTTAATTGTTTTTGGCATAATTAACCTTGGCTGCCATCCAAGAATTTGATCCTATAAGTTATTATATCAATGAATTATATAAATCAGATTTGGATTCTTTTGGTTACATAACATTTTGGATGGTAGGTGGCGGCCAAATCTTTATTCCTAAAGGCTTAAAGCTTTTAGGTCTGAAAATTGTCCAAAATCATCACATTTTGACAAATTTGGAACATAAAATGTACTATAATGAAAAGAACTGATTTATTCATCTTCGCTAGCTAAGGGTTACGATCCACTCCCTTTCCCTGAAAAGAAAGGGAGTGGGTTTAATGTACATACATAAATGAAAATTAAAACCAAACTGTTGTCATTATTCATAAAAAAAAAAGAAACCAAAAGGGAGGTATGATTGGTAATCAGACACCAGCTCTAGACAAAATGATGAAAAAGAAATGAAGCTTACCATACAACATTTTTACAATCAGAAAAAAACTATACATAAATCAGTTAGAAATAGCCATGAAATGACAAATGTTAAACAATATATATACAAGAAAACTAATGGCCACATCAACGAACAAACTGAAAATCAAGATATACACCAAAAAATTACAAGCCCTGTTTTACAGGCTTCTTACTAAGGACCGACACATTCATATGGTAGTTGTGTTCTATATGTATGGTGCAAAATTTTCTCATTGCTAAAACCAGTGGTATCCAAAGTATTAAATCCAGAACAAAGTAAAAAAAGACTAACAGTTGAAAAACTATCCAGATGTTGTGAAATTCAATTAACAAAAATACCATCATTAGCGAAAGGCTATCTACATATAATACATTGTATTATTCCATATTGGTATCATTTTAGTAGGTTTCTCTATATGAATTGGATTTTGAATAAAAAAGCATATTCACCTGAGAAAGTGTTATTCATGCACCGCTCTAAACGTCACGCGCTTTTACATGCAACGTTATGGTAAAATGTTTCATGTAAAATTTGTTTTAGTATATGTTTGTCATCAAATACATTTTCTTTTTTCGGAATATGGAATAAAACAATTACTGTCTTTTGTTTCGGTAAATATGGGGTTTAATTGACTTTGGAAAAACTGATATTCACTTCGGCCGTCGGCCACGGTCAATATCAGTTTTTCAAAAGTCAATAAAACTTATATTTACCTCATCAAAAGACAGCAATTGTATAATATTTACAATGAACCATTTAATAATTAGAAAACAGAACCTACAATGTACAGGTATAACTGTTGATTTTTTTTTTAAATATAATGGATAAATGATTGACTGTGTTACAATAAAACCAAGATAACTCAGTGAAGCTATTTATGAACATTTAAAAAGTTCGTGTTGACTGCGACAAAAATCTAGAACAAGGGATAGTAATCTTGCTGTGTTAACATCCATTTAATTAGCAATTGATTCAAAAGCTAAATGTTTCAGAAATAAGAAGACCTGGATACTACATGTACAAACATTGTTAATAAATGCCATTTGTAGAGCAGGATCTGCTTACCAATCTGGAGCACCTGAGATCACCCCAAGTTTTGGTGGGGTTTGTGTTGCTCAGTCTTAAGTTTTCTATCTAGTGTACTTTCATTTGTCTGCATATCTTTTTCAGTTATAGTCATGGAATTGTAAGTTTATTTTCGATTTATGAGTTTGCTGTTCATCTGGTATCTTTAGCCCCAATATTACAATTTATCTGTTTTAATATGATTGTCTTGAACCTCTCTTTCATAGTTCAGTGAGAGACTATATAGCAACTCGAAGAATTGTTTGCTATGTTGATTCTCTATTATAAGTTATACGCTAACGATTTTTGTATTTGTGCAACTATATATGGTCATAATGCCAATCTAACAGTTCTCATTTGACCACGTAATCGTTGATAATTCACAAAGTTAAGTTTCCTAGTTCAAGTCAGTATCTTAGATATGATAGCAAATTATATTATTTGTTCTATATTGTAAGGTGAACATTTCTGTCTGACAGGTATTATATAAAAACCTGTCATTTATCAATAATTCAACATAACTTGAGGTCCTCTGATGTTCAGTACTTCAGTACTTTGATATTTTGGTGTATTTGTCTTTATTTCTATCTGGGAACAGTATATCGAAGACGCAATGTTTTATTTTTATTATAAACAGAGAAACTATGTAGCAGTGCACTTATATAAAACGGCGATTCGTATCCGTTGAGGAGGTGTTCCATTATTGGAAGGAAATACATATTGACTCGGAAGAATATAACGTTGGTCTCTTTCCCCCGACTTAAATTCTTCCTTCAAAAACAAAGTAAGTTTATCACTGTTTATGGACTTTATGATTAGAAGCAGGTAAACAATGGTTTATTTTATTCGTTACAAACTGGAGTGAGCAATAAATGGGTAGATTTAATACTGTTTATAACGTGAAACCTATGAAGAAGCTAGTATCTGCTTGTCCAGACTGAAATTTGTAATGTAAGACGGTAAATAACATGTTGTTTTATCATGGTTATACCAGAGACATGTATACTAAATTTATATGTCTCTGGTTACACATACGTGATTGGTAATTTATTATATTATTATGAGACAAGTATACTCCAAAGTATCTAGATGCATCCTGTAAGAAATTAAAAGCAACCACTTGCACTTCAACAATGAGGAAAACCCATACTTTATGAATAGCAAACTGTTAAAGGTCCAAAAATCGAACATTGTTGACAAATGTAAAACAGTTCAATTGGGAAAATTAACGTCCTGATTTTAGTACAAACAATAAATGAAAAACATATGTCCCATTATGATTCTTAAGATGACATTCCACACAGCTCCTCCACTCCTACAAAAGTGACGAGAGCTATAAACACAATCACTGCCTCCAGGCTCCTACAGTTGGATTGCATCCTAGGTCATTCATGGTCCAGTTACCATGGTTACTGAATTTATTGTGATATTTACTTTAAAATTGCATATTAGCAACGTTACTGTTTATCAGATTATGACTTGTCTTTTCTGATTTTATTTAATATCCAGACAGGTTAGACATATCTCTGAGTCCACAGTTTATTTACTATAGATAAGAATATGTGTCATGGATGCCAATGGACAACTAACTCTCAAACATGTATGTCAAAGTTGCAATGCATGAAAATTAACAATAATTTCTTATTATATACATTGAAGCCAGTCAACATGGTCAATGCAAGTAGGTCAAATTATAGCCTTCAACATTATTATGTTGACCATGTTGACATTTACCAACATTGTTTTTCTGGTTACACGCCATTATTCCGACAGCCCATTAGTCCGACAGCCCATTGGTCCGACAACCCATTAGTCCGACAACCCAATAGTCCGACAACCCATTGCTCCGACAGCCCAAAACTCCGACAACCCATAAGTCCGACACTGATGGTATCAGGGGAAAATAAAATGTGTCTGTCTGTATTATTACGTTTAGATATGTAATAACATATTTTAAGAAATAATCCCGTATATATAACATGAGGCTAAGGTAGTTCGAATACTTTCTATATATACTCAATTCGAAATCTGTATATATATATATATATAGAATAAAACAGAAAAGAATATGTCATTTTCCAAATTAAAGGATCTTAAAGAGCATACATGTATAAATCAAGAACAACCATTGGTGGTACGAGCTACAGATGACAACCCCGCCCAAACATTTCGGTAGACAGGTAGTGTTTGAGTTGTGAATCTGAAAAAGCATCACACAGTATAACTGACTTATATAAATATTGAAATCAAATTTCAGAAATAATTTCTTGTAGTTCCTGAGAAAAATGTGACGACAGTTTTCAACTTGGCTGTCACATGTAATGAGTAATGAATTTGAAAAAGTATCACACGCCACAGCCGACTTCAATTAACCTTTCAGAAATCCTTGTAATGTAGTACATGAAAAAAGATGGAACGAAAATATTTATGGGACGGACGGACGAACTGACGGATGGACGGACAGACGATACGACAGACAGAGGTAAAACAGTCTACCCCCACTTTTTCGAAGCGGCGGTCTAATGATTGGGTCAACATTCATGACATTAAAACATTACAATACTAATATGATATAATTATCTTTATAGCCCTATAAGCCTCGGTCACAATTGGAGCCAAGACAAAATAGAAAAAAAAAAACCAAACTAACACATGGATATCAAATAACAGTCAATATCAAGACATGTAATCCATAATTCAAAAGAACTAACAAATTGAATGTAATCATCATTTTTCCCCATAATAGTAAAGTTTTCTTGTGTTAACAAAATTTATCTTATTTATCTTACTTTTTAAAGTTCTTACATGTGCTAGAAATATGGTGAAAGAGTTCCACCCTCAAATTATTATGAAGTGAGCATTCGATTGAAAAATAACTCCCATCCTCAACTTTATCAGCTGTACAAAACGATTTTTTTAGTATCGAGCATTTCCAATTCTTAATGTAATGGAAGAGCACCGATTGTGAATTAACATATGACCTACCTTTCTTAAAATCAATAATATCTAAATGTTTTTCTTCTTCTTGAAAAATGCTTTAAATGAAAAACAAATGTCAAGTTTCCAACAAAACACATAATGTACTAAGTTTTTAAAATTAGACAATATGACAAAGACACAAGCAGGACAAGAATGTCACACATTGTCTTAGATTTTTTACTATTTTGTTATTGACTTTCATACTGCACTCATTCTATTTGAGCATTAAAATGCGTTGACTGTATACTTCTGCAACAAAATTAATTTAAATAAAACTCAGATGAGTGATACAAGGAGAGAAAGCGTTGCGAACAAAAACGGCGGGTAGTGTCATCAAACTCCAATATATTTATTTTATATGTAGTTAATAGTGGGGAAAACATCACTCCCCTGATACGCGAAAAGGGGGAGCCGAAGATCTAGTTTAAAAGTCTTAGATGCATGATTTTTTTATTAGTTGTTAGTAGCTATGAACTACAGTGCTTTCAGATAACTCAGAATACTCTCAGATATGTTCCTAGTGTCTTTTTGTTGTCGGGATGTACATGTTCCCAGCCACATTCACTTGTTTTATTGTCCATCTGATGAGTTAAGCCTTTTTCAACTGATTTTTATAGTTCGTTCTCATGTTGAACTGTTATACCACTGTCCCAGGTTAGGGGAAGGTTGGGATCCCGCTATCATGTTTAACCCCGCCACATTATTTATGTATCTGCCTGTCCCAAGTCAGGAGCCTGTTATTCAGTGGTTGTCGTTTGTTTATGTGTTACATATTTGTTTTTCGTTCATTTTTTATACAAATAAGGCCTTTAGTTTTCTCGTTTGAATTGTCTTACATTGTCATATCGGGGCCTTTTATAGTGGACTATGCGGTATGGGCTTTGCTCATTGTTGAAGGCCGTACGGTGACCTATAGTTGTTAATGTCTGTATCATGTTGGTCTCTTGTGGATGGTTGTGTTATTTGCAATCATACCACATCTTCTTTTTTATAAAGAAGGTAGATCGAGACACACATGCGAAAAAATAGCGAACTAGAACAGCACAGACTGATAGTGGACACACAAACAACGAAATATTAAGATAGATAAAGTACCTTTACACTTAAAACGAATATGGGACGTGGGTAAAGACTGAGCAGTTGCCATTAGCATGTGTATTAACTCCAATATACTGAGACAAATATCCCGCATGGAAAAAGTAATTGTAATCAAGACGGACAACCACACATATCATAAAGAACGGAGTTGGTCTTTTTAAAGAAAATTTACCAATACACTTAAGAAAAACGCATTGTCGGAATAATGGGCTGTCGGAGTAATGGGTTGTCGGAATAATGGGCTGTCGGAGTAATGGGCTGTCGGAATAGTGGGCTGTCGGAGTAATGGGCTGTCGGAATAATGGTTGTCGGACTAATGGGATGTCACCGACACACCGTTTTTCTTATGAATAAAAAAGATGTGATGTATACTTAACGAGGCAGTACATTATATAAATTTCTTGTAGATGTTGTATATAGCATGGAATAAGAATTACTAAACATGCAGAGAATGTTAAAATATGTTATATGTAAATTGCAGATATCAATAGGTTTATATGTCTTTATATTTGTTTGTTCTTAAACAGAGTCTTACAAGAACGCACATTCTGGAGATAAACATTTATATAAAAAATAAGATGTTAGAGGGAGGAGAGGATTTAGTCACACTCAATGGTAATCTACAGAGACACATAAACACACAGATTGATACTATGCTTCATAAATGTGAGGTTTGTTTGAGAGAATTTAGTAGAAAAAGTGACTTAAAGAAACACCTAAGAATACACACGGGCGAAAAACCTTATACATGTGGAGTTTGTGGGAAAGAAATGTCTAGAGGTAGTAGCCTAAAAAGACACATGTATATACATATTGAAGATAAACCTCATGATTGTGATATATGCGGTAAAGGGTTTAGTCATACTAGCAATTTACGGGATCACATGAGAACACATACAACCGAAAAACATACTGTCTGTGATGTATGTGGTAAAGGATTTAGTAGGCTTGGACTATTACAGATTCACATGAGAACACATACAGGGGAGAAACCTTATGACTGTTGTGAATGTGGAAAAGGGTTTAGTCAGCTTTCCAGTTTACACAGACATATGACAACACATTCTGGTGATAAACATCATGAGTGTGATGTATGTGGTAAAGTGTTTAGTCTCATTGTGTATTTACAGAGACACATGATAATACACACAGATGTGAAACCTCATAATTGTGATATATGTGGTAAACTGTTTAGTCAGCATGGTCATTTACAAAGTCACATGAGAATACATACAGGTGATAAACCGTATAACTGTGAATTATGTGATAAACGGTTTAGTCAACATGGTGTTTTACAGAAACATATGAGAATCCATATAGGTGATAAACCCCATGTCTGTGATGTATGTGGTAAAGGATTTAGTGAGCAATGTAATTTACAGAGTCACATGAGAACACACACAGGTGATAAACCTTATCAATGTGATGAATGTGATAAAAGGTTTAATCATTCTAGTAATTTACGACGTCACATGAGAACACATACAGGTGACAAACCTTATGAGTGTGATGTATGTGGTAAACGGTTTAGTGAGCATGGTAGTTTACAAATTCACATGCGAATACATTCTGGTGATTAACATCATGAGTGTGATGTATGTGGTAAAGCGTTTAGTCTCATTGGTAATTTACAGAGACACATGATAATACACACATATGTGAAACCCCATGTCTGTGATGTATGTGGTAAAGGATTTAGTGAGTAATGTAATTTACAGAGTCACATGAGAACACACACAGGTGATAAACCTTATCAATGTGATGAATTTGGTGAATGGTTTAGTCAACCTAGTCATTTACAAAGTCATTCCAAAACACATGCAGGTGATAACCCTCATGACTGTGACGTACGTGGTAAACGGTTTAGTCAGTAAGGTAACTTAAAGAGACACATGAGAATACATACTGCGGATAAAGCATAACACATACATGAGAACACATGCATTTGTGTACTAGTCAAATCAAGGTAAATCTGATTTCGTACTTACAATGTAATGTCATGAATTCAGACTTGCAGAGAACGCATACTTGCGACAAACATCATAAACATTTTCAGAAGAAATGCATTAAACAGACACATACTGGAAATAACTATTAAACCTTATATATGTGATGTATAGATAAGGGTTGTATGATAATGAAAACTAACCATGACAGGGGCATAAAAACATATATTGTGTCTGTGAGGTTTACATGTAAATTATTTGGGAAACATTATTTGTAATGATGATTAATACAGAGATGTATAAGAACACATAGAAAAATTGATGTATAAGAACAAGTAAAGATCAAGAAGTATAAGAACACATAGATGAAGAGATGTTTAAGAACACATAGAGCTAGAGATATATTAGAACACACACATAGAAATAGAGATATATAAGAACACACACTTATAAAGAGATAATAGATATATTAGAACAAATGCATAGAGATAGAGATATATAAGAACACAGGCATAAGAGATTAGAGATATATTAGATGTATGTAGTGAACTTTTTTTTTAGAATCTAACCCTTCAAAAGCACTCTTAGGCTTTTCAATTCAACTTTTACAAATATGTAAACAGTGTCAGTGTATACATATTTGTTAAACAGTCAAGGGTGTAACTTTAAACAAGTTAACACTAACAGAGAAAAATAACATGCATGTGTTATTACAGACACTTTCATGAGTTGTCTGCTCTTTTTTTTCCTTAATCTGTAGTAACATATGTTTGTTATCAATTAAATATATCACAAATATTTTATCTTTCAGTCAGAGCTCAGACATAAATATGATAAACAGGTCCATTTTTGTTTTTGACTTAAAGAAGTCAAAACATGTATTTATTGGAAAAATGTGTTTTCAATTTTAGCTTTTAATACGTACATGTATTACCTTGATAACTAGTTTTCTAATTCCATTAATACAATTTTGATCAAACATAGTAAATCAATGAGACAAGGCCTTTAAGACATGTAAGAGAAAATTAAGCAGTAATAACAAGGCTTAGTTATTACAGGCATGTAACTTATTATACATATATATGTATATGAGAGTAAATGAGACATTTGGGAATTACTAGGAATCTTGCGCAGTGCCTTATTACAAGTTCTGAGCATCATTTCTTACAATGAATTGAAATACATTGTGATATATATGTCTGAGCAAAGGCTTAAAAGAGATGTAGAGAAGCTGTAATAACACCCTTTGGTTATTGCAGGAATATATTTTCTGTAATAACATAGACCTGTGTACTATAGATATAGGAAGATGTGGTGTGAGTGCCAATGAGACAACTCTCCATCCAAATAACAATTTAAAAATTAAACCATTATAGGTTAAAGTACGGCCTTCAACACGGAGCCTTGGCTCACACCGAACAACACGCTATAAAGGGCCCCAAAATTACTAGTGTAAAACCATTCAAACGGGAAAACCAACGGTCTAATCTATATAAACAAAACGAGAAACACGTATATATTACATAAACAAACGACAACTACTGTACATCAGATTCCTGACTTAGGACAGGTGCAAACATTTACAGCGGGATTAAACGTTTTAATGGGCCCAAACCTTCTCCTTTTTTCTGAAACAATAGCATAACATCACAACATAGAAAAACATAAGATAAAATATCAATTGGCAGACTTAACTCAATCAAAAAATATGCATGATTGGTAAACTATGAACTGCTATATCTTTGCCAAGTTGAGTATACATACATGACATAAAGAAAATTACAATATCAATAGAACTTGTAAAAAAACCAAACAAAATAAAGTTTTTGTATTGTCCCTTTGAAACATGTAAGGCAGCAACCATTTGATTTTCTGGGGGGGGCTATGTTTTTTTTTTCTGTGCAAACTTTTTTTTTCGCCTTTGGCGAAGAACAATCTATTTTTTACCGACAAAACGAAAACAATTTTTTTCTTTCAATTTTAGCATTACATATAGTGGCAGCTGAGGGTGTAACAAACATTTTTTTTTTCTCATGGTCCAAAACAAATAATTTTTTTCACCAAAACCTGGAAACAAACTTTTTTTTCCAAAAAAAACCATAGCCCCCCAGAAAATCAAATGGTTGCTGCCTTACAAACATATGTTATTACAGTATTTTGATATTTTAACCGACAATAACGACATGTTTGTTATTTTTCTCTAATAATTACTTATTTAAGTTAGACCCTTGACTGTTAAAGTTGAATTGTAATGACATACATCACATATTGTTTACCAAATGAATGTTATTTTTTGTTTAAGGATCTTTTTTATGCAAGTTCATCTGTGAATTTATCTATTTTAAAACATTAATTGTGATATAACAATGTCATGAATGTTTGAGGAGGAGGGGCAATAGGGGTTCGTTAATATGTTAACAGCACCTCGATTTTGGCAAAAACAGTTAACAAAAATGCAAAAATGTTGATAACAGTTACAGTGAAATTGTTTGCCTTAAATTAGTGGAGAATAAAGGTTTTTCCCCTGGAGAAGAATCCCAATTTGAGAAAAAAATGGCTTAAAATTATTCCCAAAAGGACAACTTTTTTCCCAAACAGTGCAGTCTCAGTATTAAATTGTGCGTGAATTCAAACTGAAAAACACTCATTTAAACAATTTTCTCACCTAAAATGACTATATGTGCACATTTGAGGGTCTATTTATGTATCATCACTCACAAAATGGAGTCTTATTTTAAAGCAGGGTTTGACTCTTGAAAATGGGTCTGTAAATTAAATTTTCACTCAAATTCATGGTCTATTTTAAATTTCCCAATTTGATGAAAATGACGCATGTTTTCCCAATAAAAAAGGGTAGAAGTAGTTTTGAATAAAGACAACAATATCACTGAGTTATTCTAATATGACGTGCTTCTTTCGCTTTGTAAACAACACTGTGATAAAATTCTCGATATATCTATACTTAGCGCAGACTCCGTGGTGTACATAATACTGGCTGTTACAATACACTTCCCACGTAAATCCACATGTATTGAAACCTATTTGCAAACCCTTTGTCGATTTAATTGTTTTAAAAATTGCAATTCAGAAAAGACAAAATCACTTTTAATCTTATTCGGATGCATAATAAAAAGAAGTCATGCATAAGAGCTCGGAGAAACCAACAAAATAAAAATAAAATAAAATTCCGCGAAAGTCTATTAATGTTTTTTGCGCATTTAAGTCATTTCAAAAAATGACGTCATACAAATGAAAACTCTAGAGTTGAACGTTTTCTGTTACGTTAACTATTGACATGTCGTTTACTATTGTATTAAAATTGATTATCAAGGTAGGTTATGTTTGATTTTCTATTCTATTGCATTATTCGCATATGTACTGATTTCAGCAAGTCAACATGGCGGCTCATTGGTTACGAAATGTCATCTTTGGATTTGACGGTAGCTCACGGGAAAAACATATAAATCAACATGACAATTGTTGGTTTTGAGAATGAAACATATTTTTTTCAGCGGTTGTTCACGAAATAATCCGTGCAAGCTACGGATCTATTTAAATGATGAGCTTTATCTAACAGGGAGTAAAAAAGAACAGCCATACACACAGATTTACCCACCCTCGCTTCAGTTTTTTTAATGATCGTATTTGTCCTATTAGAATCGAAATAATTCATGGAAGCCATAGATTATTGGAAATTTACACATGGCCTGGGCCGTGATATTCGTTGATTTTATCCCTCGCTAACGCTCAGGATAAAATTCGAATATCACGGCCCAGGCCATGTGTAAATTTCCAATAATCTATGGCTTCCATGAATTATTTCTTAAACAAAGTGGGTTAAAACTGACAGTTCACAGCTTTCATTTATCTCAGATAACAGTTAACAACACATTGAAAAGGGCCAAAACAGGTTAACATAAAAAGGTATTGCCACTTCTTTGAGAGTTCATCCAGGTATTAAACTATGTTGAAATATTAATTGTGATACGACAATGTCATAAATATATGAGAGTACATCCGGGTATTAAACTGTTAAAATATTTATTGTAATATGAAAATGTTATGTCATGAATGTTTGTGAGATAAAAAAAAGAAGAAGATGTGGTAGGATTGCAAATGCGACTAATCTCCACAAAAGACTTAATGACAAAGAAATACAAAAACTATCACAGATCACCGTACAGCCTTCAACAATGAGCAAAATTCATACCGCATAATCAGCTATAAAAGGCCTCGAAATGACAAAACAATTCAGAAGAGAAAACTAACCGCCAAATTTATGTACAAGGTACGTCTCTCAAATACTATAAGCAGTAGGTCACCTATATGTGGTGTATGTGTGAGCCAGAATTTGTTCCTGTGAAAAAAGTTCCAGTGGAACTAATTTCACATGAAATAATGAGAGACACATAAACACACATACTGGAGATAACCATTATCAATAAGATGTTAGATGGAGGAGAGGATTTAGTCACACTCAACGGTACTCTACAGAGACACATAAACACACAGGCTGGAGATAAACATTATCAATAAGATGTTAGAGGGAGGAGAGGATTAAGTCACACTCAACGGTACTCAACAGAGACACATAAACACACAGACTGATAAAACACATTATAAATGTGATGTTTGTGCTAGAGAATGTTCTCAAGGTAGTCACTTAAAGAGACACGTGAGAACACGTACCGGTGAAAAACCTCATGAGTGTGATGTTTGTTTAAGAAAATTTTCTTACATTGATGACTTAAAGGCACACATGAGAACACATACTGCACATACTGGTGAAAATCCTCATAAATGTGATGTTTGTCCTAGCGAATTTTCTCAAGGTAGTCACTTAAAGGCACACATGAGTACACATGCTAGAAATAAACCTCATGGCTGTGATGTATGTGGTAAAGGTTTTAGTTTTCTTAGTAATTTACAGAGTCACATGGGAAAACATACAGGCGTTAAACCCCATGAGTGTGATGTATGTGGTCAACGGTTTAGTCGGCGTTGGAGTTTACAGATTCACATGAGAACTCATACAGGTGATAAACCTTATGACTGTGATGTTTGTAATAAACACTTTAGTCAGCTTGGAAGTTTACGGCTGCACATGAGAACACATACAAGGAATAAACCTTATAACTGTGATTTATGTGGTAAAGTGTTTAGTTGGCGTGGGAATTTAAGGACTCATATCAGAACACATACATGGGACAAGCCTTATGACTGTGGTGTATGTGGTAAAGGGTTTAGTGAGAAAGGTAGTTTACAGAGACACATGAGAATACATACAGGGGATAAACACGATAAACCTCATGACTGTGACTTATGTGTTAAAGGGTTTAGCCAGCTTGGTAGTTAACAGATTCACACGAGAACACATACAGGTGATAAACCATATGACTGTGATGTATGTGGTAAAAAGTTTAGTGAGCAAGGTAGTTTAAAGACTCACATGAGAACACATACAGGGGATAAACCTTATGACTGTGGTGAATGTGGTAAGGGGTTTAGTAAAAGTAGGAGTTTACGGGATCACATGAGAACACATACAGGTGATAAACCTGATATATGTGATGTATGTTGTAAAGGGTTTAGTCAGCATATTAATTTACAGACTCACACGAGAACACCCACAGGCGATAAACCGTAGCGAATGTGGTAAGGGGTTTCGTTGTAGAAGTAAATTACAAGATCATATGAGAACACACACCGGTGATAATAGTTATCAAAAGTACCAGGATTATAATTTTATACGCCAGACGCGCGTTTCGTCTACATAAGACTCATCAGTGTCGCTCAGATCAAAATAGTTAAAAAGCCAAAACAAATACAAAGTTGAGGAGCATTGAGGACCCCATATTCCAAAAAGTTGTGCCAAATACGGCTAAGGTATTCTACTCCTTGGGTAAGAAAATCCTTAGTTTTTCGAAAAATTCAAAGTTTTGTAAACAGAAAATTTATAAAAAATGACCATATAATTTACATTCATGTCAACACCGAAGTGCTGACTACTGGGTTGGTGATACCCTCGGGGGATAAACCTTATATCTGCGATGAATGTGGTAAAGGGTTTAGTCAGCATAGTAGTTTACAGACTCACATGAGAACACATACAGGTTACAAACCTCATAAGTGTGATGTATGTGGTAAAAAAATTAGTTTGCTGAATTAAAGAAGACACATGACAACACATACAGGAGATAAACCTCATAACTGTGGTGTATGTGGTAAGCGTTTAAGTAGTAAATAGTAGTGTACATATTCACATGAGAATACATGTACATACATACATGTAGTAATTTACAGTTTACAGATTCACATGAGAATACATACATAGTAATTTACAGTTTACAGATTCACATGAGAATACATACATAGTAATTTACAGTTTACAGATTCACATGAGAATACATACATAGTAATTTACAGTTTACAGATTCACATGAGAATACATACGTATATAGTAATTTACAGTTTACAGATTCACATGAGAGTACATACATAGTAATTTACAGTTTACAGATTCACATGAGAATACATACATAGTAATTTACAGTTTACAGACTCACATGTGAATACATACATAGTAATTTACAGTTTACAGATTCACATGAGAATACATACATAGTAGTTTACAGTTTACAGATTCACATGAGAATACATACATAGTAGTTTACAGTTTACAGATTCACATGAGAATACATACATAGTAATTTACAGTTTACACTCACATGTGAATACATACATAGTAATTTACAGTTTACAGATTCACATGAGAATACATACATAGTAATTTACAGTTTACAGATTCACATGAGAATACATACATAGTAATTTACAGGTTCACATGAGAATACATACATAGTAATTTACAGTTTACAGATTCACATGAGAATACATACATAGTAATTTACAGTCTACAGATTCACATGAGAATACATACATATATAGTAATTTACAGTTTACAGATTCACATGAGAATACATACATAGTTATTTACAGTTTACAGATTCAAATGAGAATACATACATAGTAATTTACAGTTTACAGATTCACATGAGAATACATACGTATATAGTAATTAACAGTTTACAGATTCACATGAGAATACATACATAGTTATTTACAGTTTACAGATTCACATGAGAATACATGCATAGTAATTTACAGTTTACAGATTCACATGAGAATACATACATAGTAATTTACAGTTTACAGATTCACATGAGAATACATACATAGTAATTTACAGTTTACAGATTCACATGAGAATACATACATAGTAATTTACAGATTCACATGAGAATGCATACATAGTAATTTACAGATTACAGATTCACATGAGAATACATACATAGTAATTTACAGTTTACAGATTCACATGAGAATACATACCTAATAATTTACAGTTTACAGATTCACATGAGAATACATACATACTAATTTACAGTTTACAGATTCACATGAGAATACATACATAGTAATTTACAGATTCACATGAGAATGCATACATAGTAATTTACAGTTTACAGATTCACATGAGAATACATACAGGCGATAAACCTCGTGATGTGTATGTGGCATAGGGTCAGCTTGTTAGTTTACAGAGACACATGAGAACGGTTCACAACATGCAGGCGATAAGCTGCGTGATTGTCATGTTCACGGCAAAGTCAGTTAAAAAATAATCACGATAAAGGGTTCAAGCCAACATGGCCAAGTTTGTAATTTACGGAAATGTGAAAATTTATATATATATATATTATTTGCCTGTTGCATATTAATTTGTTGATTTGACATTTCCAGCCCAAGCTTGGTCATGCATCTTAACTCCCATAGGTGTACATGTAAGATATGAGATGTACTTGTAAGATATGAGATGTACTTGTAAGATATGAGATGTACTTGTAAGATATGAGATGTACTTGTAAGATATGAGATGTATATGTAAGATATGAGATGTACTTGTAAGATATGAGATGTACAGTTAACATGGTCATGCATTTGATGGTAAACCATCGATATTAAAAGATGTAATACGAATGCCAATGAGATAACTCTCCATCTAAGACACAATTTGTGAAAGTAAACCATTAATTAAAGGTCAAAGTACGGTCTTCAACACAGATCATTGGCTCACATCGAACAGCAAGCTAATCAAGGACCCCAAAATGTAAAACCATTCAAACAGGAAAATCAACGGTCTAATCTAGATTAAGTATATAAAGAAATTCGTAAAGATTCCGCGAAACCCATTGTCTTAGATATAGGAAGATGTATGAGTGCCAATGCGACAATTCTCCATCCAAGTCACAATTTATAAAAGTAAAACATTATAGGTCAAGGTACGGCCTTCGACACGGAGCCTTGGCTCACACCGAACAACAAGCTATAAAGCCCCCCCCCCCCCTAAAAAAAAAAAAAAATTAGTAGTGTAAAACCATTCAAACGGGAAACCAACGGTCTGATCTATACATATAAATAAAACAAGAAATGAGGAACACGTATAAATAACATAAACAAACGACAACTACTGTACAATAGATTTTGCCTACTTTTGCTTCAACTGGTAATCGCAGGCTCAACAAAAATGATGAAAAAATCAATAAAGTATTTTTCTAGATACTATCTTTTGATTTTAAGAAGTTGATGTGTTTTATCATGATACTTAACAACACGTGTTTAATCGTGATACTTGACTTGGAACCTTAAGTTGGGTGGATGTGTTTAATCTTGGGGCATACGATACAGTTTTGATCCTGTATTTACAAGTTCATGAAAATTTGCATATAGGCTATTTTTTACCTGATTAAATCAAATATGTAATAAAAAATATACCTTCATGTGCTACTTTTTGAATATTTGCTCGAAATTCAGATTTGTGGCCGTAATTTCTTTTTCGAAAGAAAGACATAACTTTTTTGTTATAAAAGATAAAAACAAGTTTTTTTTGGTTAAATAATCGGTAGTTTCTGTAGTTTATAAATATCTTTAAAAAATATGCAATTTTTAATTCAAAAATAACTCATATTTATCAAATGTTCATGAATTGAGGAAAAAACGTAATTTTTTACTGCATGTTTATCACAATTAAAAAAAATCCTCTATTTACAGTTTTATCAAATTTAGTTCACATAATCTCCCTGCAAAATGAAACCAAATGCCATTTTGAAAAATAGGGGTCCATGAAAACCAGGGGAAATAACTCCAAATACAAAAATGTTCACATAGCAAATTCAAATTAATAGCAATCTTTACCATCAATGTTTACAAACACTCTGATTCAGAATGGACAACTGGTTCATTTTTGGAGTTTAACGCCACTTTCGTCACTCTTGATTATATCGTAGTGGTCAATATTTATTAATGGAGGAAGACAGAATACCCCAAAATAAACATAAAAACTTGCTACATGTGTTATAACAGAATATTGAATGGATATAAGGTATCTATGATATCCGTGACATATAATAAGTATGGGCACGCGGCAAAAGACACAACAAGCAATGGAACAGCCTGAGGCCTCACTCAAATTGCAAGTCAATAAACTCATAGATACATGCAGCACTAAATTTTGTAAATACGCCAGACGCGAATACTACAGCGTTGTTTTTGAGGTTATTAAAAACAAATTGGGAAAACTGACAGCCTTTAACGAAATGTTTCAAAATCTGATTTTATAAAAATTGAATAAAAAAACTATGTTTTTGTCTAAATAGATCTACACTTTGCGGATCACTTCAAAAAATTCTATGTACAGGATAAAAAAAAATCATAAGATTTTTCCAAGACTCGCCACTTTGTTGCATAAGAGAGCTACCATTTGATTTTAAGGGGTGTACTACCATAAAGGGTGTTTCCTTACTTGTTAGTATAGCTGTTGAATGTCCAGTGGCAAATAGTTTAAGCATGTTCAGGAAGAGAACAAATTACATTATGAAAACACATACAACAGGAAAGTCCAGTAATTGAGGTCGACCGTGATGGAAAATTGGTCTTCTAATGGAACACCAGGGTAAAATTGGATATGCACGGAAATTTAAACTTGAAGGGTCCTTAATTTGCAGAGAGCTTTGGACTCTCTTTACAACCTACTTTGTCAAGGGTTTTACTGACGATCAGAAGACTTAACAAAGTCGGATCATATTATATTCCCTAGTCACTCTTGTGTTTCCTCAATCTGAATATAGATTGACTGGTACAGATATTAGCGACAAAATAGATACAAGAAGATGTGGCATGAGTGCCGATGAGACAACTCTCAATCCAAGTCAAAATGTACATGTAAAGGTAGACCCATCATTGGCTCATACCGGACTGCTAACTATTAAGGGTTCTAAAAATTACCAAAGAAAACAATTCAAACGGGAAAACCATATTATCGGTCTCATCTGTAAAAAAAACGAGAAAAAAAAAACAACAGAGAAACGAGAAACACGTATGAACCTCATCAACAAACGACAACTACTGAACATCATGTTCCTGGTTGTGACATGTGCAATCAAATGCTGCGGGTTTAACATCTTCGCTAGCGAAGATGCGGGTTTAAGGGTTTTTATCAATAGTGTAACATCACAACATAGCTAAGAAGAAACATATTCCCCATTTCCATTCTCAATTTCACATTATAAAGTATCAATTAAAATTGCTTACTAGTAACTCAATCAAAGGACAAATTTACACAATTACACATACGCTGAATATAAATTGGATTTTTTAATCATGAAAAGTGTTTCCATAAAACTGCTTCAACGATTGATAAATCGGTTGGCATAGTTGTCCAGTGGCAAATAGTTTATGCATGCCCAGGAAGAAAAGAAATTACATTGTACCAATACATACAATAGGGAAGTTCAGTAAAAGTTGGCCTATTTTCTCTTTTCTTTATATTTTATCACCTAATTATTTCCTAACTTGTTTGGGCGCATTTTTTCTGTTCTGAAAACCATAATATGGCCTCCTATGTATAATTACGACCGACCTTTACTATTTATTTGTTTAACCCATAAACTTAACTTAAGATATCAAATTATACTTATATAGTAATGTCAGAGCTGTTATAAGGCACTGGCTTTAAATACTCATGTTCAGATATACATATTTATTAGCTACAAGTTCATAAATATACATTTCAATTAATTACATTGTTCAATACATAGACACATCAATTCACTATCATTAACTATCTGCAACTCTCCCGCATCTCAACATTTACCAACTTTTATTATCGTGAAGGCCTTCACTTCTTTCATCACTTTCTCACACATAAAATCGTCATTCATCCCCAGACCACACAACAATAGGGACAGAAAATAAACAAATAGAGACATAAATTATACGGCTTCTAATTATAAATGATTAGAGTTAAAACACAGCTGCATCATACATTAAATTTAACGGTCAATCAGACAGTCTAGAAAATAAATGTGGGTAATTAAATACCGATCTTAGATAAGGTATACATGTTCGAAGTTTCACCCTATGACAGCAAGTTCTCGTCTCTAACGATGTAAATAAAAATAAATAATTATCTTAGATTTATTGTCCCTGTACAACGTGTGCGTCCGGCTAAGCCAATTGATTTTATTTTGATTTTATTTTGGGATATTTATCTATTTCTATGGAAGACGCAATGTTTTATGTTCATCATACAGAGAAACTATACAGCAGTGCACTTTAAATAAAATAGCGATTAGTATCCGTTGAGGAGGTGTTCCATAATTGGAAGGAAATACATATATTGAAGAGTGTAACGTTGGTCTCTTTCCCTCAACTTATATTTACCCTTTAAAACAAACGGAGGTAAGTTAAACTTTATGATTAAAACAATGATTTATTTTATATTTCTTAAACTGGAGTGAGCAGTAAATGGGTAGAATTAACGTGAAAACTAGCTATGAAGAAGCCATCTACTTGTCCAGACTGAAATTTGGGGTTACACTAAAAAATTTGAAAGTTGACCTGAAAAGACATAAATATACGACTAAAATTATTCAAATTGCAACAACTTTTTATACGACCGCAAAATTTGAGAAAACAAATCGTCGTATATTGCTATCACGTTGGCGTCGTCGTCTACGTACGTCGTCGTCGTCGTCGTCCGAATACTTTAAGTTTTCGCACTCTAACTTTAGTAAAACTGAATAGAAATCTATGAAATTTTGATACAAGGTTTATGACCAGAAAAGGAAGGTTGGGATTGATTTCGGGAGTTCTGGTTCTAACAGTTTCGGAATTAAAGGCCAAAAAGGGGTCCAAATACACATTTTTCTTGGTTTTCGCACCATAACTTTAGTATAAGTAAATAGAAATCTATGAAATTTAAACACAAGGTTTATGACCACAAAAGGAAGGTTGGTATTGATTTCGGGAGTTTTGGTCCCAACAGTTTAGGAATTAGGGTCCAAAAAAGGGATCAAAATAAGCATTTTTCTTGGTTTTCTTACCATAACTTTAGTATAAGTAAATAGAAATCTATGAAAGGAGTAGGTCCGGTAAGGACCGATTTTTGCCTCAAATTTCAGTTTCATCTGACGATAGATTTTGACCACTTTTTAAACACTTAAGTGTCTATTTCATATGATTCAAATAACTTATGTGAAAGTTTTTAACTTATTTAGTCATTTAAAACGATCCGATTCAAGCTCAAATATGAAAAATCTACCAAATATGCGAAAAAATGTCACTTTTCAGATGGTTTTTGTCAGAAACGAAAGTGGCCGCATCCGTGTTCATCCTCAATCTTTATTTATGTTATGTATTATCATCACATACAACTTCCATTGCAATATTTTGGATGAACACGAATGTGGCCACTTTTGTATTATAAATATAAAGTCATTCGTTCTCTTCTTAAGACTTTTGTCTAAAATAAAAAAAATAAAAAAAATAAATATTGTGCGAGTTTAAATATATCTACCCCGTTTGTAACGATATCGCCTCGTCTTAATAATATTAGTGTTGGGGTTGCGACTAGCTCATGAACAAAAACACATCTTACGTTCTTAACGACATTTAATAAAAGAGAGTCAGAGTTAAACAAAAAGGCGTTTCCGGACATCACTTGTACAATTCCGTAAAACATATAAAACTGAATTACACATATATATAAAACATATATATCTAAATATATAACATCCCCCGGCAGAAAGAAAATTCCCAATGAATTTTTGCATATATATCATGTATATGGAATTCAGATTCACAATCAAATAAAAATACATGATCAATATTACAACACTATCTTTCTAACTTTCAAAATATTCAAAATTCTCTAACTTTCAAAATATATCTTAACGAACAAGTAACTGGTATGGATAACTTGGTGGAATAAGCATCTTGGAACAAATTGCTGAGTACTACATGTATAAAAATATCTTGTTCGTCATAAACGTGACAGTTAAATATCATATGATATAAAATACTATGAAATCACCAGAGTCCTTACTCTTATTTTGTAGATAAATGCTAAACGTGATAAATTATGCACACTTTCAAAGAGTCTCACACAAAAATACAATTCAAGACCAGCTCATAAAATCTCATGAACGCTGAATTTCTCGTGAACCATACTACTAGAGGTCGGTCATTTAAAGACGTATCAACCGTATGATATACGTTGACGTATCCGCATCTGCAGATCTACCAAAACACAGTATATGATCCCGAGCTTTAATTTTATGTTTTTTCAATAATATGCAAATGGGCGACTGATTGATTTCTAATGCAGAAATTTACAAAACAATAAGGAAATATCGAGTTTTTGTGGAATATGTAACCCTACTTTTAAAGATATTCCGGATAGTTGGAACAGTTTACAGGCATGATAGGAGTGAATACGGTAAAATAATTATATTAGAGTGAAAGTGGTATTCACAGCGAAGTTGCAGAAAGGTATCAAAAGGTTGATATATCTTTATATTTGTTTGTTCTTTACAGAGTTGTATAAGAACGCACATTCTTGAGATAAACATTATCAATAAGATGTCAGAGGGAGAAGATGATTTAGGCACAACCAACGGTACGCTTCAGAGACGCATCAACACACAGGCTGACAAAACACATTATAAATGTGATGTTTGTGGTAGAGAATTCAGTCTAAGTAGTCACTTAAAGAGACACATGAGAACACATACTGGTGAAAAAACGTATAAATGTGATGTTTGTGCTAAAGAATTTAGTGAAGGTAGTCACTTAAAGCAACATATAAGAACGCATACGGGTGAAAAACCATATAGATGTGATCTTTGTGCTAGAGAATTTAGTCAAACAGGTCACTTAAAGACACACTTGAAAACACATACTGGTGAAAAACCTCACGAGTGTGATGTTTGTTTTAGAAAATTTAGAGAAAGAGGAGACTTAAAAAAACATATGAGAACACATACTGGGGAAAAACCTTATAAATGTGATCTCTGTGCTAGAGAATTTTGTCAACGAGGTCAGTTAAAGATTCACTTGAGAACACATACTGGGGAAAAACCTTATAAATGTGATGTATGTGTTAGAGAATTTTCACAAGGAAATCAGCTTAAGGTGCACATGATTACACATACTGGAGAAAAACCTCACAACTGTCATTTATGTGGTAAACGGTTTAATTATCTTAGAAGTTTACAGAGTCACATGAGAACTCATACAGGCGATACACCTTTTGACTGTGATATATGTGGTAAAGGGTTTAATCATGTTGGGAGTTTACAGAGGCATCTGATAATACATACAGGTGTTAAACCCCATACCTGTAATGTATGTGGTAAAGCGTTTAATCAGCTTGCTTATTTACAGAGTCACATGAGAATACATACAGGTGGTAAACCTCATGAATGTGATGTTTGTGGGAAAAGGTTTAGTCAATATAAAAGTTTACAGAGACACACGAGGACACATACAGGGGGTAAACCTTACAAATGTGTTGAATGTGGTAAAGGGTTGGCCTATTCCAGTGAATTACAGCGACACATGAGAATACATACAGGTGTTAAACCCCATAACTGCGATGTGTGTGGCAAAGCGTTTAATCAGCTTGTAAATTTTCAGAGTCACATGAGAACACATACAGGTGATACACCTTATATATGTGATGTATGTGGTAAACGGTTTAGTCAGCATAGAAGTTTACAGAGTCACACGAGAACACATACAGGGGATAAACCTTACAACTGTGATGTTTGTGGTAAAGCGTTTAATCAGCAATCTCATTTACGAGTTCACATAAGAATACATACAGGCGACAGACCTCATGAATGTAATGTTTGTGGTAAAGCGTTTAATCAGAAATCTCATTTACAAGTTCACATGAGAATACATACAGGTGATAAATCTTATGTCTGTGATGTTTGTAGTAAAGCGTTTAGTCGGCTTGGTAATTTACGTAGACACATGGAAACACACACATGAATGATACACCTCATGATTGTGATGTATGTGGTAAAGTGTTTGGTCAGCTTTGGAATTTACAGACTCGCATGAGAATACATACAGTTTATTTACTTATTAACCATATGACTGTCCTCGGGGCTGTGCTGCATGTGGTACCGTAAAGTGTTTGATCAGGTTGGTACCTCACAGAAAAAAATGAGAACACATACAGGGGATAAACCTTATGACTGTAATGTATGTTGTAAACGGGTTAGTCGGCTTGGTAGTTTACAGAGACACATGAGAATACCTACTTAGGAAAAAGCTTTTACCACTCACAATGAGATGTTTGTCGTTGAGGTTCAGTGTGAGTGATGTTAACATAGACACACGAGAAAACATACTAGTCAAATCAAGGAAAATCTAATTTGGTATCAAATTTCATGACTTTAGACTTGCAGAGAACGCATGCTTGCAGCAAACATCACAAATATGACGTACATGCTGTATTTACATGTTGTTACCAAATGAATGTTATTTTGTTGTTTAAGGATCATAAAGTTCATCTGTGATGTATCTATATAAAAACATTAAATGTGGTATGACAATGGCATGAATGTATGACAAATGTATGAGAGTTCATTCGGGTATTAAACTTTTTATAACATTTATTGTAATATGACAATGTCATGTATGTGTGAGCGTTAATTTGGGTATTAAACTTTTTTTTATTTTAAAACATTAATTGTACATGTAATATGACAATGTCATGAATATATGACTGTTCATCCGGGTATTAAACTATGTTTTAAAATAGTAATCAAAGGTACCAGGTTTATAACTAAGTACACCAGACGCGCTTTTCGTCTACACAAGACTCCTCAGTGACGCTCAGATCAAAATAGTTTTATAGCCAAACAAAAATGTATAGCAAAACAAGTACAAAGTTGAAGAGCATTGAGAATCCAACATTCCAAAAAGTTGTGCCAAATACGGATAAGGTAATTTATTCCTGGAATAAGAAAATTCTAAACATTAATTGTGGTAAGACAATGTCATGAATGTATGAGAGTTCATTCGGGTATTAAACTATGTTAAAACATTAATTGTAATATGACAATGTCTTGTCGGGATTGTTTGTGATATAAACATAAACAGAAGATGTGATATGATTGCACATGCGACTACTCTCGACAAGAGACCAAAATGACACAAAAATAATAATGATAAAAAACTACCATAGCGGGTCCCGGTACAGCCTTCAACAATGACCACACCGCATAGTCGGCTATAAAAGGCCTCGAAATGACATATATATATATATATATATATATAGAATAATTAAGAGATAAAACTAATCGCCAAATTTATGTTTCTCAAACACTGTAAGCTGTAGTATAACTCTATGTGGTGTATTGCATGGCTGTAATGAGACATGTCAGTCTGGCAGGTTTCATCTGATATTGACTTGAATATTTATCATGGTGCATTGGTCAATGTTAAGCTTTTTATACGACCGCAAAAAATGATTTTTTTTAGTCGTATATTGGTATCACGTTGGCGTCGTCGGCGTCCGAATATTTTTAGTTTTCGCACTTTAACTTTGGTTAAAGTGACTAGAAATCTATGAAATTTCAACACAAGATTTATGACCACATACGGGAGGTTGGGATTGATTTTGAGAGTTTTTATCCAAACATTTTAGGAATAAGGGACCAAAAAGGGCCACAATAAGCATGTTCTTGTTATTCGAACAATAACTTTAGTTTAAGTGAATAGAAATCTATGAAAGTTTGACACAAGGTTTATGACCAAAAAGAAAAGTTGGGATCGATTTTGGGAGTTTTGGTTCAAACAGTGTAGGAGTAATTAAGGGGACAAAAAAGGGCCCAAATAAGTATTATTTTTGGTTTTTGCACAATAACTTAAGTTTGAGTCAATAGAAATCAATGAAATTTAAACACGAGGTTTATGACCACAAAAGGAATGTTGGTATTGGTTTTGGGAGTTGAGGTCCCAACAGTTTAGGAATTAGGGGCCAATAAGGGGCCAAAATAAGCATTTTTCTTGGTTTTCGCATTATAACTTTAGTATAAGTAAATAGAAATCTATGAAACTTAAACACAAGGTTTATGACCATAAAAGGAAGGTTGGTATCGATTTTGGGAGTTTTTTCCCAACAGTTAAGTAATAAGGGGCCCAAAGGGTCCAAAATTGAACTTTGTTTGATTTCATCAAAAATTGAATAATTGGGGTTCTTTGATATGCCGAATCTGTGTATGAAAATTCTTAATTCCTAAACTGTTGGGACCTCAAAACATACGGCATCATAAGGTATATTTTGTGATAAAAGCAACATATACCGTACCAAAAATGACCGTAATATTACTTTAAAGGGGCACTAGCTGTCAAATTCATTGTAACCGATTTGACTCAAATTCTCATATTTGGTTTATAACAATGTAAAACATTTATCCAAACTATCAAAAGTCTAAAATGAACAGTTTACAGAGCATGGGGTAGATAATATATAGGTTCGTTTCGTGTGTATTTTAGTCCAGACGCCATCTAATTAACTATCGATTTGACCTCAGATGACCATATAAGCGATGTAAACAAAAATAAAGATACGAATAGATTAAAACAACACGTGCAATTGCATTTTTATAGGTCTGTTTGATTTTATTTTATAGATTAAAAATAGATGTTTCTAATTGTTTTTAACCATATAAGAATGATTTTATGTGCATCGAATTAGTAATCAAATGATTTACCGTAGTTTCACTTTCATTGTTGACATTCTTTTTATTTAAATAACCAGTACACGTACAATGCATGCGTTGTCAATCTCTAGCTAGGGGTTAACTTGAAGTTCACATGAATACCGGTTAGAATGATGATGACGTTTTCACTTGCAAGCGAATCAGTCAAAAATTATGTTTAATCGCTTATTTCAACAAAATTAAAGGAAATTGATTGCTAAAAGCAAATTATTATTTCATTATTCCAATTTGATTAATGATTGATCTAAAAAAAATCATACTTTATTTTTTTATATATATATCGTAGCTAGTGCCCCTTTAAGGGCATACGAAACAGTTACAGGGGAGGTTATGACGTTTGTAACGTAAAATGTTATTTTCGCGACGACAAACTGTAACATATCGGGAAAAGATGCATTTTTCGACTGATTTTTATCATTCCAACTGATTTAATTTGAAAACGAGTTCATGGACCCCTTTTTTTCAAAACTTCAATTTGTTTAATTTTACAGGGAGAAAATGTGACCCAAATTTTATAAAACGGTAAATAAAGGATTTATTTTAATTTTGATAAACATGCAGTAAAATTTGTAAAATTATTGCGCATGCTCGGAAGAAATGGTGGCAGCTTTCAAACCATCGAAAATATACTTAAGTTCTAATTGATATAATCGATACAAGAACATTTTACGACTGAATTCCTGTTACAGCATACAAATACAACGTGTGTTAATCAGAAAATTGTTTAACATCGACGACAATTGAATATCAAAGAATTCGTCAAGATTGATAAACATTACTCGCCACTACACCATCTCCACACACATACTTCCGATGTAAACATGAGAACGAAAATGCTTTTTCACCTAGCTTCCTTCTTGGTGTTTATGAATACGAATATCTATGAAAAGCCACAACAAGAACTATTCCATCAGTTTACATATATATATGAGTCCAAGGTACCAACACAAACTTGCACTTCAACTTGTGTAAATAGTAAACAACAGCTATTTTATAATTATGAGGTAACCCTTGCAAATGACCTGCATGTTGACAATCATTCAATGCTGTTTTACCATATGAAATACAGCAGACCACCTCTATGTTTTCAACCTATAAATATATCACAAAGATGTCATAGACTAATGATAATTCTGATAATAAGCGGTGATATATCATTAAATCCTGGTCCAGTAAAGAATCCATGTGGCCTATGCCATAGACCAGTTGCTAAAAACCATCGTGCAATATACTGTGAATCATGCTACTGCTGGTGGCATATCAAATGTGCAAACATCACCCCAACAGATTATAAGATGTGGGGCAATACTGACGATCCATGGGTATGTCCAGAGTGCAACTCGTTTCACTTCAGCGACTCCTATTTCAACAATTCCTATGAGATCAATAGTAATGAGGAAAATTCTTTCTCCTCACTTTCATCATCACTTATTTACCAAAATGAAACATTAGCCAGTGATGACTCACCAAGTGAAAGTGATGTATTTGACCAACTCAGAGAACTTAAAAAGAGACATCCAATGCAACTCACCTGTGCATACTTAAATATAAATAGCCTAAGACATAAATTTTGCTTAATTGAAGACTTGCTATCATCTAGTCTAGTTGAGATGTTATTTATTGCTGAAACTAAAATAGACAGTTCTTTTCCAGATGCTCAGTTTCGTGTAAATGACTATCATTTTTGGAGAGCAGATAGAAATCAGAACGGGGGAGGACTTGTCGCATATGCTCGATCAGATCTGGTATGTGACAGGAAGTGTAATTTAGAATTTAACTCGGTAGAATCAATTTGTGTAGACCTTTTTGTTAATAATAGAAAATGGCTAATAACAGGGTTATATAGACCACCATCTATGTCAAATTCAGAATTTAGCAAAGACTTTATAGATACCTTTGACAAAGCTTCAACAAAATATGATAATATTTTAATGTTAGGTGATCTCAATTATGATATGCTAGTAAATGAGAAAAGTAATACTTTAAAAGATGCTTGTGATGTTTGTGATTTAACAAATCTGGTCCATGAACCTACATGTCATACTAAGGGGAATAATCCAAGTCTGATAGATGTTGTACTGACAAATAAATCTAGTTTATGTATGAATATAAGAAATTTTAATACTGGTATTAGTGATGTTCACAATATGATCAGTGTACAGATAAAGGGTCAAATTTCAAATAAGACCACAGAATATAAAACTTATAGAAGCTTTAAAAAATTAGATCAAGATAATTTTATTTCAGACTTAGAAAAAATTGAATTTTCTAAAATAATAGATCAAGATGATATAAATCAAGCATATTCAGATTTTGAAAAGGCTGTGGTAAATGTTTTAGACCAACATGCTCCATTGAAAAAAAGAAAACAATGTAAACAACCAGCACCATTTATGAACCAGGAGCTACGAAAAGCAGTGTACAAAAAAAGACAACTGTACAACAGGTATAACAAACAAAAATCAGGTAATACCTGGGAACTCTATAGACAACAGAGAAATCTAGTCAATAAAATAAAGAAAAAATCCATTAAAACATATTTTTACGAACGCTGCATAGGCGGACCAAAAACATCTGATTTCTGGCCTACTATTAAACCTTTTATTACAAACAAAGGTAGCAACTTCACAAAAAATATCATTCTATGTGATGAAGAAAACATAATAAGTGACCAAAAGAAAGTAGCAGAACACTTCAATGACTTCTTTATAAATGTGGCTAAAGATATTGGCAACAACACACCTGCTAATAATAACCATCCAAGTGTTCAAAAAATACATGAAAACAAAACTGCCACACAACAACTAGAATTTAGTGCCATTTCAAATGAATTTGTAGATAAACAACTTAAAAAATTAAACATAAAAAAGGCAACAGGAATAGATGGCATATCAGTTAAAGTTCTAAAACTAGCACAACCAGTTATCACAAAACCAATAACTGAATTGATAAACAAGACTATTAAATCAGCCACTTTTCCAGACAAATTAAAAGAGGCACAAGTTGTACCATTGCATAAAAAGAACAATGTACTTGATGTGGGCAACTATAGACCAGTAAGTATACTTCCAGCAATTTCAAAATTTTTTGAACGAGCAATTTACAACCAGCTAGTTGAATACTTCAATACACACTTTCATCCATACTTATCTGCTTTTCGACCAAAATATGGATGTCAAACTACTCTACTCAGGATTATAGAGGACTGGAAAATGGCACTTGATCAAAATAAGTTTATTGGCTCAATTCTAATGGATCTATCTAAGGCTTTCGATTGTCTCCCTCACGATCTTCTACTGCTTAAGCTTGAAGCATATGGTCTTTCAACTTCCTCATTAAAACTCATTAAAAATTACTTATCTAACAGGAAACAATGTGTACGAGTTGGCTCTAGTCTGAGCAATTGGCAAAACATATACAAAGGAGTACCACAAGGTTCTATTCTAGGTCCTATACTGTTTAACATCTTCATTAATGACATATTTCACTTCACCACAAACAGTTCACTCTACAATTATGCTGATGACAACACATTATCTTATGCAAATAGAGATATAGACACCGTTATCTCCACACTTGAAAAAGACAGTTTGGCTCTGATAGAATGGTTTTCTTCCAATCAAATGAAGGCAAACCCTGAAAAATTTCAAGCTTTGGCAATTGGCAAAAAAACAATGGGCAAAAACATTACATTTGATCTAGCAGGTAACAAAATAAAATGTGAAAAAGAGGTCAAACTATTAGGCATCACCATTGACTTTGAACTAAATTTCAACACGCATATATCAAACATCTGCAAAAAAGCATCCAGACAACTAAATGTATTAAAAAGACTTGGCAAATACTTAAACAAACTTGGAAAATTAACAATATATCACTCCTTTATCATGTCAAACTTTAATTTCTGTTCATTGTCCTGGCATTTCTGCAGCGAGGCCAACACTAAAAAAATTGAAAAAGTACAAGAAAGAGCACTTCGCTTCATTTACCAGGATCACAATAGCACATATGAAGACTTACTTTTAAAATCAAAAATGCCATCACTTAAAGTAAGACGCCTAAGAACCATGGCAATAGAGGTCTTTAGAACACTCAATCATGAAAATCCAGTATACCTCCATGACCTTATAAATATTAAAAAAACAAAATATTCTTTCAGATACCAAAATTTAGCTGAAATACCAGACGTAAGAACTACAAGGTATGGCTTGAAATCTTTCAGATATTCTGCTGCCAAACTATGGAATGAGTTGCCAAACCACTTTAGAACTGAAACATCTTTTACCCAATTCAAGAGTCTAATAAACTCATGGAATGGCAACTCATGCCATTGCAATGCATGTGCTTAGTTTTATTTATTTTATGTTATAGCTTGAAATATAATAGTGCTGCTTCTTGTGAATGTTTGCTAAGCTTTTTATAATTTGTGAATGCTGTGCTTTAGTTTTATGTTTGCTTTTAGTGCTTATGCATGTGTATAATATAGTATTTAATAGTGCAGCCTAAATGTGCATGAAATGTATGTTCTGTGTCTTTTATGTTTTAATATTTGTATTGTGTTTGATTGTTATGTAAATGTTTGTCGGTTATAAAAGCTCAGAGAGCTTATGTTTATTTGTTATATGACATGCCGACTATAAATAAAGCTTTGAATTGAATTGAATTGTAAGGGTTCCGCTGAACCCAGTGTCTCGCCTACTTTTGGTGTAAATCTCAGGCTCAACAAAATGAGGAAAAAAATCAATAAAAATATTCCTCTTGATACAATCATATGATTGTAAAAAGCTTCTGTACAAGTTTGGTAAAAATCTAGGATATTTAATGAATCTTATAAATGTTTTGAAAACTTTAACTGCGGACTGTATGTTGTGTTAACTGGAAGAAAATGTTTTTACAAAATTTACTTCTGGATACTATTTCATGATCATAAATAAGCTGATGTCCAAGTTTGGTACAACCAAGGATAGTTTAAGAAAGTTATTATTTTTTTTAGAATTAAACCACAGAGTGAATGTAATGTTTGCCCGCAGAAAAAGTCCATTTAGCAGTAAAATACAGAAAAAATGGATTTATTTTTTTACAAAATTTTCTTCTGAATACTATCTTATGATCATAAACAAGCTTCTGTCCAAGTTTGGTACAAACCGAGGATAGTTTAAGAAAGTTATTAAAGTTCTAAAAACTTTAACCACAGAGTGAATGTAATGTTTCCCCGCAGAAAAACGAAGTCCATTTAAAAGTAAAATACGGAAAAACTGAAATTTTGTTTTTACAAAATTTACTCCTGGATACTATCTTAAGATCATAAACAAGCTTCTGTCCAAGTTTGGTAGAAATCCAGTATAGTTTAAAAAAGTTATTAAAATTTCAAAACCTTTAACCACAGAGTGAATATTTGTTGACGCCGCCGACGACGCCGAGTCGACGACGACGGAATGTAGGATCGCTTAGTCTCGCTTTTTCAACTAAAGTCGAAGGCTCGACAAAAAATGACGTTTTTTTCCTCAATTCATGATCATAAACATTTGATAAATATGAGTCATTTCTGAATAAAAAATTACATATTTTTTTTAAGATACTTATAAAATACCGAAATTACCGATTATTTGACAAAAAACAATTTGTGTTTATCTTTTATAACAAAAAAGTTATGTCTTTCTTATGAAAAAGAGATTAAGGCCAGAAATAAGAATTTTGAGCAAATATACAAAATTTCGACCTCGTTTTACTCAAAAAGTAGCACATGAAGGTATATTTTTTATTACATATTTGATTTTATCAGTAAAAAAAAGCCTATATGCAAATTTTCATCAACTAGTAAATACAGGTTCAAAACTATCGTATGCCCTTAAAAGCAAGTTATTTCTCCTGATATTTTTACCGTTTAATTTTAGAAGCACCAAATAACCTAAGTTCAATCGTACCAACGAAGTTTTTTTCTCCAAATAATCGCAATATAGCATTTACATTGGAAAGTTATGTTCAGTAACTGCTGTGTAGTCAATTATACTATAAGATAAGTAAATTAATCAAAGAAAATAAAATAAAACGAAGTCGTGCGCAATTAAATTGGTGTTCTCATATTGCCACATTCATGACGCGTTTGAAACGGCTGATTATCAGTTTGTGATGGTACAAACAGTATAGTATGGAAGCGTATTAGCGCCACACTTTAAAAAAAAAAAAATTCTTCCTATGTTTGCGTTGTAACGCAAACCTTTGCGATACAACGCAAACCTTTGCGTTACAACGCAAACATTTGTTTTATCTTATTTCTTATTTAAGATTAAAAGGAAACAGTAGTTATTAATGGAGGAGGCTGTATATGTTAAGATTTATCACCTTTGTAGTCATTGCAAAGTAAAATGCTTAAATAATTAGATCAAATTACTGACTAATAATGAGCAGAATATTATAAGAAGATGTAGTATGAGTGCCAATAAGAAAACTCTCCATCTTAGTCACTATTCGTAAAAGTACACCATCATTGGCTCACACTGAACAACAAACTATAAAGGTCCCAAAAAACGATATCCATGTTACTACTTGTATATATTTTACAAAGAACATTGGGTTAATTGAGGTTATACCTAAGAAAAAAATCAACCCTGCTAATATAGCTATAACCGAATATGAATATACTTCCAAAGTAAGCTCTCGTTTGAGAACTGTGTAAAGTAAGATGGATTCAAACAAGCTACCCTTTGGCAATAAATGTATAGAATGAAGATGTTTTATTAATAAAATTATGTTCTCTCTATTCAAATTGCTACCCAAGCATCTTAAAAATACTTTATTATATTGAAATGAAAATTCAATGACTTTCTATCAAAGAATCTTATTCATATTCTGAGATTTAAAAAAAAAAGTAGAAAGATCATTTTGTCTATTTGACTTGGAGGTTTCACAATTGTTTGACATTATTTTTTAGCTTTCAATTTAAATATGACTATATACTAAACTATATCTATTTACTTGAAAAACTATATACTTTTCTGATGTACAATTTATGTATAATTGCACTTCAAGTATTCGATTATTCCTATGCATATTTATAATAATGATTTGGCCTTGCATGTATGTTTCTTTTTTATCTACTAGTAAATCACATCCAAAATAAATGACAGACGGACATATATACAAAACTTAATGAATAATTGAAATCAAGATATTTGCGTTATAACGCAAAGGTTTGCCTTATATCGCAAAGGTTTGCATTATAACGCAAACATAGGAAGAAAAGAAAAAAATATGTGGCGCTAAAACGCTTCCGTAGTATAGTATGATTCAGGTCTGGTTTTTTTTATTCAGGTTAATATATGTTTAAACGTTTAAGTAAACGATTTTGAAAATACCTTTTTAAGTGTACGTGTCCGGTAAATTAAGAAAATGACCTGATAGTATTAATTAGTTTCCCTTGGTATATTTTTATATCGATTATAAAGTTAACTTTCTAATTTCAAAAATATATAACAAGGCTGTGTTTGGTCAATTTCCTTTCTCAGTTGTTCTTCCGTGGGTTTCTAGTTTTTCGCCGTGTATTTGGTATGTTATACTAGTATCTGTGTATGCTGTTTTCTCCTGAACAAAGTAGTAAAACATCAAATTGTAAGACATCTATATAGTGCACATGTTGGTTATCAGGTTCTTATTAATGGTAAGGTCATGGATAAAACATATAACAATTAAAAAATAAACGTTTTTCGAGTAAAGAATGATGGCTCTAAAAAAATACTTTTAAATTATCTTTTTTATCAAACGTTTTCCTATTTTCATGAGAAACACTTAAAATGAGCAAAACAAACAAAACATATAACGTGTATTTCGGAGATTATTGAAAAAAATACTAAAAGAGAGGGACGAAAGATACCTCACAATAGACAGACAACCAAGCTCAAACGATTCGTCAAACACTTCTATTTTACTGAATCATGATGGTATCGAATGTGATACCGTATAGCGGGTTATTTTCGCGGGTGTAAAATTTCGCGATTTTCATTGAATAAGGTATACGAAATATTTTTGCGGTTAATATTTTGGCGGTTTCGAAACTTTTATCAATACCTTTGCATGTACACTTTTAAATTGGCGGAATTTATTTTTGCGATTTTGTTCTATCCGCGAAAATAAGCGAAAATTTACACCCCGCGAAAATAACCCGCTATACGGTAGTTTGTCCGGTTTGTACATTTACACGCACCACAACTCAACAAAGTTAATAATAAGACCCTTTGTATAAGGACGGCATCTAACACAGCTTACATATACTGTTTAATAATATAGCTTAACTAATTGCGCGCTTTTTTTATCAACAAAATTATTTTTCTTTAGCTCGATAACATGTTTCTCGTTATACAATTCGTTTGTTTATGTCTTATGTAAATACTATATGTATATTATTTCTCTAAATATCAGCACAGAACGATAAATATACAAATTTTGCGGAACCATTTTTTGTTTGTTTTCTCTTTGGTGACATTCGAACTGGTGTAATTGGGATATCGACACAACAGCTCAAGAATTATGTCCATCGCTATAGACCACTCTGCTATCTACACTGAATTACACAATTGAGCTTTCGCTGGCCAGGTGATACATTTCCTTGTCAGTGGAATCTTAAGTTGTAACAAACTACATGATATACTCTAGGCGAAAAAAGAAACGCTTCATGCTTTTAAGATCATTTAAATGTTTTAAAACAAAAAAATGATAACATAAATTTAATGGAATAGTTAGCTAATAATATTTGGAAGAGAACAATAACAAATATTTTTTTTATTGAAAACAATATTACACATTTTCAGACAATTTTAACAGAACGAGTACATAATTCGGGTTAACATGTCAAATCCTTGTATGACCATCTCTTGCATATATTACCGCCTGACACCTCCGTCGCATGGAATCAATAAGACGTCGAATAAAATTTTGAGGTATGTTCCATTCCCTAAAAAGTGCTGCTTGGAGCTGGGTTAGGTTTTGGTGGGTTTGGGTTATTTACGATACGTCGTACAAGTTTGTACAAAAGATGTTCAATTTGTGATAAATCTGGAGACATTGCTGGCCAAGGCAACACACGAATATGGTTATTCTCCAAAAAAGTCATCGAAATGTGTGCCACGTGACGTGCCATGTGACAACGGGCGTTGTTCTGACGAAAACGTGGTTCAAACGATATCTTCTGAGAAACTGGAGAACAACTGGAGCCAGAATTTCGTCCCTATACCTCGTTGCATTTAGCTTACCAACGATGATTTTGAGCGTGGTGCGTTCTTGGTAGGTAATTCCGCCACATACAATGATTTCGCCACCACCAAACCGATCTGTTTCCTGCACGCACCTATCAGAAAATCGTTCATTGCTTCTCCGGTAGACCCTGGCTTTGCCTTTGCTAAATTTCAAGTTGAATTTAGATTCATCGGTAAAAAGAACCTGTCTCCATGTTTGCCTTTCCATCGAATCCGTACCCGTTTCCATTGAAGTCGCGCCTTCCTGTAACGCTGCGTAAGGATAAGTCCCTTCAATGGACGACTACCTCTAAGACCAACTGGACGCAATTGGATATGAACTGCTTGAGCAACAATGTTAAATCTGGAAATTTGCAAAAGCAAACATTTGTTATTCCGTCTCCTCATGCTATTGGAATATCGAGAAACGCCCCTGTTCTGGGGGCTTTGCTGTCATATATAATGTACTGTGTTACAAATCTAGATTCAACTCACAAGAAAGCAGTCGGCTGAATTTACTACTATTTATCTTACAAATGTATCTAGATATAAGGCTCCTAGATCAAGACGTCTGGTTGAAATATTGTACAATATAAAAAATGTTTTGTTAGCTGACTTATTGACTTATTGTAATTTGTTTTGGGGGAAAGAGTTGGGTTTAGGTTCATTGTTTGGTTATTGTCAAACACAGCTTAAGCTATAATGTAAAGCATGAAAACTGACATGTTTGAAAAAATACATCTCTTTATAAACTATATATTTATTTCATGGAGAACCAATTTTCCCAATCATAGAACATTTGGTAAATTAAAAAAACTGCTCTATTTTGCAATAATTCTGATAAGCACAGTTTCAAATTTATTACGGAAAGTAAAACAAGTAAAACGAGTTACATATATTGCAGCCATTCATCTCTGCCTAGTTGATTGTTGTCGTCCCTTTTTCTCTGGTAAGTTTCACGTTTCATTTCGTCAGGATGAAAATTATTGCCACATCTGCTGGCGTAATAACTTTCGGCGGCATTGACATTTTCTTGCAAAGGCGTAGTACTATCTCTTTGATCTTGGGTGATACTAATTGGTTTAATTCGGTTCCTTTTTCTGCCGCCAAAGCGTGACCGGAAGTGAATGCAACAGTTGAGTATGTCTATTGCGATCAAGAAAACCATTGGAAGAACGAGAAAAACAATACAGCCCCATCCTATAGATTGTGAAGATTTTCTTTTGTCTACTGATGAGTTTTTCTTCCGTATCTCTTTTGATACAGTTTTTCTGTCAACCGAGATCTCGGATTTTATATTCTTGATGAAATCGTCAATGACCATTTTCTTTACTTCGGCATCTGTTATATTCTTTCCATCAAGGAAGTGCCACTTTGTATTTATTAACCTCTTAGGACATTTACATAACAGTTTCCTTGGTCTCATTCCTACAATAACAAAAGGAAAATTGGTTGTATCTTGTGTAATATTTCATTATTAAATATTTGAGTAAATAGAAGGCAAACTAAATTTTAATATTAATGAGCAAAATACTTAAATGTAGATAAACTAAAATAGACTTCATCGTTTTGGTGAGTTGATATATATTTTTAATTATAAAAGGAATTTTACTTTTTTTTCTAAGCTAGACTCGATCAAGCCAAAGCTGATATAATCAAGATTTTGCTATTAGTTCAGCTTTAACAAATAAACTCTTTCAACATATCCGTGTCTTTTAAACAAAAACCTATCATCAGTTCGATTTCGATATAAGTTTATACGAGTTTAAAAGAAATACACATAGAAACAGCACACAAAATTGAATACGATGTATCAGAATGATGACGATAATTAATTTAAGGATGTTCGCTACGCTGTTTAAAAATAACAAGTTTTTTAAAAGACTGTCATAAATTGATAGTATGAAAATAAAGAAACTAAAACAGCAGAACAAAATGGAGGGTCCGTGTGTTTGTTTTCGAGATACAAGCCATTGACAATTTGGCGAGAAATAATTTCTCTAGATTTTTCTGTCACTTAACATTGGCACCTTTTTGTTTTAAAAAAACTATGAAAAAAATAACAAGGATTTCATAGGATTTTGAATTATGGCTTTTTAAGCAACATGTAATAAAAATATGAAAAGAAAATTAGGGCAATTTAATGGGCATTTTTTTTAAATTTTAATACATGGATAAAACCAGAGGATTTCGAAAATCTGGCAAAAAATCAAAACATAGAGGAGCGAACATCCTTAAGGTAACACAAAGATTTTTTTACTGCCAATCGGTAACCTTTGAAATGCTGTAACTTTCTTATAAATGCATAGAAAATAATAAAAGAGGTATATATAGGTAGCTAAAATAATAATCTTTTAAATGAATGCAAAACTTTGATATGTAATCAATCATTAGGTAATAAGTTGCAAGATCTTGATAAGTTCACTTGAATGAATTTAGCTCTATCATCTCTTTAACTATACAGATAATTTTAACGAAATCTTAATCAACACATCACGGGCTTTAAAAGGTGTCTCAGATTGTCTCTATATTATTCCATTCTCTCATTAATCTATAATTAGTGTAAACATCCTAACCTCATAAAAGAAGATTATGTTTATTTAAGTTTAAAATTTATTCTATACATTTTATCTGAAATCTGAGACACCCTTTTGTAGATAATAGTCATAGAAATAACAAATAGTAAAATCAACCCTCTAGGGATACCTATGCAGAAGGTAATTTAATTTCAAAGTGGAAATTTGGTGAAAAATATTTTAGACACAGTTAACATTATAATTGGTTACATAATTTTTGCATAATACTAACATTGCATTAATCTGAAAGAGTAATCTGTTAGCTATTCAAAACTAACACTTTTATACATTTTTAAGCATTATTAAGGAAGTTACAGCATTTTAAAACTTGGAAGTTGGAGTTATAACATCTTTGTAGTGTGCTACCTTAACTACATAGGACTGACCAAAAAAGCTCTGACGAATGATACCGAAAGATTAGACAAAATTGGCAACATTCCGGCTCGGCGAAAGTGCCGTTTGAAATGAAAAATATAATATCGGTGAGTGAAACTTATTAATACCGAAGGCTTTTAAACTTAATATTAGGGATTGTAAAGTCTAGTGTTAATTGCAATTGCAAATTACTTTTAGCACTCAGGTAAGATTTTACATTAAGATCAATTCATGAAATTCATTTAATTATCAATTTATGTACAACAATGTTAATCCTTTTAATTCGGTTGATTAACATGTTATAGTATAATAACTCAGAATAATATACATATGATCTTAGATAGAAAGACGCCATGAATATAAACATTTCAGGTGATGTATTTATACACAATATATGACATGACCAAACAGGTAAATTTGTGTCAATTTTTGCAATACCTGTTGTTGCTGGTGCTGATGTCTCAGTCATAACAGATGGAAGCTCATTATTTGCATTTTGAGATGTACAAGATAAATCCCGAATAGTATAATGTGTACTTTTCGTAGCTATTGCCGAGGACGTGTCGCTAGTTATCATCTTCATGAACTCTGTCATCGCTGAGACTTTTGTAGACACAGATGGTGTACTAGTCCCTTGGGTATTTTTCTCGGTCATAGTAACAGTTGTACGATCTGTAAATAGTTCAAAATTACATAATGGAAGGTATACCAACAGAATAAACCACGTTCTGATGATTTGATGAACCACTATTATCATCAAGATAACGGTAACCCATTATGTTATTAGTAAGATCAATTCATGAAAATCATTTTAACATGTAGAATAATGTTAATTATGTTTTTTTTTATTATTATCATGTTTAATGTTATTATAGTTACTATATCATTAAACCTCAGTATGGTTTGTCATGGTTGTATAATGATGGCAGTTTTTACCGACCTTGACAGGCTATACCGCACTTTTACGATCAGTATGGTTGTGTGGCGAAGGCAGAAACATTTTTATCAAAGCAATAGACATGTGATTTGAGATACAAAAACACAATAAGTTCCTTCCTTTTCATAAAAGATTTGTGATATAAATGTAAACATTTAATTTGATGTATTTATACACTGCATATGCCATGACAACAAATGTTACTTTGTGTAAAAATATGCAATACCTGTTGTTGCTGGTGTTGAAGTCTCAATAATAACAGATGAAATATCATTATTTGCATTTTGAGATGTTGTACTTGATAAATCCTGTGTAGTATAATGCGTACTTCTCGTAGCTATTGCCGAGGGCGTGTCACTAGTTATCATGTTCATGAACTCTGTCATAGCTGAGACTCTTGTAGACACATATGGTGAACTAGTCCCTTGGGTATTTTTCTCGGTCATAGTAACAGTTGTTCGATCTGTAAATAATTCAAACTTACATAATGAAAAACCTACCAACAGAATAAACCACGTTCTGATGATTTGATGAACCACTAATATCATTAAGATAACGGTAACCCATTATGTTATTAGTAAGATCAATTCATGAAAATCCGTTACACATGTATCATGTGTATAATAATGTTAAATATGTTTTTATTATCATGTTTATTGTTATTATAGATACTATATCATTAAACCTCGGTATGGTCTGTCATGGTTGTGTAATGATTGCAGTTTTTACCGACCTTGACAGGCTATACAGCCCTTTAACGATCAGTATGGTTGTGTGGCAAAAGCAGAAACATTTTTATCAGAGCAATATACATGTGAATTGAGATACAAGAGACACAATAAGATCCTTACTTTTCATAAAAGATTTGTGATATGAATGTAAACATTTAAGTTGATGTATTTATACACTACATATGCCATGACAACAAATGTTACTTTGAGTAAACATATGCAATACCTGTTGTTGCTGGTGTTGTAGTCTCAATAATAACAGATGAAATATCATTATTTGCATTTTGAGATGTTGTACTTGATAACTCCCGAATAGTATAACGAGTACTTTTTGCAGCTATTGCCAAGGACGTGTCACTAGTTATCATGTTCATGAACTCTGTCATCACTGGGACTCTTGTAGACACAGATGCTGCACTAGTCCCTTGGGTATTTTTCTCGGTCATAGTAACAGTTGTACGATCTGTAAATAATTCAAATTTACATAATGAGAGATCTACCAACAGAATAAACCACGCTCTGACGTTTGATGAACCACTACTATCATCAAGATAACGGTAAACCATTATGTTATTAGTAAGATCAAATCATGAAAATACTCTAAACATGTTGAGAATGTTAATTATGTTTTGTTTTATTATCATGTTTACTGTTATGATAATTACTATATCATTAAACCTCAGTATGGTTTTTCATGGTTGTGTAATGATGGCAGTTTTTACCGATCTTGACAGGCTATACAGTCCTTTAACGATCAGTATGGTTGTGGCGAAAGCAGAAACATTTTTATCAGAGCAATATACATGTGATTTGAGATACAAAAAACACAATAAAAATCTACTTTTTATAAAAGATTTGTGATATAAATGTAAACATTTAAGTTGATGTATTTATACACTACATATGCCATGACAACAAAAGTTACTTTGTGTAAACATATGCAATACCTGTTGTTGCTGGTGCTGAAGTCTCAATAATAACAGATGAAATATCATTATTTGCATTTTGAGATGTTGTACTTGATAAATCTTGTGTAGTATAAGGCGTACTTTTTGAAGCTTTTGCCGAGGACGTGTCACTAGTAATCCTGTTTATGAACTCTGTCATCGCGGAGACTCTTGTAGACACAGATGGTGTAATAGTCCCTTGGGTATTTTTCTTGGTCATCGTAACAGTTGTTCGACCTGTAAATACTTTAAACTTACATAATGAAGGATATACCAACAGCATAAACCACGTTCTGACGTTTGATGAACCACTAATATCATCAAGAAAACGGTAACCCATTATATTATTAGTAAGATCAATTCATGAAAATCCTTTAAACATGTATCATGTGTATAACAATATTAATTATGTTTTTATTATCATGTTTATTGTTATTATAGTTACTATATCATTAAACCTCAGTATGGTTTGTCATGGTTGTGTAATGATGGCAGTTTTTACCGACCTTGACAGGCTATACAGTCCTTTAACGATCAGTATGGTTGTGTGGCGAAAGCAGAAACATTTTTATCAGAGCAATAGACATGTGATTTGAGATACAAAAAACACAATAAATATCTACTTTTCATAAAAGATTTGTGATATAAATGTAAACATTTAAGTTGATGTTTTTATACACTACATATGCCATGACAACAAATGTTACTTTGTGTAAACATATGCAATACCTGTTGTTGCTGGTGTTGGAGTCTCAATAATAACAGATGAAATATCCTTATTTGCATTTTGAGATGTTGTACTTGATAAATCCTGTGTAGTATAATGCGTACTTTTCGTAGCTATTGCCGAGGACGTGTCACTAGTTATCATGTTCATGACCTCTGTCATCACTGGGACTCTTGTAGACACAGATGGTGTAATAGTCCCTTGGGTATTTTTCTTGGTCATTCTAACAGTTGTTCGACCTGTAAATACTTTAAACTTACATAATGAAGGATTTACCAACAGCATAAACCACGTTCTGACGTTTGATGCACCACTACTATCATCAAGATAACGGTAAACCATTATGTTATTAGTAAGATCAAATCATGAAAATACTTTAAACATGTTGATAAAGTTAATTATGTTTTGTTTTATTATCATGTTTATTGTTATAATAATTACTATATCATTAAACCTCAGTATGATTTTTCATGGTTGTGTAATGATGGCAGTTTTTACCGATCTTGACAGGCTATACAGTCCTTTAACGATCAGTATGGTTGTGGCGAAAGCAGAAACATTTTTATCAGAGCAATATACATGTGATTTGAGATACAAAAAACACAATAAGAATCTGTACTTTTCATAAAAGATTTGTGATATTAATGTAAACATTTAAGTTGATGTATTTATACACTACATATGCCATGACAACAAATGTTACTTTGTGTAAACATATGCAATACCTGTTGTTGCTGGTGCTGAAGTCTCAATAATAACAGATGAAATATCATTATTTGCATTTTGAGATGTTGTACTTGATAAATCCTGTGTAGTATAAGGCGTACTTTTTGAAGCTATTGCCGAGGACGTGTCACTAGTAATCCTGTTTATGAACTTTGTCATCGCAGAGACTCTTGTAGACATAGATGGTGTAATAGTCCCTTGGGTATTTTTCTTGGTCATCGTAACAGTTGTTCGACCTGAAAATACTTTAAACTTACATAATAAAGGATATACCAACAGCATAAACCACGTTCTGACGTTTGATGAACCACTACTATCATCAAGATAACGGTAACCCATTATGTTATTAGTAAGATCAAATCATGAAAATCATTCAAACATGTATATTAATGTTAATTATGTTTTTTTTTATATCATGTTTATTGTGATTATCATGTTTATTGTTATTATAGTTACTATATCATTAAATCTCAGTATGGGTTTTCATGGTTGTGTATTAATGGCAGTTTTTACCGACCTTGACAGGCTATACAGCCCTTTAACGATCAGTATGCATATGGTTGTGTGGCGAAACAGAAACATTTTTATCAGAGCAATAAACATGTGATTATAGATACAAAAAACAAAACACAATAAGAATCTGTATTTTTCATAAAAGATTTGTGATATAAATGTAAACATTTAAGTTGATGTATTTATATACTACATATGCCATGACAACAAATGTTACTTTGTGTAAACATATGCAATACCTGTTGTTGCTGGTGTTGAAGTCTCAATAATTACAGATGAAATATCATTATTTGCATTTCGAGATGTTGTACTTGATAAATCCCATGTAGTATAAGGGGTACTTTTCGTAGGTATTGCCGAGTACGTGTCACTAGTTATTATGTTCATGAACTCTGTCATCGCTAAGACTCTTGTAGACACAGATGGTGTACTAGTTCCTTGGGTATTGTTCTCGGTCATAGTAACAGTTGTTCGATCTGTAAATAATTTAAACTTACATAATGAAAGATTTACCAACAGATTGAACCACGTTCTGACGTTTGATGAACCACTACTATCACCAAGATAACGGTAACCCATTATGTTATTAGTAAGATCAAATCATGAAAATCATTTAAACATGTATAATAATGTTAATTATGTTTTTTTTATTATCATGTTTATTGTTATTATAGTTTCTATATCATTAAACCTCAGTATGGTTTTTCATGGTTGTATTAATAGCAGTTTTTACCGATCTTGACAGGCTATACAGCCCTTTTGCGATCAGTATGGTTGTGTGGCGAAAGCAGAAACATTTTTATCAGAGCAATAGACATGTGATTTGAGATACAAAAACACAATAAGAATCTGAACTTTTCATAAAAGATTTATGACATAAATGTAAACATTTAAGTTGATGTATTTATACACTACATATGCCATGACAACAAATGTTACTTTGTGTAAACATATGCAATACCTGTTGTTGCTGGTGCTGAAGTCTCAATAATAACAGATGAAATATCATTATTTGCATTTTGAGATGTTGTACTTGATAAATCCTGTGTAGTATAAGGCGTACTTTTTGAAGCTATTGCCGAGGACGTGTCACTAGTAATCCTGTTTATGAACTCTGTCATCGCGGAAACACTTGTAGACACAGATGGTGTAATAGTCCCTTGGGTACTTTTCTTGGTCATCGTAACAGTTGTTCGACCTGTAAATACTTTAAAATTACATAATGAAGGATATACCAACAGCATAAACCACGTTCTGACGTTTGATGAACCACTACTTTCATCAAGATAACGGTAACCCATTATGTTATTAGTAAGATCAAATCATGAAAATCATTTAAACATGTATATTAATGGTAATTATGTTTTTTTTATATCATGTTTATTGTGATTATCATGTTTATTGTTATTATAGTTACTATATCATTAAGTCTCAGTATGGTTTTTCATGGTTGTGTATTAATGGCAGTTTTTACCGACCTTGACAGGCTATACAGCCCTTTAACGATCAGTATGCATATGGTTGTGTGGCGAAACAGAAACATTTTTATCAGAGCAATAGACATGTGATTATAGATACAAAAAACAAAACACAATAAGAATCTGTATTTTTCATAAAAGATTTGTGATATAAATGTAAACATTTAAGTTGATGTATTTATATACTACATATGCCGTGACAACACATGTTACTTTGTGTAAACATATGCAATACCTGTTGTTGCTGGTGTTGAAGTCTCAATAATTACAGATGAAATATTATTATTTGCATTTCGAGATGTTGTAGTTGATAAATCCCATGTAGTATAAGGGGTACTTTTCGTAGGTATTGCCGAGGACGTGTCACTAGTAATCCTGTTCATGAACTCTGTCATCGCGGAGACACTTGTAGACACAGATGGTGTAATAGTCCCTTGGGTATTTTTCTTGGTCATCGTAACAGTTGTTCGACCTGTAAGTAATTCAAACTTACATAATGCAAAATCTACCAACAGAATAAACCACGTTCTGATTATTTGATGAACCACTAATATCATTAAGATAACGGTAACCAATTATGTTATTAGTAAGATCAATTCATGAAAATCCTTTAAACATGTATCATGTGTATAATAATGTTAATTATGTTTTTATTATCATGTTTATTGTTATTATAGTTACTATATCATTAAACCTCAGTATGGTTTGTCATGGTTGTGTAATGATGGCAGGTTTTACCGACCTTGACAGGCTATACAGTCCTTTAACAATCAGTATGGTTGTGTGGCGGAAGCAGAAACATTTTTTCAGAGCAATAGACATGTGATTTGAGATACAAAAAACACAATAAAAATCTACTTTTCATAAAATATTTGTGATATAAATGTAAACATTTAAGTTGATGTATTTATACACTACATATGCCATGACAACAAATCTTACTTTGTGTAAACATATGCAATACCTGTTGTTGCTGGTGTTGGAGTCTCAATAATAACAAATGAAATATCATTATTTGCATTTTGAGATGTTGTACTTGATAAATCCTGTGTAGTATAATGCGTACTTTTCGTAGCTATTGCCGAGGACGTGTCACTAGTTATCATGTTCATGAACTCTGTCATCACTGGGACTCTTGTAGACACAGATGCTGCACTAGTCCCTTGGGTATTTTTCTCGGTCATAGTAACAGTTGTACGATCTGTAAATAATTCAAATTTACATAATGAAAGATCAACCAACAGAATAAACCACTTTCTGACATTTGATGAACCACTACTATCATCAAGATAACGGTAACCCATTATGTTATTAGTAAGATCAATTCATGAAAATCATTTAAACATGTATAATAATGTTAATTATTTTGTTTTTATTATCATGTTTATTGTTATTATAATTACTATATCATTAAACCGCAGTATGGTTTTTCATGGTTGTGTATTAATGGCAGTTTTTACCGACCTTGACAGGCTATACAGCCCTTTAACGATCGGTATGGTTGTGTGGCAAAAAGCAGAAACATTTTTATAAGAGCAATATACATGTGATTTGAGATACAAACAAACACAATAAGAATCTGTACTTTTCATAAAAGATTTGTTATATCAATGTAAACATTTAAGTTGATGTATTTATACACTACATATGCCATGACAACCAGGGATGGGGTAATTGAAAATGTAATGGTAATTAAGTGTAATGCATTACAATTTTCCGTGTAATTGAATGTAATGTGTAATTGAGCATTTTTTTAATTACATGTAATGGTAATTTAATTAATTACATTGAAAAAAGCATGTAATGCTCAATTACTTTTGAATTACATTTCAATTACATGTACTTTTATGGTGTTAAAGATAAGGATTTGTGTTTAATAATACAAATTGTGAAATTATATTTATTTTTCAAATATTGACATCACATACTTTTTTTAATATATGAAGTCTGTAATCTATTTTGAAGTTTTCAAATTATTTATTTGACCTACAGATTTTTTTTTTGAATAGTCTTATAATTTAATAATAATGTGAGGATCATATATCAGTGTTGTTCAGTTTTTAAGAAAGATCTTTTAATTTAATAGATTGATAAGTAATTAATCACCTTGTTTAACAAAAAAAAAATGTGTCACTGTGAAAAATCTTTCTTAAACAGTTCATTTAGAATTTTAAAATCACTGCACACAATCATTTTGTTAAATTAGTATACACAAAAGGATTAAAGAAATAAAAATTAACAGCTGTAAAAACAAACAGCAATTGATCAGATTAAAATGTCCAGGGGCAATGCCACTATTACATGTATTTTATCTAATTAGCAAAATATTGTTAATATTTAGACATTATATACATTGCTTGTACTAAAAATTATTTTCAATATTGTGACAAGCACACTTTTTAATATTTCTAAAGTAAATTATTTTTAATTGAAATTACTTAATTTCTGAGATGTCAAAATACCCTTGATGTATTGGCAAGTTCAACAAATTCCCACTCTTATCAATATGAAAATCTTCTGATCATGGAACTTCCATGTTCTGATCAAGCAATATCTGCCACATTAACTCCTGTCGAAAGACTATTTAGAATTGCTGTCAAAATGTTCAGACCAGAGACATGAGAGAGATTCAGACTAAATGACAAAACATTAAAATAACTAATGATTATAAAATGCAACGCTTAAACTATGCTTACATGAATATTTTACACATGCATTATATATACATGTATAAAATTTAAAAAAAATATCATGATCAAATGTAATGTGTAATTTAATTAATTACTTTAGTAAAGTAATTGTAATTTAATTAATTACATTACAAAAACTGTGTAATGTGTAATAAGTGTAATTGGTCATTTTTGCAATGTAATGTGTAATTTAATTTATTACATTCCAATGTAATTGACCCCAAGTCTGATGACAACAAATGTTACTTTGTGTAAAAATATGCAATACCTGTTGTTGCTGGTGTTGAAGTCTCAATAATAACAGATGAAATATCATTATTTGCATTTTGAGATGTTGTACTTGATAAATCCTGTGTAGTATAATGCGTACTTTTCGTAGCTATTGCCGAGAACGTGTCACTAGTTATCATGTTCATGAACTCTGTCATCACTGGGACTCTTGTAGACACAGATGGTGTACTAGTCCCTTGGGTATTTTTCTCGGTCATCGTAACAGTTGTTCGACCTGTAAATACTTTAATATATCATAATGAAGGATATACCAACAGCATAAATCACGTTCTGGCGTTTGATGAACCACTACTATCATCAAGATAACGGTAACCCATTATGTTATTAGTAAGATCTCAATTCATGAAAATCATTTAAACATGTATAATAATGTTAATCATGTTTATTGTTATTATAGTCCCAGTAAACACACGACGTACTCCCAACGTCGGTTAATGGTCGTCTGAACGTCATGTCTGGATTGTACGTCGTACCAACGTTGTGGGAACGTAAAATCCCAACGTTGGATGCAGACGTAGAGACGACGTTATAAAATTACGTCGGATTTACGTAAATTTAGTACCCTGTCAGGACGTAACATTTTATTACGTTGTGACGACGTGCTTATAACAGTCATAATCCGACGTAACATTTTGTTACGTTCTGTCAACATTATAATAACGTAGTGAACAGACCCTGTAAATACCAGCTTACACATTAAAATCTGGTTTTATGGGAGAATTTTGTGGTTATGAGTCTGACTAGATACAGCATTCACCTTCATTGAAATGTGCTAACGATTTTTTCGATTTTCAAAATATCACCCCTTTTCCCCCGCACAGACATAATTAAAATTATTTGCACCAAAATATCCAAGAAAATATTACAAATTCAAATTAAATGTTCTCATATAAATATTTATACCATTATCAAGTTTTGTCATTTATTATTTTTAATAATTTTATAATCGTTTTATAATAGTGCATGTTCAGCAATCCTCGGGTTTTACCGCCGCATACTACGAAAACTCTGAGCATGCGCACTTTTACCGCCTGAATTTTGAAAACAGTGATAAAAGTTGCAGTGAAATCTATCTCGATTCAGATTCCAGAACAAAGAAAAAGGTAAAATATAAATTGCACATTACTTCAAAAAGGTTTTCCATGATAACAACAAGTATAATTCAAAAAAATATAACATCTGTCGCCGTGTAGGACGCCTCGTTCAAATCTGTTGACTCATTGACTAGTTACCGAGTTGAAATATGATACTTCTTCTTTTAATGTCAATATATTATTGCACTGGTACATTGTACAGGATATTTAAGCCAACATTTGTGTTTTATGAAACCATTTTCAAACTTCTCCATTAACTTGTGTTTTTTTTAAAGATATATTAAGCAATTGACTATAGAAAGTAAAAAAGGGGGAGGGCAATTGTTTTCTCTCCATGACACCTCTTATAATCCTTATATTTAAAAGCTGTAAGTTTTTTTTGCACTTATTTTTAAATATTGTTGGAATCATAAAAGTCTGATCAATATCACAAATGCGAAGCTACATTTTTTTAGATATCTCTGTACATAACAAACTCGCCCCATTACCTGATTATAATCTCAGCACATTACAAACTTGCCACATTTAATACAATCTCGGCACATTACAAACTTGGCATATTACAAACTCGTCCTATTAATGATAATACTACATGTATCACCAGTCGCAAGCGTGAAGACTAGTCTATATATAACTGGTGGTCGTCCTAGACCTGCATGAAATATTTGCCACTGAACATAGCGAAACCAACAATCAATCAATGTTTAACTGGGTCTGACATAGGAATAGACAATTTTACCAATAAAAACTGTCATAGATACGCGTCACAGAAACTTTAAAAAAAAAGCCTTCCAAGATGTCATAATTATTTAGACTAAGATCCATGTGCACATACCAGTTGGGAAAAATTGGGTAAAATTATCCTTTTGTTAGGGTAAAACCTAGTTTACTGGGGTTAAAAAAAACAGTATATAGCGAAGTCTTATTTGCTTTTCAATTTATGGTATGGAATGCATGTACATTTTTCACTTACATTTTTTTGTACCTAGTTCTCCCAAAGATTTGTTGGACTGACACACATGTAGTATGTACACAGACTGATCAATATAGAAGATAATTGATTGTATTTATGATTTTTTTCCAGAATCTTGTATAAAAATTCACAGATCCAATGTGTGATCATGTGTCTGAGGTTGTGGAATGCACAAGATGGACCAAGATATAAAAAGGTAAACATCATGATCAGTTGATCAGCTCTTTGTATGCCCTCCTTCACTGGGCCATATGGTTTTACTGTTGTACTGTATGTACATACATGTACATGAACATTGAACTCAAAATTGGTTTCTGAACTCTAACTTTAGTTTGCCTGAACCACATGTTATGACATTTATACACAATGCTTGTTATCATAAAACGCAAAATTTTGATTTTTGAGACCATCTGTTTAACTGTTCTTTATAAGTTACTAGTATGTCCTTCAATGATAACATCATTTGTGGCTCATGGACACTTTATTCTTTGATTAATTTTATAAATTAAATGATAATTGGTTCATTTATAGATAATAATAAGATTGCGTTCATTGGCATATATGATATACACAACAGCCTGGGTGGATTTTGTTTTTTCCACCGGCCCACCGTGAACAACCCACCTGTGCCCACTCCAGCTATAATTCTTTTTTTTTTTGTAAGAAATATTGATTATAATTGCTTATCTGATTTTTTCAATTGATTGTAAGTTTGCAAGTCTTTTGATTTAACAAGCTAGTAATTTTACCCACCCGGTGCTCACTCCCACTGTGAACGTGTAGACGAAGCAAAACCCACCTGAGTTGTAGTGTAAGGTCTTGCTGTTATGATGTGAATGATAAATTTATTAACATGTCAGATTAAGGTAAAATCCTAAGAATATCTTAAATGAATTGATGAATGAAAATTTTGAGAAACCATATACTTCCTTTTAATACGCCTGTTTTAATACTGAGGTGGTTGTTTTTGAAATACCAAGATGCAAATTAAAGGGAGTGTTGTTCTTATATATTTTTCATTCTGTCTGTGCTGGGGGTTTAAAAAAAGGTTGTCCCTGGGGGTGGAAACAACCATAATTTCATATCATATTTTCTTTTAAACAAGGACAAAGGTTAACTAAAAGTTATTAATATCATATTCTGCTGAAATTATGTTCAAATTTCGAACATACATTATCAAAATATGTTTATAAAATTGGCAGATACAAACATCTCAGTAACAACACAACATGATTATGAATCTGTAAGATTCATTATACCACCGACCGCGCATAAAAAATATTGATTATGTTTAAACAAGGATATTTTTTAAGAACTGCTGTTATTCCTAAGTTGGGATAAAAAAAATTATTTTATAATATATATGAATTTTTTTTCAGAGACTGGAAACCAACACAAGACCAGCTGATGAGATGGCAGAAAACCAAAACTTTGAATGCCACGTATACAACCGACACAAGACTAGAATTTGGAATAAAATTTCAAAAAATCAGAAACATACTATTATTTTATTATTGGTTCATGTACATAAGAAAAAAGAAGTCCTAACTTTTGGATAGGTCTTTCTCTGGTATGTCAATGGAAAAAAGCAATAGTTGGTTTGATTGAATTTCAGTTATTTTCTTCATTGTGGGATATTTTTAGAAGTGTGTATAAGTTGGTCGTGTGGTCTAGTGGTATGGCTGCTGTGCAGGCGATTTGGTGTCACGATATAGTAGCATGAGTTTGAATCTCGGCGAGGGAAGAACAAAAAATTTGTGAAAGCAAATTTACAGACCTAACATTGTTAGGTTGATGTTTAGACGAGTTGTATAAGTTGTGTAGAAATATATATTTGAAAACTACAGACTTTGGGGACTTTTCCAAACATTTTTCGTAGCCTGTTCTTGTGTAGGGAATCCAGCTGAATGATTCTACAGTACATATTAAGGTATATGTGGTAGTTTTTTGTACTTCTGAATAATTCATTAAAAAATGTTTCCATTGTCAAAACGAAATCTAGATTCTAGAATTTCCACCGTCATATAGTGAAACTATTAGTCTAGGACACTGAAACCCTAAACATTTAGAAGTTGTAGCATGTACCAAAGTGTCATTTTGAAGGCTGTACGTTTACCATAATTGCTAACATATTTAATATTTGATTTTAGGAAAGAGGGTTTTACTTGTCTCATTGGCCATCATACAAAATCTCGCCTTTTGAATAGTATTATGTGTTAAATTTTAGAAGGAAAGTTGCTTTTGTTAAATGTAAATGTGTAAATCTTGTACTTCAGTATTGCAAAAAATAAAAATAAAACTTTAACGTTAAACTGTGTGAATCATGAATTGGACAAAATACATTTGATATTTAAACCTGACTAAAAGGTAACCATATTGGAAACTGCTGGCAGTTTGGAAGTAAAGCACTTATCAACATTGTTGTTGTTTTTTTAATGTAATTTATAGGTGTTTCTTGTTTTTATATATATATATAGATTAGACTGTTGATTTTCCTGTTTGAATGGTTTTACACAAGTTATTTTGGAGCCCTTTATATCTTGTTGTTTGGTGTGAGTCAAGACTCCGTGTAGAAGGCTGTACCTTGACCGTTAATGGTTTACTTTTATAAATTGTGATTTGGATGGAGAGTTGTCTTATTGGCACTCATACCACATCTTCCTATATCTATTGTGTACAACTTACCTACATTGAAAATTTTACTACTAAAAAAACAGGTGAAAAGAAGAAAATATAGGCCCTGTTTACTTCTTCAATGAAATTTTATTGCTCTTATCAATCAAATGAGGACAAGGGTCATTTACAGTTGAGTTGCAACGTTGTCACAACGTCTAATGAAGGTCATAAATTACGTCACAAATTACGTTGTGACAACGTTGTGTGGATGGTTGTCAGCACGTGCCTTGGAGTTCACAAAATTACGTTGTACCGACGTAATTTCACTACGTTGTCACAACGATAGTATTACGTTGTCACGACGTAATGCCAACGTTGGATTGTTTACTGGGGTTACTATATCATTTAACCTCAGCATGGTTTGTCATGGTTGTGTAATGATGGCAGTTTTTACCGACCTTGACAGGCCATACAGCCCTTTAACGATCAGTATGGTTGTGTGGCGAAAGCAGAAACATTTTTTTCAGAGCAATATACGTGTGATTTGAGATACCAAAAACACAGTAAGAATTTAAACTTTTCATAAAAGATTTGTGATATAAATGTAAACATTTAAGTTGATGTATTTATACACTACATATGCCATGACAACAAATGTTACTTTGCGTAACCATATGCAATACCTGTTGTTCCTGGTGTTGAAGTCTCAATAATAACAGATGAAATATCATTATTTGCATTTTGAGATGTTGTACTTGATAAATCCTGTGTAGTATAATGCGTACTTTTCGTAGCTATTGCCGATGATGTGTCGCTAGTTATCATGTTCATGAACTCTGTCATAGCTGAGACTCTTGTAGACACAGATGGTTTACTAGTCCCTTGGGTATTTTTCTCGGTCATAGTAACAGTTGTTCGATCTGTAAATAGTGTTGCCTTTAAAACTAAACAATATACCAACAACACAAAAGACAATACAAATCGAGAAAAATCAGTGTCTTGTCAAAAATGAAAAATGGTCAAACAAATCAAAGGAACCAAACCCTTCGGTTAGGATTGATAGCATGAGCATGTTAATCATGCACGCTGTATCAGTACAAAAAAAATATTACAGTTGTATTGCCTCAACATAATTGTTTTTTTTAACATTTTACAGATTCCTTTTTAACAGTAGCATTGTAACATACATATATTTTTTAAAAATGCATGAAATAACATTACAATCAAGTGTGTCTTCTTAAGCACTGAAAATATGTATTCATGTTCCACCCTTGTAAAGTACAGAATTCATACAGTACACATAGCTTTTAAGTACAAAAAGGCGGGGGGGGGGGGGGGGTTGAATATCTCTAGAAGAGCTGTCTCTCTAAGATCTGAACTGCATACTTGATTGGAGACAATGGGTTTACAACATAGGAACAGACGAAAAAACCCTCAGGTCATACACATATATTTTTAATACAATATAAGAATAGAACGATTTGGTATGCGCTACAAGGGAAAAAAATGTAATGCATTGGGTAAGACTCATGCAGCCGTGACTTGACATGCACAGCGAGATAATGACTGAAATAATTTTGTTTTAGTTATACAACTGTGGATATCCGTATTGTATTATAGGGTTTGCCCTAGCATACATTTCGTTTCATCGACAACTATCTAAACCCGCTAACGTACACAAGTTGAATTCGAATTCCAATAAACAATACGTTTCGAGTAAGTAAAATTAAACTGTCAATAGTTGTATCTTGAAATAAAAATTATCTACAAATCTTCATTATCAATAAACCTAAATAGATTGCATCACGCATGCACATGTACTATTAGTAAAATCACAAAAATACTGATCTTAGAGGGAAATTAGATTCGGAAAGTCCATTATCACATGGCAAAATCAAATAACAAAACACATCAAAAACGAATGAGCAAGAATTGTCATATTCCTTACTTGGAAAAGGCATTTTCAAATGTAGAAAATGGTGGATTAAACCTGGTTCTATAGAGCTTACCCTCTCATTTTATTAACAGTCTCATCAAATTCCGTTATATTTACATGATGCGTTAAATCAACATTCATAATTAATAAAATAGTCAAAATATATGTAAGAAATCGTAATAAAAAAAAAGTCAAAAATATATGTAAACATCGTGAACAAAAAAATCGTTAGGTGTATCTTACGAGTACGTGTGCCTTACAACCAACAAAAACAAACGAAAAACTGCTTGGATCGAAAGCAAATTCCAAAATTGAAATCCGCCACATATTTTAAACATTTTTATTTTCATAAATCGTTGGTTGTCATGACATCACCTTCATTAAATTAGCGTCCACAATATTTACTCGTTAGATTGATCTCATTGGTACTTGTGAAATACAACTGTATATACATATATTGACTAGTTACTATTTATCTCATGACTATTTACTAGTAATAGCTGAGAAGAACGTGAAATTCATTTTAATTTGGATATTGACCCATACATAAGGAATTGATCAGGATCTGTAATATTATTTCATGGTATTGTTAGTGCCGTTTGTATCTTAAAATTCTTCCGTAGACTTTAATACTATTTGTCAGATTTATCTCATAGTAAGATTTCCGGCTGACTGCAGTTTCAGCTAAAGATGTCCGTAAATGAAGATCATATAAGAAAAAAAGACATGCATGGACATTAATTGTGTGTTGCTTAAGTATATTTTTTATAATTATGTATTGGTGTTTCGATTATAAAATTCCGGCAACATTTACATTTTTACTACTTTAATATGATTATTGAAATATCGCATTTTGTATTGATTATTAGAAACATGAAATTGAGAATGGAAATGGGGAATGTGTCAAGATACAACAACGCGACCATAGAAAAAAACAACAGCAACAGGTCACCAACATGTCTTCAATGTAGCGAGAAATTCCCGCACCCCGAGGTGTCCTTTAGATGGCCCCTTAACAAATATATACTAGTTCAGTGATAATGAACGCCATACTAATTCCCAAATTGTACACAAAAAACCTAAAATTAAAATAATGCAAGACTAACAAAGGCCAGAGGCTCCTGACTTGGGACAGGCGCAAAAATGCGGCGGTGTTAAACATGTTTGTGAGATCTCAACCCTCCCCCTATACCTCTAGCCAATGTAGAAAAGTAAATGATAGTTTTGTTTGATAAACATTTTTTTTTAATAAAGCTTTTTATTAGACTATTTACTGGATCTGTTATAATATGAACTATACGACGGGTGTCACCTGTCGAGTAGGATCGGCATTCCCTTTCGCTTCACCTGCACCACTAGTTTTTGGTGGGGTTCGTGTTACTTATTCTTTAGATTTCTATGTTGTGTCATGTGTACAATTGTTTGCCTGTTTGTCTTTTTCATTTCCAGTCGTGGCTTTGTCCGTTTAATTTCGATTTATAAGTTTGATTGTCCCTCTTGTATCTTTTGTCCTTCTTCTAAATACAGTTGCCTAAATAACATGAATAACGTTTGAAAGGAAAATTTATTGAATATAGACATGAAGGCGAAAGATGTACGTGTTTCCCCCTTTATTTTGAATTAAAGACCCATGTGTATCGTATTTGTATGTAATTTTTTCATAACAATATAAGTTTGAAAATTACAAGGATTACTTAAATACTTAATCGTACTACTTAGTATCAAAACTTTATAAAGAAAACTACACTTTATCTTAAGAACTGAACATTGTTTTTCTTCTATAGTGCTGATTGTTATTGATATAAGTTTAAAACCCCCAAATCATAAAAATTAGAATAAATATGGCAAATATATAACCAAATGAGATTGTATGAATGTCTGTAAGTAACATTAATACGTTGATAAGAAATAACAAAAGTATGGTAACTGATAAATTCAGAGTGCATGAGAGTATCATGAGCTAAACTAATATTGTATTTTGTGTTTGAGACTCTTTGAATGCATATTTTATCATGTATAGCATTTGTCTACAGAATAAGAGTATAAAGGTCGGGTTATTTCAGAGTATTTTTTAATCGTATAATATTTACTGTCACGTTAATGACGTTTTTCTTTATACACTTAGTACTCTGCAATATGTTACAAGATTTTTATTCCGAAGAGTTATCGATACCCGTTACTTGTTCGTAAGAATATATTGAAAGTAAGAGAATTATGAATATTACGAAAGTTAGAAAGATATATTGATAATATTGATAATGTGTTTTTATCTAAGATTGAATATTGAATAAGCAAAAAATTATTTGGAATTTTCTTTCTGCCGGTTGATATTTATATACACTGATATTGTACAGTGTGTTTTGCACTCATGTCGTAAAGGTTTGATCGTCTAATGTGTTATTTGTCGTTTAATCAACAGGTGTGGTGAAAAAGAACTGACCGAATATTTCCCGAAGTTATACAAAATTGATAAATATTTTGGTTGAAGTTTCTTCCTGTAATTCAGATAAACTTGTGCCTTGATTTGAAAAAAAGACGGGTAATATAATATTTTGTAATGAATTAATACAGCGACTCTATAATTCATAATAATGTATTAGCACACTTCTTAAAATGTACACTTTCTGTGATATTCACCTATTATCGAGACAGTAATCAGGCGATAGTTGACATATCCTCCACAAGTGTCGGTTTTGTTACCTGGACATTCAATAGCACATTCATCATCATCAACTTTGTAATACGCCGACGGTTCCGTTTTCCGACAATAGCAGTATGGCCTCTGCAATATAGAAAATAATGACAATATAAATGAAATCTTATATATCATAGTCATAGTGTTACTAAGGGAACTAATGAAACTACAAGTTTAGTGTTAAACTAAGTTTATGACAAAATAAGATGAAATATATCTATGTTTAAATCGATATGTTTGACGTTTTTATTCCTCTTATTTTGAAGATTGTTGACATTTCTACATTTTTAAATAAAACTTGTGTTGAATATAACATTAGTCATTTTTTGTTTTTTGTTGCAGAGAGAAAAAAGAAAAAGAAAAACACGTTCAAATTGATGTTTTTGTCGAGCCTTCGACTTTAGTCGAAAAAGCGAGACTAAGCGATCCTACTTTCCGTCGGCGTCGGCGGCGTCGTCGGCGGCGTCCACAAATATTCACTCTGTGGTTAAAGTTTTTGAAATTTTAATAACTTTCTTAAACTATACTGGATTTCTACCAAACTTGGACAGAAGCTTGTTTATGATCATAAGATAGTATCCAGAAGTAAATTTTGTAAAAATAAAATTCCATTTTTTCCGTATTTTACTTATAAATGGACTTAGTTTTTTCTGCAGGGAAACGTTACATTCACTCTGTGGTTAAAGTTTTTAGAATTTTAATAACTTTCTTAAACTATCCTTGGTTTGAACCAAATTTTGCCAGAAGCTTGTTTATGATCATAAGATAGTATCCAGAAGTAAATTTTGTAAAAAAATAAATCCATTTTTTCCGTATTTTACTTTTAAATGGACTTAGTTTTTCTGCGGGGAAACATTACATTCACTCTGTGGTTAAAGTTTTTAAAATTTTAATAACTTTCTTAAACTATCCTTGGTTTGTACCATACTTGGACAGAAGCTTATTTATGACCATAAGATAGTATCCAGAAGTAAATATTGTAAAAAGATAACTCCATTTTTTCTGTATTTTACTTTTAAATGGACTTAGACTTTCTTCCAGTTAACATTACATACAGTCGGCAGTTTAAGTTTTCAAAACATTAATTAGATTCATTAACTATCCTAGATTTTTACCAAACTTGGACAGAAGCTTCTTACAATCAAACGATAGTATCAAGAGGATTTTTTTTATTGATTTTTTTCCTCATTTGTTGTTGAGCCTGCGATTTACAGCAAAAGTAGGCGAGACACTGGGTTCCGCGGAACCCTTACAATTTTGTAACAAACTTGTGTTGAATATAACATTAGTCATTTTTTGTTCTTAGTTGGTGAGAGAAAAAAGAAAAAGAAAAACACGTTCAAATTGATGTTTTTTCATAAACAAGCTTTTTTCGGTCCAAATACGGTAGAAATCCTTGATTTTTAAGAAAGTTATAATAGTTTCATAAACTTTAATCCCAGAGTGAATATTATTGACGCCGCCGACTACGGCGGAACGTACGATTACTCGTTTTTTCGACAAAAGTCGGGGGCTCGACAAAAATAAAGACGATCAATTTTTTTTAATATATAACAAATAAAGGCAACAGTAGTATACCGCTATTACTGTTGATAATAATTATATAGTATCCAGTAATATGTAAAAAAACAAATATTCCAAAAAGGGACAAAAGATGTACCAATAAAATATAAAATTCTTTAATGTTTAGGTCACTTTACACATGTTTTATGACTACAAACTATGTATATCTAATTTGTTCATGTATAAGCAAGCAGTGTTGGAAACACTATAATAATTATATTATTGTTTTCATCTGATTTAAAGTCAACCGACCCTTCATATTCAAAACATATTTCGGATTTCTTAAAATTTGATTATAGTTCATACAGAAAAAAAAACATCAAGTGAATGTAATATGTGATGGTCTCAGTGTAGTTGATAATCTTGCTGCAAAATTATTTGGCTGACAATTGTCAAAGCTGAGAATGTATCGTGTATTGACTGTTTTGAATACTGCATTGGGAATCTTAAATTCCGTTTGAATGAAGAAACGAATGTTTAATCCCGAATCAGAATGCCTCAAATGTCAAGCTTTATTTTTAAAATTTTAAATTTTAGTCACATTTATCAACTTAATTATCCTTCTAGGCTACTTCGGGAAACATCAAGTCGGTAGATTATTTCAAGATTTTAATAGCAGATATTTCTTAAGTTTAAATAGTTTACCGGTGGTTGCACTTTCAATAGATAAAGCTTACAAGAGATAAATTTCTCCTAGATGTGCAATCATGTATTACAGTTAATACAATGTTTGTTCTGTTATGTCTTGTACACAGCATGTGATGCATGGATAAAGGTAGTCTCGTACGTATAAAATTTCACAGAACGTGATTGTCAGAATACTAACACAAATATAACGAGATGGACACGTTATAATATTCATAAGTCCGAAGAGATTTTCTGGATAAACATACTGTTACAACGCTCCAAGCTTTATTTTGAAAGCCAACGATGAAAACATTATTGGAAAGCTAAATGGCAAAAGAAATTTATTAATAGATCTATGGTCTCTCACTTTGAGGTAAAGGAATCATACGTTTCATTATAATAACAAACTAAATAAAAATGTTGAATATCAGCTTTAATTTATACATAATTGACAAATAAATTATTAGATGCATTTATTAATGTCAAATGTTACTTCGGGAAGCTATCCATTCCAAAGGTTATTTGAAGATTGTAATAGCAGATACTGATATTGCTTGAGTTAAAATAGTTTACCGTTGGTTGCAATTTTTTAATAGACCAAGCTGACCATTGGTGGTCTTTATCTTCTGCTGGTGTATATCTATACAGATTCACGTTTTCTTTTTCTTTTTTAGCTAACCATAATTTGAAAATCAAATGAAAACAGGAAACATGATTCATGTATATAAACATAAATATTATGGATCTTTTTGAGGCAAACACAACTTACATATGTTCCAGAATATGCATCATTACAGTTACGTTCACATAACCCGTTAGTTAGGTTTAAAATCCGATGAGGTGTTCCCCATAATGTATCAAATTTATAGCATGAATACCTCTCTGCAGAATCTGCAAAATAAGAACATTTTGATATGGTACCAATGAATTTTCATACGTTCAATATAAGTTGACATCGAAAAACGATGTCTTTTGTTTTTATTCTTATATAAACCATGTACATTTAATATTTATGCAGTTACAAATATTCACCAAAAGCTTAAAAAATTCTGTTGAAATTTATGACGGAAAATGGTTTAAAAACATATTTTCAAACGAACTGTACATGCCATCACATATTGATCGCTTATCTTTGAGTATTCATTTCTGCTTGAAGAAAGTGACAGATAAGTGATCAATCAAGTGTGTTTGTGTTACACATAACATACTTTACGGCATGCTATGATGTTTCAGACGTACAATTTTAAATGAAACTTTTAGTTTTGTATATTGTTCACACATGTCGTGCATACATACAATTATATGTTTTAAGTTTATTTCATTCCTTTTTTATTTTATGTTTCTTATTCTTAATTAGCAAGTTCAAAATAGGGAATTGCAACTGCAAATGTGTCAAAGTGACAACAATTCGACCATAGAGTCGGGCAACACATGGGTCTATAAAGCAGGGGGAAAATTCAACACCTGCAGGCGGGCTTCGCTGACTCTTAACATAAACAACTGTAGTTCAGCAACATGAACGGCGCACAGAACTACGAAACATACAAATGAACCAAAACGAATGACTTTCAATAATTTAAATAACTACCTTAGTTTGTTCTTATTAAAACAAGGTTTTTTAACGAACGTTATCTGCTCTTTGGTCGTATTATTGTCTCTTTGACATACTCCATATTTTATCTCTTAATTGATGCATTTTCATTCTCATGCATAATAGACTACTCCAGTTCTACCAATTATAAATAGTTGTGATCATTTCGCTATTTAAATGAAATGCTTTTAGTCATACAAATAAAAATTTGTTCCTTAGTGTAAAGGAATGTAAAATACATATAAACATCCTCATTAATGCCTCCCTTTTTGTCACTTTAATAATTTCGAACGTTATGTTGTTGATTTTCACTTAAAACTCTGTAAACAGATTGTTGTTATATGAAAAACAAGGTTTATAGCGAAATACTCGTAGCAGGAATAGACAAAGAAGTATTTTCAGCAAAAAGATCACAGAAACAATACCAAAAATGATAAATAGAGTCCCCTTTTCGCCCAAAAATAAAGCTGTTATTGGAAAGTAGAATGCTTCTGCCACATATATATGGTATGTTTTTGACCATACAGTGCACATATATCGGGTTCTAGCATCATTAAGTCACGCCTAAACATGTAAATACTGAAATCTTCACCAGTTTAGTATTTTAGTTAAATCTTAGACGGTTTCCCGGTTTAAATCTAAGCCCTCCATAGATATCAAAGATGATATTATTCTCGGAAATCCTTTTGATACAACATTTTTATATTATACCTTGTCTAAGAATTCCAGCTTTCATATACATGGAAAGCACAATAGTAGTCTGACATTCATTTAAGCGGTCATAGGTAGGTTATCGTTATATATTTTGAATATCCAACTGGCGCTTTAGGCCCTCCGTTAACATAGAAGATAAAAAGTGTACTCAATTCCTCAAGTTTTGTTTGTATCTACATATTATCTAAATGTCTTCTTAATAGTAGGCAGATTGAGAGATCAAGGGTCTCTCACTCTTGTTCTGTACCCTTTGTCCTTAAATTTTGACAATGTTTAGCTGAATAGTTATCAAAAGTACCAGGATTATAATTTTATACGCCAGACGCGCGTTTCGTCTACATAAGACTCATCAGTGACGCTCAGATCAAAATAGTTAAAAAGCCAAATAAATACAAAGTTGAAGAGCATTGAGGATCCGAAATTCCAAAAAGTTGTGCCAAATATGGCTAAGGTAATCTACTCCTGGGGTAAGAACATCCTTAGTTTTTCGAAAAATTCAAAGTTTTGTAAACAGGAAATTTATAAAAATGACCATATAATTGATATTCATGTCAACACCGAAGTGCTGACTACTGGGCTGGTGATACCCTCGGGGACGAAACGTCCACCAGCAGTGGCATCGACCCAGTGGTGTAAATAGTTATCAAAAGTACCAGGATTATAATGTTATACGCCAGACGCGCGTTTTGTCTACATAAGACTCATCAGTGACGCTCAGATCAAAATAGTTAAATAGCCAAATAAATACAAAGTTGAAGAGCATTGAGGATCCAAAATTCCAAAAAGTTGTGCCAAATATGGCTAAGGTAATCTACTCCTGGGGTAAGAAAATCCTTAGTTTTTCGATAAATTCAAAGTTTTGTAAACAGGAAATTTATAAAAATGACCATATAATTGATATTCATGTCAACACCGAAGTGCTGACTACTGGGCTGGTTATACCCTCGGGGACGAAACGTCCACCAGCAGTGGCATCGACCCAGTGGTGTAAATAGTTATGAAAAGTGACAATCTTAACCCTCTGTAGATATCGAAGATGACATCACCTGCTTCACCTGCACAACTAGTTTTTGGTGGGTTTCGTGTTACTTATTCCTTAGTTTCTATGTTGTGTCATGTGTACTATTGTTTGTTTGTTTGTCTTTTTCATCTTCGGTCGTGGCTTTGTCCGTTTTAATTCGATTTACAACTTTGACCGTCCCTCTGGTATCTTTAGTCCCTCTTTTATTAGAGCTTAAATACAGTTGTCTAAATAACATTTGAAAGACAAATTAATTGAAAATAGACATGTATTTGACAGATTTACGTGTCCCCCCTCGTGTGTATCGTATTGGTATGTAATTTTTCATAAGTTTGAAAATTACAAGGATTAGTTAAACACTTACTCGTATTATCAAAACTTGTATAAAGAAAACTACACTTTATTTTAAAACTAAACATTGTTTTTCTTCTATAGTGCTGATTGTTATTGATATACGCTTAAAACCCCCAAAACATAAACATTGGAATAAATATGGCAAATAAATAACCAAATGAGATTGTATGAATGTCTGTAAGTGACATTAATATGTTGATAAGAAATAACAAAAGTATGGTAACTGATAAATTCCGAGTGCATGACAGTATTATGAGCTAAACTTATATTGTATTTTGTGTGTGAGACTCTTTGAATGCATATTTAATAATGTTAAGCATTTGTCTACAAAATAAATATAAGGTCGGGTTATATATTTCAGAGTATTTTTTAATCATATGATATTTACTGTCACGTTTATGACGTTTTTCTTTATACACTTAGTACTCTGCAATATGTTACAAGAGTTTTATTCCGTAAAGTTATCGATACCAGTAACTTGTTCGTTAGGATATATTGAAAGTTAGAGAATTATGAATATTACGAAAATTAGAAAGATATATTGATACTATTGATGATGTGTTTTTATTGGAGATTGAATATTAAATATGCAAAGAAATATTTGGAATTTTCTTTCTGCCGGTTGATGTTTTATATATACACTAATATTGTACAGTGTGTTTTGCACTCATGTCGTAAAGGTTTAATCGATTAATGTGTTATTTTTCGTTTAATCAAAAGGTGTGGTGAAAAAGAACTGACCGAACATTTCCCGAAGTTCTACGAAATTGATAAATATTTTAAATGAAGTTTCTCCCTGTAATTCAGATAAACTTGTGCCTTGATTTGAAAAAAGAAGGGTTATATGATATTTTGTAATGGATTTAAGACAGCGACTCTATAATCTATAACAATGTATTAGCACACTTCTTAAAATGTACACTTTCTGTGATATTCACCTATTTTTGAGACAGTAATCCGGTAACCGTTGTCGACATCTCCACAAATGTCTCCATTGTCACCTGGACATGTATAAGTACATTTATCATCATCAACTTTTTGTATCGCCAACGGTTCCGTTTCCCGACAATAGCACTGTGTGTGCTACAATATAAAAAATAATGACAATACAAATGATATTTTATATATCATAGTCATAGTGTTACTAAGGGAACTAATGAAAGTACAACTTTAGTGTTATACTAAGTTCATGACAAAATAAGATAAAATATACCTATGTTTAAATCGATATGTTTTACGTATTTAATCCTCTTATCGTAAAGATTGTTGACATTTCTACATTTTAAAATAAAACTTGTGTTGAATATAACATTAGCCATTTTTTGTTTTTTGTAGCTGAGAGAAAAAAGAAAAACAAAAACACGTTCGAATTGATGTTTTTCATAAACAAGCTTTATTCGGTCCAAGTATGGTAGAAATCCTTGATTTTTAAGAAAGTTATTACAATTTCAGAAACTTTAATCCCAGAGTGAATATTATTTGACGCCGCCGTCGCCGCCGATACGACGGAACGTAAGATCACTATTTCTCGTTTTTTTGACACAAGTCGAAGGCTCGACAAAAATAAAGACGATCAAAATTTTGTAATATATAACAAATAAAGGCAACTGTAGTATACCCCTATTACTGTTTATAATAATGAGATAGTAACAAGTAAAATGTAAAACAAAACCAACAGAATATTCCAAGCAAGCAGTGTTCGAAACACCATTATATTATTGTTTTCATCTGCTTTAAAGTCAACCGACCCTTCATATTCAAAACATATTTCGGATTTCTTAAAATTTGATTATAGTTAATACAGAAACAAAACATCAAGTGAATAAAATATATGATGATGGTCTCAGTGTAGTGGATAATCCTGACACCCCTAGATTCCTGCTGCAAAATTATTTGGTTGACAACTGTCAAAGCTGAGAATGTATCGTGTATTGACTGTTTTAAATACTGCATTTTGAATCTTAAATTCCGTTTGAATGAAGAAACGAATGTATTCGGGTTTAGTTTTCTGTAATACGTTAATACTTCAGTTTCATTGTGTATATACCTTTCATATTCATTTGTTAAAATTTACTGTTTGCAATAGCATGTATCGTTCTATATAATAATGGTGTTCTTATCCCGGGCATAAAAACAGTGCCGTATTTGGCAAAACCTCTTCAACTTTTGATCTTCAGTGCTGTACAACATTGTTCTTTTTTCACTTTCGATCTTTTTACATCTGGGCGTTATGTATTCGCGTTTAGTTTTCTGTAATTAGTTAACACTTTAGTTTCATTATGTATATCTCTTTCATATTCATTTGATAAAATGTACTGTTTGCAATAACATGAATTGTTCTATATAATAAGTATGTTCTTATCCCGGGCATAAAAACAATGCCGTATTTGGCAAAACCTTTTCAACTTTTGATCTTCAGTGCTGTACAATTTTGTACTTTTTTCACTTTCGATCTTTTATATCTGGGCGTCACTGGTGAATCTTGTGTAGACAAGGCGCGTTTTTTGCGTATTGAATTTTAAACCTGATGCTTTTTGTTATCTATTAATCATGTTCTTCTTTGTCTAATATGTTCTCCTATTTATTTGTATTGTAGTTTTTTAATATTATGTTGTCATTTCAATGTTATATTTAACTCTGCCATTAAAGTGCGAGGTTTGGCATGCCTCAAAACCAGGGTCAACCCACCACTTTTATTCCCCTTTAAAAGTGTCCTGTACCAAGTCAGGAAGATGGCCATTGTTATATTATTGTTCGTTTCTGTGTGTGTTACATTTTAACGTTGATTCGTTTGTGTTTTCTCTTATTTTTGAGATATTGAGATACGACGTGGCACGGTACTTGTCTATCCTAAATCATGTATTTGGTTTTGATGTTATATTTGTTATTCTCGTGGTGTTTTGTCTGTTGCTTGGTCCATTTCTGTGTGTGTTGCCTTTCGGTGTTATGCCGCTGTTCTCCTCTTACATTTAATGCGTTTCCCTCGGGTTTAGTTTGTTACCCCGATTTTGTTTTTTGTCCATTGATTTATGAGTTTTGAACAGCGGTATACTACTGTTGCCTTTATTAATCCCGAATCAGAATGCCTCAAATGTCAACCTTTATCTTTTTTTTTAAATTTTAGTCACATTTATCAACTTATCCTTCTAGGCTACTTCGGGAAACTATCAAGTCGTTAGGTTATTTCAAGATTTTAATTGCAGATATTTCTAAAGTTTAAATAGTTTACCGTTGGTTGCACTTTCAATAGATAAAGTTTACAAGAGATAATTTTCTCCTGGATGTGCAATAATGTATTAAAGTTAATACAATGTTTGTTCTGTTGTATCTTGTGAACAACATGTGATGCATGGATAAATATCATAGGTAGGATGGTACGTATGAAATTTCACAGAACGTCATGGTCAGAATACTAACACAAATAAGTCCGAATAGTATTTATGGATAAGGAATTAAGGGATTAGGAACGCTTCAACTTCATATTTGAAAGCCAACGATGAAAACATTATTGGAAAGCTTAATGGCCAAAAAAAGAATCTATTAAATAGATCTAAGATCTCCCTCTCTGAGGTAGAGGAACCATTAGTTTCATTATAGTTTCAAACTTAATTAAATGTTGAATATCGACTTTGATTTATATATAATTTACACATAAATTGCACATTGGCAAATGCATTTATTAATGTCAAATTTTACTTCGGGAAGCTATCCGTTCGGAAAGCTATTTCAAGATTTTAATAGCAGATACTTATATTGCTAGAGTTTAAATAATTTACCATTGGTTGAATTTCAATATACGAAGATGACCATCGATGGTTTTTATCTTCTGCTGGTATATATATATATATGCAGGTTCATGTTTTTGTTTTAGCTAACCATAATTTGAAAATTGAATGCAAACAGGAAGCATGTGTTATGTACATACAAATAACGTTTATATTTCTTTCTTTAGTCAAAAACAACTTACAACTGTTCCAGAATATGCATAATTACTAGCAGCATCTTTACAGTAACCTTTACATAACCTGTTAGTTAAGTCTTTATTCCAACGAATTTTTTTCCATAATACATCATCGACTTTGAGTTTATAGCATGAATACCCCTCTGCAGAACCTGCAACATAAGAACATTGTGATAGGGTACCAATGAATTTTCATACGTTCAATATAAGTTGATATTGAAAAACGATGTGTTTTCTTTTCATTCTTATATAAACCATGTACATTTAATATTTATGCAGTTGCAAATATTCACCAAAAGCTAAAAACAATTCTGTTGAAATTTATGACAGAAAATGGTTTAAAAACATATTTTCAAACAAACTGTACATGTCATAACACATTGATCGCTTATCTTTGATTAATCATTTCTGCTTGAAGAAAGTGACAGATAAGTGATCAATCAAGTGTGTTTATGTTACACGTTGCATACTTTTCGGCATGCTATGACGTTTTAGACATACTATTTAAATGAAACTTTTAGTTTTGTATATTGTTCACACATGTCGTTCATACATACAATTATATGTTATAAGTTTAGTTTTTTTGTTTTTTTATTTTATGTTTCGTATTCTTAATTAGCAAGTTGAACATAGGGAATTGCAACTGCAAATGTGTCAGAGTGACAACATTTCGATCATAGAGTCGAAATCAGACAACACATGGGTCTTTAAAGCAGAAAGGGGATTCAACACCTGCAGGCGGGCCTCGCTGACCCTTAAAATAATCAACTGTAGTTCAGCAAAATGACGGCGCACGAAACGCCTAAACATACAAATGAACCAAAATGGATGACTTTCAATAATTTTGATAACTATCTTTCTTCGTTCTTATTAAAACATGGTGTTTTAACGAACGTTATCTACACTTTGGTCGGATTATTGTCTCTTTGTCATATTTCATATTTTTATTCTTAATTGATGCATTTTCATTCTCATGCATAATACATGTCATAGACTACTCCAGTTCTACCAATTATAAATATTTAAATGAAATGCCTTTCTTCATACAAATAAAAGTTTGTTCCTTATTGTAAAGGAATGTAAAATGCATATGAACATCTTCATTAATGCCTCCCTTTTTGTCACTTTAATAATCTCGAACGTCATGCCGTTGGTTTTCATCTAAAACTCTGTAAACAGCGAACGATTGTGTTTTTTTTTAAAAAAACAAGGTTTATAGCGAAATACTCTTAGTAGAAATAGACAAAGAAGCATTTTCAGCAATAAGATCTCAGAAACAATACCACAAATGATAAAAGGAGTCCAGTAAGATCCCTTTTTTACCCAAAAATAAAGCTGTTATTGGAAAGTAGAATGTTTCTGCTACATATATATGGTCTATTTTTGACCATACAATACACATATATCGGGTTCTAGCATCATTTAATCATGGCTAAATACTGAAATCTTCACCATTTTGGTATTTTAGTTAGATAAACGATTTCCGGGTTTAACTCTAAGCCCTCCATAGATATCAAAGATGACATTATTCTCAGAAATCCTTTTGATACAACATTTGTATATTATACCGAGTCTAAGAATTCCAGCTTTCATATACATGGAAAGCACAGTAGTGGTCTGACATTCATTTAAGCGGTCATAGGTAGGTTATCGTTATATATTTTGAATATCCAACTGGCGCTTTGGGCCCTCCGTTAACATAGAAGATAAAAAGTGTACTCAATTCCTCAAGTTTCGTTTGTATCTACATATTATCTAAATGTCTTCTTAATAGTAGGCAGATTGAGAGATCAAGGGTCTCTCACTCTTGTTCTGTTCCCTTTGTCCTTAAATTTTGACAATGTTTAGCTGAAAAGTGACAATCTTAGAACTCTGTAGATATCGAAGATGACATAATTCTCAGAATATTTTTTTATACAATCTTTATATATACAGAGTCTATGAATTCGTCCAGTTTTATGTACATTAAAAGAACCGGGGGTCTGACCGTCATTTAAGCGGTTTCAGGTAGGTTTTCGCTATTTATTTTGAATATCTAAATGGCAATTTGGACCCTCGGTAAACATAGGAGGCAAAGTGTGTACCCGAACTTAAGCGGTCTCAGGGAGGTGAACACTATATATTTCTGTTTTTTTGGCTTTCCAGATTTATTTCTATGTATATTTCTAAATGTTACAAGAGTCATCGGGTTTTGTTTTTGTTTTAAGAAATATAGATATAAAATGATTTTTTTTTGTGTTTTTTATTGATAAAAACCTATATATCATAAAGACAAATATGCAACATACACAAGCATTGAAATGGGGTAATATTCGAGGAAAACGAGAGTTTAAGACAATTCTATGGGGTCATAAAACGTTTTCCTACGTATATTATATTATTTTATGATTTACAAATAAATCTAAATATCCAACTGACTGCTAGCAGCCGAATAACGAACCAGCTGGTAACTTCACAAACATTAAATATTTTGATATGAGTGTCACTGATGAGTCTTATACAAAACGCGCGTCTGTCGTACTAAATGATAATACTGGTACCGTTGACAACTATTTCCTATTTATGCTCAAATTGGGGCGTTTTTAATGACTACATGTATATCAGTTGAAATCTTTCACATAAACTAATTGAATCAACTGATATAGACACTGAAGTGTTACAAAAGTGTCCAAAATCTTTCATCAAATGAACTTGAAATTTGAGGAAAAAAACGGCTCCTGTAACAATAGAATTTAATCCAAAATGTTAAAACGCAATCATAATGATGATTTATAGAAAATGATTTTCTTCTTTTGATTATCTAATCCAGATTCGTCTATGAACATGATGAGTCATGTGAGTGTCAGTGTGACGCGTTAATCCTTTATTTTTTTTTTCACTTAAAAAAAATAATTTATTAAGTAACAGTTTTACTATTTGGGTTTTCCCATCAAATAGTTGCATTTCGTGTCTAGTATTTAAGTAATCTTGATAATATATAATACTTAAAATTAAAATTCAAAATCAATATGCAAATGATAATGTTTGTTATTATATCTCAAAGCCTCTAAACTATCAACTTAATCTGTTTCTGTTTTATTGAAGGGCGCACCATATGTTCTTTATTCTTCTTAGCGTTTCTATACTCTTCAAGTTTTATCGAAGGGCACATCATATGTTCCTTATTCTTTATAGCGTCTCTTTACTCTTCAAGTTTTATTGAAGGACACACCATATGTTCCTTATTCTTATTGTTATAAACTCACAGACAGCTATGATAAAAGACATGAGAGTTGTTTTTTTGATAAGATGCTAGATCAAAATGTTATTCAACGCATCGGAACAATATTCGTATATCATGGGATATCAAGATCAATGGTGACGTTGCTTCGTTTACCATTTTTTATAGTCCCTTCCTTAATTCAACTTTGTGCATTACATAGATATTTCATCGTTTCTCAACTTTCTTGCCTTGGATTTACGATTCTGTTTTTGACAAAATATTATAACAAAAATTGCACAGTGTCCGGACACATAAAGTATTTTATAATTAAGAACAGTCTTGTCAATTTCGCCATATTTATAAATAATATAAATGAAACGTCCTTACAATATACTCATTGTGCACATACATAAAATAGTTGCCATTTGACGTTTTCCTACAAACAAAATCCATTAACCGACATTAAATACTAATAGTATACTATTCCCAGAAGACAACCTCACATACATTTTATTTTAAAGTACAAATAAAATCAGACATTTCAGTGTTCAAATAGTTTAATTTTGTTATAACCACCATCCTGAACTACTAACTTAATGAATGTTCAAACAATAGTACAGAGATGAAATGCTGACAAACTAAATTAATGCAGAAAAGATTTTGCATTTATAATCATTGTTTATACAATCCATCCTGACATATAAAAACTACATCTGATTTATTATGCAGCCATAAAGATTTACATACTAAAGTGAAAACATGGTCAGTTTGCAATACCAGTCAGCCTGAGGTATTAACACTATTGAAATTTTGTTACGTATCAATATATCATGTAAATTGTTAAAAAGGGAGGACATGCTGGCACTCTAAATTTAAGAGAACAAAATTTTGTAGTGATTGTGTTTCAATATTGCTGTCATTTGTATTGTACATGTGCATTAAATTCTGACGTAAAACTATTGCTGAATTACTATGCGGCTCTATAAATTTACATAAGCAGATGTATAAATGGTCAGTTTTGTTCGCTGTGGTTAAATTGTTTTGTTATAGGAGTCAGACTAAGGTATCAAAACTACCGAAATCATGTTCCGAGACAAAACTTTCAATAAAATATGACTGTCTGGCGATCTAAATTGATGCAGAACAATTATGTAGTCATATTGTTCAAGTATTGCTTTCATTTTTTTTTATAGAATACATTCTGGTATCAAATATTACGGATATATTATGCAGCTATATAGATGTACATGATAAAGTACAATTATTGTTAGTTGTTGTTGATGCCGTCATCGAATTTTGTTTAACGTGTTGTCAGCCTGAGTTATCAAAACTACTGATTTTCTTCACATATCAATCTATTTTAACAAAGGACTACTTGATAGCACTCAAATTCTTTTGGACTCAATTTTTTAGTTATTGTATTTCACTATTGCTTTCATTTGAATTATACATTCTATGCTGACATTGAAAATGGTGATATGGTCCGAAACCACAATTATTTCGTAGTTCATTTCTTTTAGAACATAAATGGAAATAACAAAAAAATCCCACCTGCGCTTTTTCAAAGAAACTTTTACAGTGTGTTGTACTACTTTCGGGACAAATTATAGAAAAATCATAGAAAACTTCATCTGCTCTAACTCAAAATATGGACAATTTTATGTTTACAGCAGGACAACCGGAAGCGCTTGAGTAAGGATTTCGCCGCTCAGTGATACGGTTCACTAGACGACGTTGTCAACACGTAATGGCGGCCATTATTTGACGTTGGATTTGGCATTCCACTCTGGAAAGTTGCATTTATGACATTCTTGGATGCTTACACTTTATGCTAAACAACACAAAAGGTAAAGGTTTATTCCAGATATTTTAGTTAATTATTATCAAATAAGTCGGATCCAAAGAAATGAATTAAACGGCAAAAATAAAGTGTAAAATTATATCAAACAAGAAAATTGAAACACACTATATCATCATTTCCTTTCAGTCTGACATATACTATTACTAGTATTGAATCAGCTATTTACTGGTGTGTGACATTCGGATTTCGGTCTTAGGTATCCGCACTTGTCTCCGGAAATGTTGTTGTCAAGTTATCAACATCCGTTTTCAAACTGGTCAAGGTATTCTTCACGATCTCCATTGAAAATATTCACGCAATCACTTCTTGCTTAGATAAAAGAACATTGTAAACCTCTAACTGCAAATACGGACCATAATGAATAAAATTCGAAAGCACGTATTATCACGTTTCATGCCGATTGTAAGTTCTCTACAAAAGGGGGGGGGGTAATTTCATGGCCCCAAATTATAGGCTACTGAGGCTGCACGAAATCTACTGAACGTCTCGGGTTCAACTCAAAAGTCCATGAACTAAATCATTGGAATGTATTCAGCGGCGGATCCAGCCATTTTAAAAAGGGGGGTTTCCAAACCCAGAGTAAAATGGGGGTTCCAACTATATGCTCCCATTCAAATGCATTGATCGGCCCCCAAAAAAGGGGGAATCCAACCCTTGGAACCCGAAAGGGAAAGCGATCACGGGCACAGACTTCTCTTTCCTTAACAAAAAAAAAAAGATAGCCATTCTCTTACATGTCTGAATTTATAATATGAATTTTACTCATTGAAATTAACCACTGAATCACCACCCATTTGAGAGCTTACACATGCATTAACATGTATCCCAATGACCAGGAATTGCAGGATATATTACAAATTTAATATGCCTGAAAAATTTCTTTATATCCATCAAGTTATATTATTCCTATAGGCTCTAGTCATATATATATATATATATATATATATACAAAAATAATGAAATTATTTAGAAAAGATAATCCATTGACAATACATTCATGACATTGTAGTAATTACTTTCAAAAAATGTACTCCAACTAAATTAATATCATAATATTATCCAATTAATGGTGTTGTGACAGTGGTTGTTAATGAATTTAAATTAAAACTAGGTTGTGAGTGCCCCCAAAATGTAATATGTTTTTTTCTTGGTAATTTATTTGGCAAATTTGTATTTATGTGTTGATAATAACAATGCAAAATTTAATTTTGCTTTGAATAATTTAGTATATACATATATTCAGCTTATTTAGTAACTGTATGTACATTTGCTTTATATTTACAGGATGGAGAAAGATGTTCAATATGAATCAAAAATTCAAAACAGAGGACTTTTATATATCAACAAAAACAATTGCAGTACATGCACATGTATGATTGATATACATACAGCAAGAAAACAGTAATCAAATAGAGTCAACAACGAGTAATATCGAAAGCAAAATTATTTTGTAAATACAAAACAATATGACTAGAATATATTACGGGTAAGTAATCCTAATGTGTCTGTTCAGGATAACATCAGTGGGTTATTTACAATGCGCTATCCCTCAAATATGAAAAAAAAACATGATAGACATTATCATGATTATGTACATGTATTAAAACTATTTTGATAAGGAAATAGACTGAAAATATCTTACATTTAACAGTCAGACAAGAAAATTGCCAATGGATTAAATTGGGAATATAGGTTAAAATTTATAGTTTATATGTCAAATCATACATAGATTTTAAGGCCAAATGGTATACTTTTAATAGTTTAAAGATTTTATACTATTACATATGCTGTATAATTTCACTATAGTTTCATTTGGATGTAAAACCAAATTTCAAGAATGAAGGGTACTGTTATTTAAAATTAATTTATAAAGATAAAATAAACAATATAAGGGAATTAACTCTTACATGATGTGCATCATATCCATGAGAATGAAGTGGTTTAATAAAATTGACCATTTTCTTCAGATAAGAGAATGACTGAAGCACACCATATTTTGATCAAAGATGCTAATAATAATGAAATATAATATATTATTATTATCGTTCATCATTACTTTTCAATTGAATCAATAAACTTAATATAATAACATTTTTTTTATTTTTTATTTTCAGTACACAACACATCCTGTCAGAAGAATAATTTTACTGGAGGATGAAAATTTTGATACCTGGAATCAGCAAAATTTATATGAAATTTGTTATGAGAGATATATTCATGTACAGAATGGTAACCGGGTGGTTCAAGTGTTTATTAGCAGACATTTTTGTTGAACTTGTGCAGGATTGAATAAATGAAACAGCTGACTATGGGCTCAATGTGTAGTAAAAAGAGGATTCTGAAATATTAGTATGCAAGATATATCATCATTAAAATGTGCATAAGTGACAGTGAAATGTCACCATATTTAGTAAAAAATTCAGATTATCATATACTTGTATGAAATATTACTAAAATTTTACAGTTCAATAACATTTAAAATATTAAAAGGCTATTAAAGGTTTGCTAGGTTTATTGAACAGATTTCTCAGAATTTCATCAGCGGGCTGATAAGGGGACCTTTATTGACTGCTTCCAGAATGTTATCACATGCCTTTCCGTTCATTTCCGTGACGTTTATCACATGCAACTTCCTGCATTTCCGGAATTTTTTTCGAAAACGACAAAACAGTGCGGAAAACCGCAAGTGATTTAATACTTTTCACAAAATAGTTGAACTTGAGGAGCAAATATATGTTGTGACAAGATATATAAAATGCTCGTAATATCAATAAAACAATTAAATTAAAAAAACTTTTAATCAATAGTTCTTGTTTGTATTTCTTCTGCTGAAGTATATGATAAAAAGATCATTACATGTCATTTTTCATATCAGACCCTTTATCGGCCCTCGTTCATGATATCATCCCTCGAGCCTGCGGCTCTTGGGCCGATATCATGACCTAGGGCCGATAAAGGGTCTGATATGAAAAATGCCATGTAATGATCTATACTTATTGACTCAGTTGTTTTCATAAAAATAAATTACAAAGGAATATCACTGTTGTATAATTAATAAGATTCCTCATTTAAATCGAGCCTGCGCTTTTTGTTGCAGAAATCTTGACAAAGGGACAGTGATCCGGCTGATACGGCGGCAATGTTAGATAACTACTTAAAAGCTCTATGTTTTAGAAGGTTGAAAGAGATGGATGCTTCTTCCTTGGTATATAGATACCTCATGTTAAGAAGTTTCCGTCAGTCACATGTTCAATGTCCTAGACCTCATTTTCATGGTTCAGTGACTTCTTGAAAAAAAGGTTAAGATTTTTTTGTAATATTAAATTCTCTCTCATTATAAGTAATAGGATAACTATATTTGTTATGTCATATCTTGCAAGGTCCTCATGCCTTTCAGGTGGTTTTCACTTGACCTCGACCTCATTTCATGGATCAGTGAACAAGGTTAAGTTTGAGTGGTCAAGTCCATATCTCAGATACTATAAGCAATAGTTCTAGGATATTTAGTGTATGGAAGGACTGTAAGGTGTACATGTCCAACTGGCAGGTGTCATCTGACCTGACCTCATTTTCTTGGTTCAGTGGTTATAGTTAAGTTTTTGTGTTTTGGTCTTTTTTTCTAATACTATATGCAATTGGTCAACTATATTTGGTGTATGGAAATATTTTATGATCAGCCTTCAACATTTATTTTAGCAGAACCAATAACGTATAGTAAGCTACGTATACAAAAGACCCCTAAATAACATGACACAAGACGACCTGAAAAGGAATATTCTGTGTCTGTATGCAAAAGTGAAATATATTTAGAAATAAAATCATATGATGCAATGGATGCAAATTAATAAAAAGTTAATCTAGAAAAAAATCCTTCTATAGATCCCCAATGTTATGGTTTATGCGGTTTATTAAAAAAAGTTGGCAACAAACTTTTACATACTTCAAACAAATAATTTACGTTAAACAAAATAACAAAAAAAAATGAACAGGTACCTTTTTAATGGATATAAAGGTAAAGCACATAGGACAGACAAGCACTAGTACAAACACACGAGGATTCTCTTCGAATTCCCACCACCCAGTCATATCTAGAAAAGCAAATGGTCGCCCCCTCCCCAATGCAAGATTATGATATATTACTATATATATGTAGTACTAATATAGTAATTATAAATAATCATTGACCTAAGAAACTGCAGATTTGAAATAAGTAGTCAAGTAGATATTGAACCTTAACTGCAAACCAGAAATTGAGAACCATAAGCCCGAAAAAAAAACACGCATGCCTTTGATAAAATTAAGAGCACCCTTCCCAATCCCCCTTTTTGACAAAAAAAAAACAAAACACATAACGATAATTGTATTAACGAACGAAAGGAAAATTATGAAAGAAATCGATATGACTAAACAGAGAATTTGTTCATTTTAAAAACTCAACCCAGTAACAATATGCACGAAATGAATCTTAGTCAACAATAAGTACGATGTCAACAAGTCAATCTCATGATGATGATGTAGGCCTCAAACTGTTAGTTTACCAAGTAAGGCCTGTTTTGGTATAACGTAGATATGGATTCAACATATTGCATGACTTTCTTGACATTAAGATACACAAAATTGATACAAAGAAGAAAATATTTCAATTTTTAATGACATTTTACGTTGACATTTTCGACGCCGGAAATTGACAACGTTGATCTATGTATTGACACAACATCGGATGGGGTCGATTCCGGCATCTTCTGTTAAAAAAATCAGTAGCACTTAAAATTTATTGATGTCTTAAAATATATGCATTTTGTTTCAATGATATTTATTTGATAATTAATTTCGAGAGATGAATAGCTATCGTGTTCTTCAGAAACAAGGTGAAAGGAGGACCACGCCCCCATAGTCAGATAGTGGGGACATACAAAATAAAGATGACCGTTCTCCATTTCTACTCGATAGAAGTGCCTAATTTTTTCATTACATCTGCATTTTGTACCAAAGATTATAAAATGAAAGTATAAAAAAAAATCGAGGCGGAGATTTTTTAGAATCATCTAATAATTATACTGTAGCAGACCAATAAACGTAAAAGGATAATTGGCGAAAATGGCGTCTTCTTCAATTTCGAAAAAAAATGTATAATTTTACAATTTATTGACACATATTGATATTTTTATAGGAGTTACATATATAAGGATTCAGCTATTCTTGATAGTTGAATGAATATTTACTTTGAAAACAGAATATTTTACAATTTCTAATTCTACCGGCCATGCAAGGAAAAACCTTTTAAAAAATGAGACCCCTACTTTAAAATGGGTACATTTTTTTGCACTACTTTGGACATCCCTTTTCTTTACAGATTTCGATGTGAAAAACTAGGGAAATTACGATGTAAAAAAATTAAGGTAATTGAAGGATATGCTTTTTTTTGTACCCCTTTTTAATATCGCTATTTAATTCTACAGTGCAGAAAATCGAAATCCGAAAGTCTATGTTCAGATGTGAAAAAATCAGATTTTCTTTTATTTTTTTGTTCAAACATGAAAATAATAAGTAAACTTATATATTTTTCTCTCATAAATGTGCTTACAATCAACAGCATTTACCGCCGGTATTTTGCTGTAAATGAATGAATTATTTTTAAAAAGCGCGCCATTTTTCAGCTGACGTCGGCCGACGCAAAAAAGTCCAATTTTCGGCGTAGGACTACTGAGCGCCGCCGAATCACATTTTAGCCAAAAAGGCACATCCGGTTGTCCTACTGTTAGGGCGTCTTGAAATCTTTTGACAGCATCCGAAGTTCCAATTTTAAACCTTTTCCAGCTGGACCAAATAACTACTTTCCTTTAAAATTCTGGACCCAATTTTTTTACAGTGAAATGTCATCCCCTACTTGCGATTTGAGACATTTGGAGAAATAAATTTGAAAAGGGTATAAAAATTAATGGCAAGTAACCCACTGTCAACACTAGAGACTGTATTTGTGAACAACGAAAATATCAAGGGACGACAATTGTGGTCATAATTTTACTTTCACTTTTTTTCTTTAATTATACAAAAAAAAAAAAAAAACATAGAACAATAATCTAAGAAAATCGATGTAGAGCGGTCCTGGTTACACGTTATCTTGGTATTGCACAGACCAACCAAAGGTTTACATACGAACAGGTATGGTTCGATCGGAATTGTCAAAGTTAAAGCAAACGAATTATGACTTATGGCAGTACAGGTTTCAAGTTACTTTATATCAGTAGAAGACCAGTTTCCAAGTCCTCGGACCAAGTTAACAAGATAATGGTCCTAGGGCTGGTCAGAGACGTTTTACATCCTGTCACAGGTTAATACTGACCAGTCCAAATGACTGGTTATAAACCTAACTTACTTTACAGGTAAGGACTGCAATCATCTATACTTCAGCAATTATCCCCCGAAAAGCAGAAACGCATAGAATATTTATACAACATAATAATACCAAATTTATAAAGAATACGTTTTCCATTTCGTGCTTTCATCATCTTGCCAGTTGGATTGAAATCTATTAGAAAAAAACTGTTTCATTTTGTAATAATTCGCTACGTATAAACATTAATCGGATGAAATAGCGATTGTACCAAGCGTTTATGGCTTGACATTTCATCAAATAGTAACTATATTGAGAGCTCATCCCTTTTTGGGTTTTTATTTTAATTATAGTATGCATTTTTTTTTTTTTTATGACAAAAAGAAACTTTCCTGCATTCTGTAAGTCAAATACACAGAAAATAGACAACACACTAATGATTGGATTGTACATTTCAGAAAACACAACTAACACTTTCTATCATTTCCAAAAGAATACCAGTAATGATAATGATTAACTGCATTTCCAAAATAAATGATGCTGCGTTGTCACGATCTCGCCTTTAATATTTCTGCATTTCAGGCATTTATGTTAATAACTTCTCCATAATTCATTTTGATTATTTATATTTTGTCATAACTTTCTCGTTAGCGTTTCAAACATCACGAAAACCTCTAACATAACTAGCTGAAAAGTTTTATTATTTTATGAATTTCGTGTTGTCTATCAATTTATATCTAATGAAATATGAAATTTATAAAATTTATTATAATTGTAACATAAATAATAAATTACAAACGAGTTACAATAAATAGCAATCCAGATATAGTACTTTCTCCATCAGCAGGTTGTTGATATTGGTATCATTCAAGTGTTTTATTTTATTAAGCTGATCTCGTTTTCTTGGACACAATCAAGAATCAGTGAATCGTCGAATAAGAAAGCAAACTTTACTCATTGTACAAGAGTGTTATCAACCTAAAGTATATTTAATTCCACATAAAAAGAGAGCCGGTTAGTGTCTTAATAAATTATTATAAAGGAAAATCACGAAAATACTGAACTCCGAGAAAAATAAAAAATGAATGTGTCTAATCAAATGACAACATCAAATGATAAAACACATCAAACGAAAAGAAATCAACTGTCATACTCCTGATTTGGTACAGGCATTTTTAAATGTAGAAAACGGTGGATTCTACATTATTCCATAGCGCTGAACCAATCACTTGTATTACAGTCGCATTCAATTCAATTGTATTAACATTGTTGCGAGAAAAAAACCCAAATACTAGGTAAAACTTTCAAAATAGGGGTAAGCGATTCATGTTAAATACTGTCGGTCTAACACGGAGAGTTTCATTGACTCTCATACTCATATATATTTATATTGACAAGATAACTTTTGTTCTCAACTGTGTACGGGAGAAGTCTGAAGTTTCTTCCCATACTGATTATCTACCAATTATCTTCTGATACTTGTTATATTTAGTATGTTATAGTGTCTGCAGAAATGTATATATACCGTCTTTAGTCATGCTGTTTGTTCAACAGACTTACTTTGAGTGTTCACATACCCAGTAACTTACATTGTCTCTAAAATATATAAATACCATTTCAAGTCACGATGTTTGTTATAAAGACTAACATGGTGGGTTCACACAGCATGTAACTTAAATTGCCTCTATATAGATGTATAAATACCGTCTTTTGTCACGATGGTGTGTGATACAGACTAACTTGAAGTGTTCACAATACTTTTACTAATGAAATGATTGAATACCACCTTTAGCTATGAAGTTTGTTATTGATACGAACTTGGATTGTTCACACAGCAAGTAAATAAACTCATCATAGAAACCAGGACTTAATTAAGTATATACGTTAGACGCGCGTTTCGTCTACCAAAAAACTCATCAGTGACACCCGAATAAAAAAAGGCCAAATAAAGAACGAAGAAGAAGAGCATTGAGGACCAAAATTCCTAAAAGTTTTGCCATATACAGCTAAGGTAGTCTATACCTGAGGTTGAAAAGCCTAGTTTATTTAGTGTTTCAAAAAATCAAAAATTTGTAAAGAATAAATTTATAAATATAACCATATCAATGACAATTCATTTCAGCACAAAAGTGCTTACTACTTGGCTTGTGATACCCTCGGGTAAATATATCTCCGCCAGCAGTGGCATCGACCCAGTGGTTGTAAATGAACTCATCATAGATAGCAGGACTAAATTTAGTATATACGCAGACGCGCGTTTCGTGTACAAACGACTCATCAGTGTTGCTCGAATCCAAAAGAGTTTAAAAGTATTTGTTATAAAGACTAACTTGGAGTGTTCACATACCAAGTAACTTATATAGTCTCTATACACATATTCAAATACCGTCTTTAGCCATGATGTTTGTTATACAGACTAACTTGAGTGTTCACATACCAAGTAACTTATATAGTCTCCATAAACATATTCAAATACCGTCTTTAGTCACGATGTTAGTTAAACAGACTAACTTGGAGTGTTCACATAGCAAGTATAGGTTATATTGCCTCTATAGAAATGTATAAATACCGTCTTTAGTAATAATGTTTGTTCTATACAGACTAACTTGGAGTGTTCACACAGCTAGTAACTTATGTGGTCTTTATAGAAATGTATAAATACCGTCTTTATGTTTTTTGTCCATGGATTTATGAGTTTTGAACAGCGGTATACTACTGTTGCCTTTATTTAGTTATGATGTTTGTTCTATACAGACTAACTTGGAGTGTTCACACAGCTAGTAACTTATGTGGTCTTTTTAGAAATGCATAAATACCGTCGTTAGTCAGGATGTTAGTTAAACAGACTAATTTTGTGTGTTCACATAGCAAGTATAGGTTATATTAACTCTATTGAAATGTATAAATATCGTTTTAGTCATGATGTCTTTTATTGAGACCCATTTTGAGTCTTCATATAGCCAGTTACTCATGTTATTTATATAGAAATGTATAGATACTGTCTTTATTCATTTCATAATGTTTGTTCTACAGACTAACATGGAGTATTCACACCAGCTCAGTATGACATGTATTATAATATGGTCATTTTTATAAATTTCCTGTTTACAAAACTTTGAACTTTTTGAAAAACTAAGTATTTTCCCATTACAGGCAATTATTACCTTAGCCGTATTTGTCACAACTTTATGGAATTTTGGATCCTCAATGCTCTTTAACCTTGTACTTGCTTGGCTTAATACTTATTTCGATATGAGCGTTACTGATGAGTCTTATGTAGAAAAAAACGCTCGTCTGGCGTTCCAAATTATAATATTGGTACATTTGATTGTCGAAGACGTTTACGATTGAGATGAACTTTTCATATATATAATTCAATTAGGTATTTTTTTATTTTAGAATTAATTATTAGGTTAGTGGTTTATAAATAATGTAGGAATACATAAAATTTATAGGGATGTAGATTTGTTCTAATTTTTAGCTTTATTGGCCAAGGGAAATAGTGTATTACAGGTTAAAAATTAGCTACCTACATGTCAACCCCTACCGATAAACATGTACTTCTGTTTTTGAATATGATCTTCCCTGAGAAGTCAAACGATTGCTAGGGTTAACCTCATTATTTATTAATTTTATAATTAAGGTTTGTTCCGATTAAGTTTATGTCTGGAATATTTTATTCCTTTAAATGACTGTTTATAGAGATTAGTTTCACATATTCATGTTAAGCCTTGTCAGACTCATCAATATTGGAAACTCTGATATTAATATTCACTGTTTTAATTGTATTTGCATTTTTGATGACACAGTTTGAAGTAGAAAGTACAAATAATTCTTTTTCTTATATCACTTCTTTCATATTACAAATCAAAAATATTAATTTTATAGATTAAACGTATATCTTAATAGGATCAATTATCATTGTGAAATACATTTTCGAATTATCGATTCAAAAGAATATTATATTAAGTAAAATACTCTTTAAAAGAGGGACGAAAGATACCAAAGGGACAGTCAAACTCATAAATCTAAAACAAACTGACAACGCTTAATTAGGCTAAAAATGAAAAAGACAAACAGAAAAACAATATTGTACATGACACAACATAGAAAACTAAAGAATAAACAACGCGAACCCTCCAAAAACTAGGGGTGATCTCAGGTGCTCCGGAAGGGTAAGCAGATTCTGCTCTACATGAGCACATTTTGAGCATCTTAGGACCAACACTTGAAACGATTTTTGTTTTTCATTTACCTAGTTTTGACTATTGAACAACGTTATACTATTGTTGCCTTTACGCAATCGGCTCATCTGGAGGAACCAAGCGTTTGGTGGATTTATTGTGTTCAATGTTTAGTTTCCATATTGTGTTTTATGTATTGTTGTTTATCTGTGTGTCTTTATTCGTTTTTAGCAGTTCTATTCCATTCAATCAAAAGTCAAAATGTCAACACGTGCACCTCCCTAAATAATGAATATGTAAGTTTATGGTGCGATGCTATATTAGTAACTAAATACGATGCTATAATATTATTTTAAGCCTTCAAAGGGTTTGAGGACGATTGTCGAGTTTTTATTGAAAAGTTAAAAACTATATTTCACGGTTTGACTTAAAATCTTTTAATGTCATAATGCTTATTTGGCCTTGACGTTGTCATTGTTGTTGTCTTGCTTAGACATCTCCATGATGTATGTTATTTTTTTTTTACACTTCACTGCAGTATCTTAAGTTATTCGTCACAACACTGATAGCATTCCATGTATCGTTCGATTGAAGCGGCTGATTTTGGATTGTCGTTTCCCAATTGTAAACTCAGTATATTATTATGTTCTTATTCAATACTTCAAACGAACATAAAGCATTTACAAAGTAAAAACTCAACACAGTTTTTGGTTATCAGCTCGCCCCGACAGCACAGAAAGCTTGTTTTTATTATACAATAAACAAATGTCCAATTTGCTATCATCGACCGCTGCCATCACATATAAACACAATCTACAATAGAAAAATGTTCTATAAGTTGAAAAAAAAATCATTTCGATTTACACACATGTATTTTATCAACTATTTTCTACATAACATACTGATTCACATTCCTTTGAAATCTTAATAAAAGGGGTGGGTGGGTGGTAAACGAACATTTCTGTTGGATAGGCGAACCTCGAATGACAATTCTAGATACCTTATTATAATTTTAGCGCTAAAATTCTAGCATGGAGTTTTCATGATTGATATAATTTAAACCGGTAATAACTTACTGATAGTCCAATCAAATTAAACATAAACATGTTTTGATTTATAACACACGTGTTAAAAGTAAACAAATACACGTGTTCCCGAGTAACCTTTATTTCTATCGATACTATCGGTTCTAAGGTTACTTATCTGATACTTTGAGTCTATTATAGAAATTAAGACACTTCATTATGTACGCCATAGTTCACTTAAAATGTATTTGATTTGATTTCTTAAAAGAACGATGAGCACATTGTTTGCTTCTCTATTTATTTTCATTAGCAACCTGAAAATGTACAGCTTTCATCGTGTCGCTGAAGACGAAATCCGTGCTTTTACCATTGTCATCGCTAAACTTCTCAATGTAGCTGTTGGAAATTTAACAAATATGAATGAGTTCAAACAGTACCAATACTAAAAACAGGCTTACGCATATACAATTTATTTCAGTCACTAACCCGCGATATCATGGGTGTGTTTTGATAACAACGCTTTACCTCTTGGTGCATGTGTTACTATTTCAGTCAAATCAGTTGATGTAGAAGTGTTTGTATTTGCAGAATTCGGCGTGCTTAATGTTTTTTGTATTCACAGCGTTCTGTATGTCACTGTTGCTGGAGATGTGTCTGCACTTATCATCTTCATGAATGTCGTAGCAATAAACTGCCTTACAGGTATTGGCGTTATAATATAAGTTCTAGCAGCCACTGTGGTAGGTGGTCGGTCTATGATAAAGAACAAATAGATTGACAGCGTATCACATTACATTTTGTTGCAAATGCACATGCTCGAAGCTACTTGTCTCATTTATTTGTGTCCTAGACCTTTCGCAATTTAAAACAGATCATTCGGCTGTTGTTTTAAAACAGATACTAGAACACACCCGCGAAATCGCGGGCATTAAGAGCGAAGTTTAAATTATGTAAAGTGTTATTGGAACAATTTTCAATTTGTAAAATATTGAATGACTGGAGAATTCAGCAAAAGTATCATAAGTCATAGCTATAGGTTATTGGGGACAGGAAAATGCTTTTTTTTTTTTTTTTATCCCTCCTCCTTTATTTCCAATATTCCCATTTTTTGGTATTCTATCAATTTCAATACGAACATAAATTTAGTATGTTATGAACAAGTAATTCAGTGGTTGTTGTTTGTTTGTGTTTTACATATTTGTTTTTCGTTCATTTTTTTTGTACATAAATAAGGCCGCTAGTTTTCTGGTTTGAATTGTTTTACATTGTCAGTTCGGGGCCTTTTAAAGCTGAGTATGCGGTATGGGCTTTGCTCGTTGTTGAAGGTCGTACGGTAACCTATAATTGTTAATATCTGTGTCATAGTGGTCTCTTGTGGAGAGTTGTCTCAACAGGGCAATCATACCATATCTTCTTTTTTTTTTTATAATCAATGAATTTTGTAAAAGATTTAATGACTGGAGAATTTCAGAAAAGGTATCAAAAGTTCACATGAATATTTTTAGCGCTTTTCTGTTTATTATGAACATTCATTACTATATAAATATAGTGCATTTACTTTAAATTCTAAGTTTACTAATCGATCCATAGTGATCATTCATATAGTATACAGACCCGCTCTATTTAATAAACTTTGTGACTGCCGTGTATAGTAAACTTGAAAATGAAAGCAGATAGAATTCTGAAAATACACTTTATTCTTTGTATAGTATGTTCAAAGTATACAGAAAAACGCAAACCGGAAGTCTAATCCGACTTAAAATTTCGTTCAATGACGGGACAATATCCGGATGCCTTTTTTCTCGTTTTTCTCCAAAAATAACTCAATCTGAATAATCATATGAATGGATGACAAATGGCACTATGCACTGTACCTATAGGACACAGAGGCGTGTTGATCAATTAATTGTGGAAAGAAGAGAAGCGACACCCAAAATGAGGTCTTCTCGTATAATAGTATAGAAGATGCAAAAACAATCATTTAGTCATAGTATAAATATAAGCATTTTTGAGTTACTGACATCTGGTCTGCGTTGAATTCAGAACGTCACGTTAAACCGTTATTATAAGACACCATTGAATAGTCGTCGTAAATACAATACAAACACTTTTAGAATCTAAATTATAACTGTGTGATTGTGAAGGTGTAATACCACCATTGATTTTCCCCTATTAGTCTTTGTTAAATTTGCACTTTTAAAAAAATTGTGCAGAATTTATCTTTGATTCATATAAAGAAATACTTGGCATGAGTAAAGCTTTATCCTGTCCAGTTCTATAGAAAAAGTTTCACATAACATTTCATTGCATATAAGAAAAAACCCATCATTGGAAGTTAACCAATCAAATTTCTCCCTTATTCTATCTGTGTACAAGGTTTAGTCACCATGTAACCTCAAGATTACAAAATTTTCTATAAAAATCACAAATAACACATAATGGTGTTTTGAAATACCCAAGACATATGTTTATGACACAGAAATAGTTTTACTGCAATAATATGTAGGATTAATTACTTACAACGGTCAAATTCAAGGGAATATTTTTTTAGACCTACTTTCGTATGCAACCGGATGTGACGTACCATGATTTGGTGGTATTACACCTGAAATGTGTGTAGAATCACTGGGAGTGCAACAATTAAAGAAACACGTAGCATGACTATTTCATTGATCCTGCAATTGAATATGCTAGTGATTGTAAGCTGTTATTGAATAACTTAAACTTTAACATACTTTTGTTATTAGTATATTGATCAAACAAAGATATACTACATTATTGTTTTCCTGATTTAACTTAACACTTCTACTAAATCTATATTTCCCCTTTCATGTGTAAGTTGAAATTAACTAACAGTCATATTGGTCATGAGTACATAACACAAAACCCTAACTCCTTAAAACACCATTCGCGAAGAATTGATGAGCATGAAAAAAATATTCATGCAATAGCTGTTATTACAGACTAGGGGAATAGCTCTGGTAGCATGGATGGAGGCGATTACTTACGGACACATAAAAGCACATCATCTTCCATTTCTACATTTCTATCAGACAAAGAATGACGTCACACACATAAATATACGATACCGGCAAAAGGACAACAACTCTATCTTACACATAGAAACATATTTCGACCATACATACTGATATTTAACACTGTGATGTATTTTTAAAATTTGTAGTGGCTGTGTGTTTAATTCGACGTAGGTTTTGTATGTTTTATAAAATTGATGTGACTTTCTTATCATACCATCTGAGATTCTTCAGAGTTAATTTCATTCTTTTATACGCTAAAAATGTCTCATCTTCTTACTGAAGGCGCTTATATTTCAAACTTGATTGTTCTGCATAGGGTATAAATTGAAAATATACAAACAACTACAAACTATATCGTCTTTTTCCAGTACAGGAAGTTCACATTTTCTGACATCTCTCAATATTTAGCATTTTGTAAATGCAACATGAATCTCTGACATAAGTGATGATTTTAACTTTCAATTTCCATTAACCTAGATTTTAATAGTATTATACACTTTGCTTTATTTTACAACGTTTGCACGCCCCAGTAAGTATCTTTAATTGGTGCATGCTCTCAATATATGGTATATTTTAACTAAAGGGATATGCTCTTGATATGTATAAACTGATTCAACAGCCCATATTTGTATGGTCACCATCTTGAAATAATTTTCCGGTGTATAGACTGACAAACGACAAAGTGTATTGTTTGAAGATGTCTTCTGCTCAGTTTCAAAATAAAAAACTTTCCATAAAACTTGTATATATTGATAGGGGATTAATTGTGGGATCAAAAAAGACAAAAAATAGGGGTCAATGTGTTTGTTTTGGAGATATTAGCCATTTGAATTATGGCGGGAAAATGTTCTCTCTTTATTTTTCATAGCTTTATCAATGACCAGTTAAAGTTTTCAAAAACTATTAAAAAATAAATAAGATTTTATAACACTTTTACAAATTGCTGTGATGTGTGTGGTAAATGTGTCAGTCGGCGTTGCAATTTACAAATCCACATAAGACACATACAGGCGATAAACCATATGACTGTGATGTGTGGGGTAAATGTTTCAGTCGCCGTTGTAATTTACAAATTCACACGAGAACACATACAGGGGATAAACCTAGCTTGTTTTAGGCGCGTATTTTCTTTATTTTTTAAGCTATTTTTTTACATTGTTTGACGATGAGTTTCTGTTCTGAAAACCCAATTATGGCCCCTATATATATAATTACGATCGAATTTTTATATTTAGTTCTTTTACCCTTAAAATTAATTAAAGATAGCAAATTAAACTTATATAGCCAGTTTGACCTCGTCCCTAACGATGTACAATGTAAATAAAACATTTTTTAACATTTTTTTGATTTATTGTCCCTCAAGTTAAATAACAACTCGTGTGCCCGACTAAGGCTAACTGGTTTAATTCATTTTTGAGGTATTTATCTTAATTTATATCTGGAAGCAGTACACCGAAGACGCAATGTTTTATGTTCACTATAAACAGAAAAACTATGTAGCAGTGCACTTATATAACACGGCTATAAGTATCCGTTGAGGAGGTGTTCCATCATTGGAAGGAAATCGTATTGAAGAATATAACGTTAACGTTGGTCTCGTTCCCTCGACCTATATTTCCCCTTCAAAATAAACAAAGTAAGATATATTGATGATTAGAAGACAATGGTTTCTTTTATTCTCTACAAACTGGGGTGAGCAATAAATGGGCAGACTTCACTGTTACACTGTTTATAACGTGAAAATTACGAAGAAGCTGTTATCTGCTTTTCAAGACTGAAATTTGTCATGTAAGACTATAAATTGTATATATATGTTTTCCTTTTTGTCATATTTAGAAATGCTCGAATTTGTACGTACGGGAAACAAGGAACATTATCCCCATACGAAAAATTAATTCTAAATACATAGATATAGGAATGTGGTACAAGTGCCACTGAAACAACTGTCCATCCAAGTAACAATTTATAAAAGTAAACCAATATACGTGTTGTAGGTAAAACAATACACCTTATCGCTATTCCCGCTTGACCCGAGAATCTGTTCCGCTTGACCTATTGGCGTCATACAACAATCACTTTTCCATTGTGGCGTCAGATATTTTGAATTATGACGTCAAATTTTACCGGTCCCTGTGTGATGTCCAGTAATTGCGGACAAATAGCAATAAGGTGTATAGCCTTCAACATGGAGCCTATAGTTATTATATTGAACGTTTATCCATTCACATCATGAAAAAATGCAAATATTTTTTTTTATTCATTGTAATCAGATGTATAAATCACGATTACTGTCTTTGCCAATGTTATCATTAATTTATTAAATTAGACACTTTCAGAAATGATGAAGTCATTAATTTAATTAAATCGTACAAACAAGGATTTGTATCACTATACAAATCCTTGGTACATACATGACATATGACAAAGTAATTGTAATTTAATCAATTACATTGTCAATTTTGAAAGTAATCAGACCATCTCTGGATAGTGTGGGATAAGAGAGGGGGGTAGGAGGGGTCCTGATCCCGAAATCCCGGACTTAAAAAAACGAAATCCCGAGGTCCCGAATGTAAATAAAGTAAAACCCGACGTACCGAAATCCGAAAAAAAGGATTCCCGGAACCCGAAATCCCGAGCTTAAAAAAAACCGATCCCGGAGTCCCGATAAAGGTCCTATCCCCCCTCATAAGAATAACCCAAACCTATACAGATGCATGCATGAATACAGAGAATTTCAAAATAGATACATGTATGTTATACAGTGATTATACATGTTATATGTAAATTGCAGAAAAGTATCAAAAGGTTTATATGTCTAACTCTTTATATTTGTTTGTTCCTTACAGAGTTGTATAAGAACGCACATTCTTGAGATAAACATTATCAATAAGATGTCAGAGGGAGGAGATGATTTAGTCACAATCAACGGTACTCTACAGAAACACATCAACACACTGGCTTGTAAAACACATCATAAATGTGATGTCTGTGCTAGGGAATTTAGTCAAAGTGGTGACTTAAAAAAACACCTGAGAACACATACTGGTGAAAAACCTTATAAATGTGATGTTTGTGCTAAAGCATTTAGTCAAAGTAGTCACATAAAGAGACACTTGATAACACATTCTGGTGAAAAACCTCATGAATGTGATGTTTGTTTTCGAAAATTTACCGACTTAAAGAGACATATGAGAACACATACTGGTGAAAAGCCTCATACATGTAACGTTTGTGCTAGTGAATTTTCTCAAGGGAGTCAACTAAAAGCACACATGAGTACACATACTGGAGATAGTCCTCATGGCTGTGATGTATGTGGTAAAGGTTTTCGTTTTCTAAGTTATTTACAGATTCACATGAGAACTCATACAGGCGATAAACCCCATGAGTGTGATGTTTGTGATAAAAGCTTTAGTCAGCATGGAACTTTACGGATTCACATGAGAACTCATACAGGTGATAAACCTTATAACTGTGGTGAATGTGGTAAAGGGTTTAGTCACCGTAGTAATTTACAGAGACACACGAGACTACATACAGGGGATAAACATGATAAACCTTATGACTGTGATTTATGTGGTAAAGTGTTTCGTAATAGGCGAATTTTACGGTACCACATGACAACACATACAGGTGATAAACCTAATAACTGTGGTGAATGTGGTAAGAGGTTTAGTAATAGGATGATTTTACGTGAACACATGAGAACACATATAGCTGATAAACCTTATAACTGTGGTGAATGTGGTAAGAGGTTTAGTAATAGGATGATTTTACGTGAACACATGAGAACACATATATACAGGTGTTATGACTGAGATACATGTGGTAAAAGATTTGATCAGAGTGATGCTTTACAGAAACACATGAGAACACATACAAGCGATAAACCGAAGTAATTTACAATGTCACATGAGAACACATACAAGCGATAAACTGAAGTAATTTACAATGTCACATGAGAAAACATACAAGCGATAAACCGAAGTAATTTACAATGTCACATGAGAACACATACAAGCGATAAACCGAAGTAATTTACAATGTCACATGAGAACACATACAAGCGATAAACCGAAGTAATTTACAATGTCACATGAGAACACATACAAGCGATAAACCGAAGTAATTTACAATGTCACATGAGAACCCATACAAGCGATAAACCGAAGTAATTTACAATGTCACATGAGAACACATACAGGGTTAACACTTCATTTGTGTGATGTATGTGGTAAAAGATTTAGTCCGTATGTGATTAACATGAGAAATATCGTGAATGTGACTTACAATGTACCATGATGTATGTGGTAAACATGATCGTTTTCGTGAATGTGATGGACAATGTACAATGATGTATGTGATAAACATGATGAATATCGTGAATGTGACGGACAATGTACAATGATGTTGGTACACATGATAAATATCGTGAATGTGACGGACAATGTACAATGATGTATGTGGTAAACATAATAGATGTCGTGAATGTGACGGGCAATGTACAATGATGTATGTGGTAAACATGATATATATCGTGAATGTGACGGACAATGTACAATGATGTATGTGGTAAACATGATATATATATATCGTGAATGTGACGGACAATGTACAATGATGTATGTGGTAAACATGATATATATCGTGAATGTGACGGACAATGTACAATGATGTATGTGGTAAACATGATATATATATCGTAAATGTGACGAACAATGTACAATGATGTATGTGGTAAACAAGATTAATATCGTGAATGTGACGGACAATGTACAATGATGTATATGGTAAACATGAGAAATATCGTGAATGTGACTTACAATGTACCATGATGTATGTGATAAACATGATGAATATCGTGAATGTAACGGACAATGTACAATGATGTATGTGGTAAACATGATAGATGTCGTGAATGTGACCGGCAATGTACAATGATGTATGTGGTAAACATGATTAATATCGTGAAAGTGACGGACAATGTACAATGATGTATGTGGTAAACATGATAGATATCGTGAATGTGACGGACAATATACCAAATTGTACAATGATGTATGTGGTAAACATGATAAATATCGTGAATGTGACGGACAAGGTACAATGATGTATGTGGTAAACATGATATATATCGTGAATGTGACGGACAATGTACAATGATGTATGTGGTAAACATGATATATATCGTGAATGTGACGGACAATGTATAATGGTGTATGTGGTAAACATGATATATATCGTGAATGTGACGGACTATGTACAATGATGTATGTGGTAAACATGATAAATATTGTGATTGTGACGGACAATGTACAATGATGTTTGTGGTAAACATGATATATATCGTGAATGTGACGGACAATGTATAATGGTGTATGTGGTAAACATGATATATATCGTGAATGTGACGGACTATTTACAATGATGTATGTGGTAAACATGATAAATATCGTGAATGTGACGGCCAATGTACAATGATGTATGTGGTAAACATGATATATATCGTGAATGTGACGGCCAATGTACAATGATGTATGTGGTAAACATTATATATATCGTGAATGTGACGGACAATGTACAATGATGTATGTGATAAACATGATGAATATCGTGAATGTGACTTACAATGTACCATGATGTATGTGACAAACATGATAAATATCGTGAATGTGACGGACAATGTACAATGATGTATGTGGTAAACATGATATATATTGTGAATGTGACGGACAATGTATAATGAGGTATGTGGTAAACATGATATATATCGTGAATGTGACGGACTATGTACAATGATGTATGTGGTAAACATGATAAATATCGTGAATGTGACGGGCAATGTACAATGATGTATGTGATAAACATGATAAATATCGTGAATGTGACGGACAATGTACAACGATGTATGTGATAAACATCGTGAATGTGACTGGTGACGGACAATGTACAATGAAATATGGTAAGGGTTAAGTTGGCCTGGCGAAGAACATGGACACACATTTTACATGAATATGAGGCCAAATAAAATAATATGTGTGTTTCCTGTTTCATTTTTGAAAAAAATAGGGTAGGCAGGTAGGGATTTTTTTTATTTTACCATTTTTTTTACATTGAGTCTATGGGAGAGAAACCCTGACTTTAACAGTGCTTATTGAAAAATGACCAAAAAAACTTTAGGGTAGGCTATTTCTAAGCTTAAAATATAGGGTAGGTAGGGAAACAGGAAACACACATGCTTTTTTATTTGGCCTGATCATGATGATATTTTGTAAATGGTATTGTCGGTAAAGATTCTGTGGACGGGTCTGTCCTATTTAAGAGTATGTAGTTAGGTATTCGTCATTAATTTAGTTGCTGTATACATTATCATGATTATGTTTGTTTTTCGTTTTGTAATACTAGTAATCAATATAAAATAAATTTAGTATGTTAGATTTCTCGTTTGAATTGTTTTACATGTCAAATATTTACATTTAGTCATTTCAAGGCGACGAAAGCTTGCCATCATGATTTATGTTTTACTCATGGTTGAAGGTCCTTCAGTGACCTTTCAACCCAATTTGATCTATGATGGAGAGTTTTTTTTATCTTTATGCTGGTAATTTAGATTCAATTAACAGAGACACGAGAACACTTCTGTAAACATGTAAAGGGTTTGGTCAAATTGATAAATCGACAATTTACTGAGACACATGACATGCATGAGCATGATGAAAACACTTTTGTTAAATTGACAATTTACACAGACTGAAAGAAAACAGGAGAAAATTGTCCTGGTAAACATTTAAATCAAATAGTTCTTACGCGGTACGCCTAGCTGCAACTTTCGGGTACTTATAAAGTGAGAAACGGAATCGAAACGAAACGAAATATAACGAAACGAAACGAAATACAACGAAACGCAACGAAATACAACGAAACGAAACGAAATATAACGAAACGAAATGAAAAAATGAAGAAACGAAACGAAACGAAATGGAAAATGAAGAAATGAAATACAACGAAATAAACGAAATAGGCCTATATATAATATATCTTTTACATTGTAATAGAAGGTAAGAATTTTGATTTTAAAAAGGTGGTGTAATTAATTTTTTTTTTTTATTCCAAGTTCCGAGTCCAAGTTAAGGGGGCTACCATTTGATTATTTTTTTTTGGGGGGGGGAGAGGGCTATGATGAAATTAAAAAGAAACCTGCAGGACAGGATTTGAGTATAAAAAAGGCAAGACAGGATTGTTTAGTAAAAAAGAAGGCAGGATGAGCAACTGGGCAAAAAAACGGGATAAATGTATATAAAAAAGGCAGGACCAAATATAGTGAAAAATAAAAAGGCAGGACAGAGATTACAACTAAATAAAATGCAGGACAAAAAATTTCATCCTAGCCCATCAAAATCAAATGGTATCTCCCTAAGTTTGAATTGGCGAAGTTGTATGTGACAAGACATTAAAAAAGGTGAAATGCTAACGGCTGACGAGTAGCCATAACGAAAACTAAATTGAACTGAAAAAGAGATCTGAGGTGAACGTTGTGTTTCTCCCTTTTTACCAAACATGAATTTGAATGGAGATATAAATTTGCGGAATGTTTTTCTTCTGGGTTGGAGACCCTTTCAATCTTTTGAAAATGACTGTATCCGCTGCTGACGTCGATGAGAAAGAAAATCAACATACCTAGATGGTCAGAAAGAGTCCACCATGTTTTAAGTGATTAACAAATATCTACATCGTGTTGCAAGCTGATTATCTCAATATAGATATATTGAAACATCTTACTGACAGCAATTCGGACTTGTGTGTAGATTAAACCAATATCTTTGGTTAAGTTGCTTTCAAACTGAACCAGGAAATCATTACTTTTGAGTGTAGTTACTTTAGAAAGTTGTTTAGTCCGACATATAGACAACGTTCTGTTCATCAGACTAGACTACTCTAAAGGGCGGGTAGATTCGTTTGAATTGTTTTACATTTATCATTTCGGGCCTTTTATAGCTGACTATGCGGTATGGTCTTTGCTCATTGTTGAAGGCCGTACGATGGCCTATATTTGTTAATAACTGTGTCATTGGGTCTCTTGGAGTCTTATTGGCAATCTCACCACATCTTTTTTTGTATGTACAAAATCATTCCTTTCCCTGAAATCTAGTAGAACAATTGCTTAAAGTATCTCTGAAACAAACTCGGTGACATGACAAAAATTGGACTTTGACCAATGAACCATGAAAATAAGGTCAAGGTCAGATGACATTTTTTAAACGGCAATTTTCATCTTATAAGCATCATATAAACCAAATTATTGATAAAGTACACCCCTTATAATGAACTATAGAAATGGGGTCCAAGTCAGATGATACCTGTAATTTGAATACACCAAATATAGTGCACCTAATGCTTAACATATAGGCGATATGGATTTGACCACGAAAACTTAACACTGACGTGCATGCAGATTTTACAAGATTCTTAATTGTGTATATTTTATATGCACCTGTCCTGGATTATTTAGGAGCCTGTTGTTCATGTGGTTGTTGTAGTTCATATGTGTTTTCTGTTTCTCGTTTTGTATATATTATATTGTGTCGCGGATCATACATATTCTGGAGTGTTTTTATTGTTTAAATCGCGTCTTTTTCATAGAGTTAATATTTTATAGCGTCTTTTTATTTTATAATGTTTAACTTCTGTCTCAGGTTAGGTTGAAGGTTGGCAATACTACTGTCAGGAACCTGTTGTTCAGTGGTTGGTGTGTTTCTCGTTTTCTATATTTTGATTTACTTGTTTAAAGTTTGTATTCAATGGCAATTTTGGGGACTTTATATGTAGCTTGCTGTTTAGTGTTAGCAAAGACTCTGTGTTCAAGTCGATGCTCATTGAACTGTTAACTTAAAATGCATTGCGACTTGGATGGAGAGTTGTCTCATTGGCAATCAAACCACATCTTAATTATAGCGTTGGTTTCCTGTTTAAATAGTTTTACGTTGGTCATTTTTTACCCTTTATATCTTGTTCGGTGATTGTTCATGAGTTCGTATTGAAAGGCCGTACTCTAACCTATAGTTGATAAGTTAAACTACACTGTGGCTTGGATAGAGTTGTCTCATTCGCACTCATACAACATTTTCTGTTTAAAATCAAAATCCTAACCTCCTATAACAATGTAAAAGATATATTATATATAGGCCTATTTCGTTTATTTCGTTGTATTTCGTTTCTTCATTTTCCATTTCGTTTCGTTTCTTCATTTTTTCATTTCGTTTCGTTTCGATTCCGTTTCTCACTTTATAAGTACCCGCAACTTTCTCAGTCAGTGAAAAAAATGTGTAATTTTGATGTGAGATGAAAGCTTATGGTTTTGGAATCACTACAATCCCTGTTGAAAATTTCTGAAAGTATGAAATTAAGATACTGCATGTAGCATAAGGGCATCTTTAAGATAAAAAATACCTATTTATACTTCTAAACTTCGGGGAAACAGTGCGCTCTAAATCATGCTTTAAATATACAATCAAAGTTATGTTGAAGTTTTCAGCACAAGTCAAGGTAAGATAAAGCTTTGACATGATATGACTAATTGAATTTGAGAGACAAATGCTCGAAATTGCTGAATTTAATATAGACATCGATGGAGCTATGAAGTCGTGGTTTTATTCCATAAGAGGGTCAAAGGCATAATTACATATATGCATACAAATTACAATTATAGAACGAAGTTTCCGTGACCTGTCATTTGCCCATGATCTCATTATTTTCTTAAAAAATGAATAGTATTTTTTTCGTGTGAATTATTCACTTATGAGGGCCCTCATGGGGTTTTTGATTATGTGATTACTTGGCCGTTTTTTTAATGATTATTTGATTATTAAGCCAAATATTTCATGATTATTTGATTACCTAGGACTGTATTTTTAGTTTATGATTATTTGATTACTAAAGATAAGCAAATATTTAATGATTATGTGATTATATTGGCAAACAAATGGTGATTATGTGATTACTAGGACCCCCCATGAGGGGCCTCACTTATTGCGAGTAAATTTAACTGTATTTGACAGATAAAGCATGATACGTGCAAGGTCTACATATCCGTCAGACTGGATTCACCAGACCTCATTTCATGGATCAGTGTGCAAGGTCTACATATCCGTCAGACTTGATTCACCAGACCTCATTTCATGGATCAGTGTGCAAGGTCTACATATCCGTCAGACTGGATTCACCAGACCTCATTTCATGGATCAGTGTGCAAGGTTAAAAAACGTGATTAGGTCAGTCTATGAAATACCATTTATGGAATGAGGGTTTGAATGGGGTTTACAGAATAGAAAATAAAGGGCCAAATGTACACAAAAATATTGAGAATGAGAAAAATGACAAAAATTTACATATAAGGCACAAAATGTGCAACATAATTCAGTTACCTTGTTTTGTAACCCCCATTGACATAATGGTTACATTGGTTACAATGGTTACACTCATACAAACTATCATAAATCATCATATTCAGAAATTCTACCCTGGTACATTTGTAACCGCCATTGACCTAATGGTTATAATAGTTATCAAAGGTACCATGATTATAATTTAATACACCAGACGCGCGTTTGGTATAAGACTCATCAGTGACGCTCAGATCATAGAGTTAAAAAGCCAAACAAATTGGTTGCATTGGTTACACTGGTTACACACATGCAAGAATCCTTTTATGACATCATGTTACCATGGCAACTCCCCTTATTCATGGCTGTGAGGTTACATTAGTCATTCAGGTTTGATGAAAATATAGCTAACAGAAAAAATGAGACCATCATATACAAACTGTTTTAGAATCATATTCAAAACAGTGTGGTCCTGGCCATTGATTGACGACCTAAATTCTCCCATTGACTGGGACAGAGTAGGTGAACGTTTGTCGGTAACAATCACTGCTCACTATGTACTTGTTAAAGACACTGAGTCTGTGGGGTCACCAAAGGTTCTCAACACCTAAATAAAGCAATTCGAAAAACGAATCCAGAATAATACGATGTGCTGATTTATATCAATAATATAAATCAAAACATAAAGGTTACTCTTCATAATTTTTCGAATTATTTTATTATTAAAGGCGTTAAGAACCTTTGGTGACCCCACAGTTTAAATTCTATAATAAGTAAGTAGTGAGCAATGGTCGTTACAGACAAACGTTCACCTAATCTGTCCCAGCCAATGGGATAATTTAGGCCGTCAATCGATGGCCAGGACCACACTATTTTGAAAATTATTCTAAATGGAAGACTACTAAAATTTTCGATTATATTTGGCCTCAAATAGTAAAATCAGTGGTGTAAGGGAGACAACCCTTGATATTAATCTCATTACAAAAAGAAAAAAGATCCTTTTTAAAGAATACAAATGTCGCAAGAAAACGCTTAAATTAAAAACCTTTTTAAATAGATAAAATTGAGAATAGAAATGGGAAATATGTCAAAGAGCTAACAACCCGACCATAGAGCAGACAACAGCCGAAGGCCACCAATTGGTGTGTCTCAGAACTGGTGCTAACTTAAATAATCAGCATGGTCAGATTTGTAATTCATTTTTTTCTGTTTTTATGGATTTTAATGTTACGCTTTTGAATGCTATAAATGAATCAATGTAAACATAGTGCTTTTCTCTTTTGAATTGACTTATCTTATCAGTGATGGATCCAGGGGGATCGGGGGGTTAAAGCGCTATTTGTTTTGAACGATAAATACATTGGAATGGGGACATATTGTTGGACCCCCTTTTTAAAATGGCTGGAACCGCCCCTGAAAATTCTTATCTCACCTCTGCGTGAGCAGGGGACAACAGTTAATATACACATTTTATAGGCTAATAGATGAGGCTTATAATGATGAATAAGAAATGAGATTCACGTGATAATCACATGAGCTGATTCCACGCGAGTTCCAGTTCGTATGAGGTGAAATTTCACGTGAGATTCACATGAATTTAAATTCTCGTGAAATTTGCCTGTGCAGTCAAATTCTTCTTATTTTCATGATATTCTACGTTTTGCTGACACGTACCATTTTGTGATATTGATTCCTAATAATGTAGCCTTTTAACCAATTAGAGCTGATTATGATCCTTATATATATATTTGGCTTACCATTCTCTTTTTGAATTGTCAGAATCATGCAGGGAGATCGAAGCATGTGACGAATTCAAATTTATGAAATATAAATTAAGCAGCTTGATTATTAAAACAAATCGCAACAACTCTAGGACACGTACATCAGTGCTTTTAGATGTGAAATATGAAGTTGCTTCAAAGAGTGTTTATCTATTATTGTTTTTGTGCTTCAGGGTATCTATATCCGGCGGAGGTGCTCCAGAATGATCATTGTGACAATGGACTATTTGAAACTATTTGATATTTTAAATAAATTTATGTGACTGTCACTTATGGCTAAAGGCTATAAAATGTCATTTTGATTAAAGTATTGCTACAAATTTGTCATATCATTGAGTATTGTCTGTTTTCAATTTATTTAAACAGTTTAACTATTGGATGTGAATATAGAACATACAGAGACATAGAGATAGATTTATTAGGCAGGTAGGCGTCATAATTGTTACCGTTACTGTAAAACGAATCTTCCTCCACATGATGGAATACCTCATAATGTAATGCTGACATTGTCCATTGTAATTCTTTGGGTTTGAATTTTAAAAAATAATTAAACGTGAATGTGATGTTCCCACATTGATGTCTTCACGACTTAACCGTTATTTTAAATGAATTTACAAATAAATCACGAACCGTAACATAGATGACAAGGGACCCATCAAGCACCCAGAAGCCTCCTTAAATTTGTCACATGATTCAAATAATATTGATTAGTATAATGATTTTAGTATTTATTTTTGTCGAGCTTGTGACATTTTTGTCACAAAAGCGAGCCATACCGATCCTAGGTTCCGGTGTTAGTGTCGGCGGCGTCATCATTTAGGTCCAGTCACTCTGTGGTTAAAGTTTTTTAAAGACTTAAATAACTTTATCAAACCTTCATGGAATTTTATGTTATTTTGGCAGAAGCTTGTTTAAGAATAAAATACAGTATCTAAAACATACAATTTGGAAATGATTATTTTCATTTTTGTCGTATGTAAGTGATTATTGGACCTCTTTTTACAATTAACAGTCAGATTCTGTCTGAAGTTAAAAATTGTCAGTCATCAATTACTTTTGTCAAACCTTCAAGGAATTTTATGAAATTTGGACGAAGGCTTGTTGACCAAAAATAAACTATCAACAGCAAATTTTGAAAATATTTCATTCAATTTTTCCGTATTTTAGAGTTTTATTAACAGTTAAGTAGATACAGTCTGAGGTTAAAAGTTTGTTAGTTTTATTAACAGTTAAGTAGATACAGTCTGAGGTTAAAAGTTTGTTAGTTTTATTAACAGTTAAGTAGATACAGTCTGAGGTTAAAAGTTTGTTAGTTTTATTAACAGTTAAGTAGATACAGTCTGAGGTTAAAAGTTTGTTAGTTTTATTAACAGTTAAGTAGATACAGTCTGAGGTTAAAAGTTTGTTAGTTTTATTAACAGTTAAGTAGATACAGTCTGAGGTTAAAAGTTTGTTTGTTTTACATATCAATTAATAAATGTCAAACCTTCATAGAATTTTATGAAACTTTTGCATAAGTTTTTTTTTATGCTTTAGAGATAATATCTGAAGCAAACTTTTGAAATGTATTTCCATTTTTCTGATAGATGGGCTTATTGTTTTCTATTGTTTGCACCTGTCCTAAGTCAGGAATCTGATTTTCAGTAGTTGTGGTTTGTTGAAGTGGTTCATAAGTGTTTCTCTTTTCTCGTGTTTTATATAGATTAGACCGTTGGTTTTCCCGTTTGAATGGTTTTACAGTAGTAATTTTGGGGCAGCCCCGATGTTCCGACACCCCGTTAGTCCGACACCCCATTGGTCCGACAACCCGTTAGTCCGACACCCCATTGGTCCGACACCCCACTAGTCCGACACCCCATTGGTCCGACACCCCGTTAGTCCGACGCACCATTGGTCCGACACCCCAATAGTCCGACAATGCAATTTATCCCGACCAATAGTAGTAAGATGATACACAGAAACTCACTAATGTGAGAACCTAGTGTTACACAGTTTTTGGAGAGCAATCAGGGACACATCGATTGTACTAGTATGTAAATGTTTATCATTACGAGGAACAACATCAGAACATGTGTTCATACACTTACTACACCAAAAACAATTAACCTGTCAATTAACCCGCTATCCGAACTGAATGTGTTACCCCACACCCCTGCATTGCGTACAATTTTAACTCATTTAGAGACGACATCAAAAGTTCAATGAAAGATAAAAAAACTCAATTCAAATAGTTTTTTCACTGACCCCCCTACCCCCCTCTTAACTTGATTTGGGAAAAAATTGATTGACCCATATGTAAAAATCAATGTCGGATAACCAAATCTTGCAGCAGTTCAACCCCCACCCCCAAACTATTTGAATTATGTTTTTTTTTGTTTTTTTATCTTACATTGATCTTTTGATGTCGTCCCTTGTTGGTAAATGAATTGATTCAATATTGTTGATTCATGGGTTATATTTACTGTATCCGAAGACTTTGAGTTCTTTCTGTAATTATTTGTTTGTTTATTGTTTGACCTATTATATAGATCTATCATAATTGTATTCGAAATAAAAGTGAACACAAATTCAGTAATGTTGCGAGTGTCTATATCAAAGGCAACAAAATAATCGACCTGTAAGTACAAGAAAAAAGTACAATACAAATGTTCAAGTAAAACAATCACTATATATTTTTGTTTAGGGGCCAGCTGAAACACGCCACCGGGTGCTGGAGTTTCTAGCTGCATTGAAGACTCATATAAAGTGGCCTTCGACTGTTGTCTGCTCTTTGGTCAGGTTGTTGTCTCTATGACACATTCCCCATTTCCATGCTCAATTTGACTATTAAGAAAAATAAAATTTGTTCAAAACAAAAACTCCCATTCACAACCTGAAAGGTTACGATATGATCTGGAAGGATATAAACAACACTACAAAGAAAGTGTTCTCATAAGATCGGTTTATTCTATTAAACTTGTTACTGGTATTCGAATGTGCAATCATAGTGGTTCATGGAACCAAAAAAAACACGTATGTATCAAAATGCATCTAGCTAGGCCAGGAATCAAAATATCAACAAAACAAATGCAGGTTCAAATATTGGAAGTTCAGATAGGACTAATTAAAATGTTAAACAAAAGCTAGTGCTACTGGTGTTATAAAACTCTCATAAATCAATACCACTCTTGAACACTTAAGCTGTATCATCCTCCATCATTTACTAAACAGTTACTAAAAATGGGACTAACAAACAAAACGCAGTATACTTATTGCAGGACACCATTACATCAAATCTCTGTTCTGTATCTTCAAGACAGTTTATCATAGTTTATTGTACGTGGTTCTATCCCGGACGATAATAACTAAATATACGAAAATAAAATATTAAAGTCTCAATTACACTTGGTTGTATTTTTTCACTCTTTTTTTTTCAAAGGGTGTTTGCGCTTTCTATCAATCTAATTATCTATGTTCTTTTCAAATGATTTTGTTTACTCGGATTACTGTGATGGAATCCGAAGTAATGTTATGGCAGTTCTGTGTTTCTTTTTATTAACAAGTATTAATGCGCATGTATTAATATAACCAATGAAATTTCAATAGCATATATGTTTTAATAGAATTGAAATTGGTAATATGTCAAAGAGACAACCAGCAACCAAACAGCAGACACAATTTCTTTGCTGTGAAAATGTTCAAACTTCTTGAGAAATATATATAAGTAAAAATCATGCATATCATAATCATGATAATATAACGCTTCGCATGTACTTAGATACCTGGGGCGTCTTATTGGCCATAATGCAAGAGAATGTATTACAAGAATATGTATGCATGTTCCTTACGAACAACATATTATGGACGTACTTATACAGTCCTTTTAAAAACTCGCACCAGTTTAGTTTATACCTCATCGATCAATCATGTTTTCTTTCTCATCAGTATAGCTCGTAATGATAAACTATTATGGTAGTTAAGGGATTAATACGTACACCAAACTGAATGCATCCATTTTGAGAATAGTTCTTCTAGAATAATTGTTTAAAAGATACGAGTCCGTATATATGTTTAAAGTAATCATTATAAAGTGTACATTTGAAAAAACAAATATTCTTATTTGAACTTATTTAAGAATATTAAACAAACCATAACAGATCATAACTAATAAATAAGACTTCAAGATAGGTATACTTCATGTTTAAGTTATCGTAATTCATTTTTTTTATACATTGGATTTCGAATTAAGCAGAGAGCTTTTTCTAATGAAGTAATGGTAATTTTTTTGTCCATTCCATCAGCACCATCACAAGTAAATAAATTAGGGTTGGTGCTTTGCTTTGGCGACAATTGACGTTCCATTAACGTCAAACACATCTCCACACACCATGATATTTATTCGCACCAAAAATAAAACATTTCATCTTCACCAATATTACTGGTAAGTACATAGATTTCTTAATTTGGCGTATAAATATTCGCATACGCTTAGACTCGGTAATTCGGTTTTCAAAAATATGTATCTTGGATTTCGCGCCTTTTCTCTTTTCGAGAAAAAAAACCCTGATCAGTTCGATACGCATGTTTTACATTCATGATATCTTATTAAATGTAGTTATCTCTTTTTCTGTTTGAACATTTTTATATTTGTAGATTTCCTACCATTTTTCGGAGATTTGGAGACCATGATTTCCATGACCAGAATTGTCACAATTTATAAATAATAAACTGACCAGTACAATCATCCCACATTGCTTTTTTCGTTTTATTTACGTATTATGAAGACAATCGTTATGTTCTTATGGGCATAGCGAAGCAGAACATAAATATATATAATATTTGATAATGACTTCAAAACACAGTTCTAGTTGCATTATGAAACTTGATAATTAGAAATCAGTCAAAATAAAAGCAGAATGAAAGCACTGTACACTACATAAGGCTGTTCTATTTTCTATACGCTGCAATAAAACTTTAAGTTTGTTCTTGCATAAAACTTGTGCCCTACATCCAAGAGTCATCCATGCAAGCTGCACGAGGACATCGGACCACAGACATGATTTATTGCAATAAAATTATTGTGTATGCATATCAGTTGTATACCTATCTCGTATTGTCACAAGGTTATTGTTTTAAATTTATATAGCAATAAATATAAGCCTATAGATATGTTGTATTTTTATAATTTAAGTCAAGTTTCCAAGCGTTGAATTATATCACGACGACTAGTTTCAGTGCTATCTATTTAACACTGGAATTACTCGTAGTGTACAATAGACAATATATATATATACTCTCATCTCATGACTACACTAAAAAATGTACCTATTTATAAGCGTATGATAGTCATATTACACGAAGTTAAATACACAGCTTTACTATCATTGATTAGAAGGAGTATTTTAACATAAATAGAATAATTTTAAGTAAAAGTTCAGATATCAGAAGCTAGTACTTTCCGTTCACTTATTTTGTTTTTGTTAAATGCTCGTGAGGATAAAAAGTGGCGGATCCATACATTTTTAATTTGATGTTGATATTAAGTTCATTATACATAGTAACAAAGCAAATGCAACACATGACGCGTTTACGAAATTAGTTTTTAATTTCATTTTCTTAAGCTTTTGCCGCCTCGATCGTGTTCTTTTTGTTGATTGCTCCGGGGTATCCTCTAAAGTGCGGAAAGTAGTGGGTTCGAACCCGGCATTGTAAATCCAAAGACTTCAAAATACGTCTGTGTTGCTTTTTTGCTAGGAACGCGGCATATTTATCAGTGCAAGAACTTGTCGACTAGAAGTCACAATTTTTCTGCATAGGCTGACGTAGATGTAGGAAGATGTGGTATGATGGTCAATGAGACAACTCTCCATTCAAGTCACAATTTATAAAAGTAAACCATTAAAGGTCAAGGTATGGTCTTCACCACGGAACCTTGGCTCACACCAACTAACATGGCTACCTGTGAAATATTTCCTTGTGAAAAGGCACTTTAAAGTCAAGCATAATGTATCTGTTCAGTACAAAGCAGGATTTATATTCTGATCATATCACAACATTATGTTACCCAAACAATATAAACTAACATATCAAGGTATAAGTGTACATATGTTACATGCAGTGGCTATTATTCTAACTGGCTGCAACAATTATAAAACTGCCTATTCTTCCGACCAATATAATATTTTTTAATGGATAATTAATGTCTCTGATTAGGTGGTTATTGTAGCATCAAGTGTAGACTTCAGTGGCAACATAATTAATATCTTCCGTGCACACACGAAGAATTGAAACAACTCATTGTTGCACGTTCTCCGCGCGGACATACTGATTAATACCCAAAGATAAAACGTCATTGAAAAAAAGTTTTAAAAAAAACAACAACACCCGAGACGTATCAAAATAGACTTATAATTCTACGCTTGTCCTTCTTTGGAACACGCTGATTGTCCGTAAATATAAATAGCTTGTCAAGAAAGATCAAAACAAGAATATCAATGTTTGATAATATGTTGCAAAGAAGCCTTTGACTTAAATTCACCTTGGAAAAAATGTGTTTAAAACTATCAATTCACTTAAGTCCAAATGCAAATGAATTTACTTCACAATGTGTATACAGAATATTCAGATTAAAATTCTGGTTACCAAGGAAATGGGGGCCAAACAATCTTCTCTTTTTTTATGTTCTCTCTTAAAAAAAATACTGTAAGGTTAGGAGCCAGACAAGTGATAGAGGGCTGCAATGAACATAAATAAGTCATAATGAAGATCATGAATTTATTATATCTTTGAAGTTTGGTTCCAATGACCTTCAAAGTTGTCAGATGGTTTTGCCCGATTTTTTTTAATAAAAATGTTCAATTTTACTTGACGCAAAACAAAGAAACAAACATACTCGGCCTATGTTTTAATCTGTAAAGGAATGATCTGATTGGCTTGGCTTCAAGAAATATACTTTAAGTGAAAAAGGGGACACAGCTTACCTCTTAGCAAAGTCTTTGCATTAATAATAGGTTGAAATGCTTAGAAATCTGTCTTGATAACCCACTTCAAATTTGGTTTATTCCAAAAAGGCCCGCGAAATTAGGAGGGTACGTCACATATTATTTCGAGAGTCAAGCATGCCGTCGATGGTAGCTGGAAATCGCGGAGGCAAGATATTAGTACACGACGGTTTTAGATACCAAAAGAATCGGGAGAGAAACAATGCAATATACTGGAGATGTTGGCGGAGTGATTGTAGAACCCCTATGAAGACAAACGTGTTCGATATTGAGGATGAAACTGCAGTTATACGAGTTTTACAAGTAAGCCCAAAAATTGATTATTGAAAATAAACGCATATGTGTCTTTTCATTTCATTTATTAGGATATATACATATAAAACCAGATGTGGTATTGACAATCAGACAACTAGCCCCCAAAGTCTAAATGGAGTGGATGTAGGCAACTGCATGTTGACACCACCGTACGTTTTTTAACAATGAGTAAAACCAATATCATATAGTCGGCTTTAAAAGGCCCGGCTTGAAAACAGAGAAACCATTCAAACGAGCTTTATTGACACAGTCACAATTTTCCGTTTTTTTTTACAAAAAAATAAATAAAATGCTTCACTGAGAACTGCTTGATCTGACCGTATAAGTTGAACCCTGAGTTGGGTTAAATTTGGACATTATATTCAAGCTTCATACTGCCAGAATTTGGATTGTGAACAAAGTTTTGACCTAATTTAGGTTTCTGACACACAACAAATGGCAAGATCTTACAAATCTATTGAGCAATACTTGTACAATTAAACTTTTCCAGAATATGATTTTTTTAAAATTAGAAGAAAAAAAAAAGAATCTCCCTTGGAGCAACTAACCCACACTAGATCCCAGCCTTTCTTTTGTAGTATGGAACCATGTAGTACAATTTCAGAGATATACATACAATTAAACACACGTTTTTGTCTGGAAACTAGAAAATGCTTGTATTTGACCCTTCATTGGCCCCTTATTTCTGCATAAAAGAATCAATGACCCTGACCCCAAAACTCATTCCCAGCCTTCTTTTTGTGATGTGGAACTCCGTGGTACAATGTCAGAGAGGTCCATATACTAACACACGTTATTGTCCGGAAACTACAAAAATGTTTGTTTTTGGACCCTATTCGGCCCTTAATTTCTAAACTGCTGGCACCATAACCCTCAAAATAAATCCTTCTTATTGTTGAATTAAACATTATAGTAAAATTTCAGAGCAACTGAAATACTTTTACCCAAGATACTAGTATATTATGAAAGTAGAAAAATGCTTGTTTTGTGCTTCTAATTCCTAAACGGTTTGCAACATAACTGATCATCTTTAAAATCAATCCCAACCTTTCTTTTGTGGTATTTAACCTTCTTATTAAATTTCATAGAGACCCATTCATGTTAACTAAAGTTATTGTCCGGAAACCAAATGTGTCTTAAAACGACGACGCAGACGACGATTGCATGCCATTATGCGATCCCAAAAAAATAATTGCGGTCGTATAAAAACCCTTTTTTTCAGAGCACATATTAAAAAGAATAAGCTCACATGAAGCCCTTCTTACCCTATAAAAGCAAACAAAAGCAACAAAAAGTGCAAACTGATACACCCCTTCAATGTACAATAAACAATTTAAAGACAAACAGGAGACTTAACATCACAAGTTTATTTTTGGTACGAGACAAAAAATGGTACAAAAAAAAACTCGTCTACAAGCTGAAATACCTCGTTAGATTTACTGTTTATGATGGAAAATTGTTCTGCAAATGTACAAGATAAAATTAAAACTCCATCCATTAACCTTACAAAACTTCACATTATGAATGATGAATAAAATAAAATCCAGGAAGTGTATACTCTGCTACATAGATAGTGTCCCTTAGCGTTCGTTGGATATGTTCAAGACCATATGCGTGTATAATCATATAACCTCGACCATATTATCATATGTTCAGGGTCATTAATAAGGTTAAGCTGAAGTTATTGTGTAAGGCATAACCTTTCAAAGTGCAATAAATTAATGCTGCGTTCACAATTTACGTTTATTTCGAATTAAATTCGCTAATCACGTTCTCTCACTCTTTTTTTTTTAAAACATGAATCGAATTGGCTAATTTGAATATCAATTAACGTCCGAATTTTAAACGTTTTGTATGCGAATTTAGTCAATTCAAATAAGTTACTGCTAATAAAATTCGAATTTCGTGTGCACGCAGCATCAGTGCTTATAAAATTATGACATGGATAATAAATTGGTAATCCTTGCTACGTGATTAATAAAACAAAATCACTTACTCACAATTAGTTAAAATGATAGTAGAAGCATTTATGCATGATCATTTTTAAATAGTCTTTACAAAACACACTATGGCGATTCCGAAAAGAGCCAAAATTAACTGTTAAACCAAAAGTCAAATGTTCACACATTAGCAAATTGGAACATTGATCCATATTTTTTACGCCCGTCAAAATTTTTACTGCAGGTATTATGGAATACAAATCTCCGGCATTCGTCTTTCTGTCCGTGCGTTTGTTTGTACGGCGTAAACATGTCGCAGAACATAATTCAGAACCACCTATCCAAATTTCATGAAATTTAAGTCAGCTGTTTTTTGATGGTCAAACGATCTGTCCACTTTTTTGTTGAAAATAATACTAAACTTATTGAATTACGGGACTGTGTAACTAAAACAGGGCTTTTTATGGACCCCGTTTGTTTACGTGTCGCGCATGCATTGTATCTTAAAAACGATTTATTATAATGGATAAAAACTTTTCACACTTCTTAGTTGTATAAATGTTAAGATCTGTATACTTTTTTGTTGATGATTCAAATTTTCATTTTAGAGATTTAAAATTTCAGTGTTTGAGTATTTTATAAAAAAAAAAAGGGGGGGGGTCACATGTCGGACTGCCGTATCTCAAAAAAGGATAAGTTCTTATTGCTCAGAATTTAACACACTTCTTATTATACCCCCGCTTTAAAAAGGGGGTATACTGTTTTACCTCTGTCTGTCGGTCTGTCAGTCAGTCCGTCCGTCCCATGAATATTTTTCGTCGCATTTTTCTCAGGAACTACAATACAAGGATTTCTGAAATTTGGTTTCAGGGTTTATCTAGGTCAGCTATATCGTGTGATGCGTTTTTAGATTGATCACTTGACAACTTCCTATTTATCGAACACTTGAATGATTTTACACATGATAGCCAAGTTAAAAAGTTTCGTCACATTTTCTCAGGAACTACAATTCAAGGATTTCTGAAATTTGGTTTCAGGGTTTATCTAGGTCAGCTATACCGTGTGATGCGTTTTTAGATTGATCACTTGACAACTTCCTGTTTACCGAACACTTGTATGATTTTACACATGATAGCAAAGTTGAAAATGTTCGTTACATTTTTCTCAGGAACTACAATTCAAGGACTTCTGAAATTTGGTTACAGGATTTATATAAGTCAGCTATACCGTGTGATACGTTTTCAGATTCATCACACGACAACTTCCTGTTCACCGAACACTTGGATACTTTTACACTATTAATATTATCCACTTGCGGCGGGGGTATCAACAGTGAGCAGTAGCTCGCAGTTTCACTTGTTTTTATTATGCCTCAAAAATTGAAGTAATATCGAAGAATATATGAAAAAATTAACCCTGCTAATACAGCTATAGCCAAATATAAATATACTTCCAGAGTAAGCTCTTATTTGAGGACAGTGTGTAGGGGCGTATCCAGCCATTTTAAAAAGGGGGTTCACAACCCAGGACATAAGTGGGTTCCAACGACATGTCCCCATTCAAATGCATTGATCGGCCAAAAAATAGGGGGGTTTTTAACCCCAGGACCCCATCCCTATGGAACGCCATAGCTGTCTTATGTGTCTTTTTTATTGCTTTTCTATTATAAGATGGTGCTTTTCTATTATAAGATGGTGCTTTTCTATTATAAGATGATGGTTTTCTATTATAAGATGGTGCTTTTCTATTATAAGATGATGGTTTTCTATTATAAGATGGTGGTTTTCTATTATAAGATGGTGGTTTTCTATTATAAGGTGGTTTTCTATTATAAGGTGGTTTTCTATTATAAGGTGCTTTTTTATTATAAGGTGGTTTTCTATTATAAGGTGCTTTTCTATTATAAGGTGGTTTTCTATTATAAGGTGCTTTTCTATTATAAGGTGCTTTTCTATTATAAGGTGCTTTTTTATTATAAGGTGCTTTTCTATTATAAGGTGCTTTTTTATTATAAGGTGCTTTTCTATTATAAGGTGCTTTTTTATTAACCCCCAGGGGTATAAATGTGCATTTCATTAATAAATAAATAAATAAAATAAATTAATAAAAACTTTGAGCTCAAAATATTGACTTGAGTATATAAAATATTTATTACATGTATTTAATTAGATTACTATCTAATTTTGACACCTGTCGTAATCACTAATCAAGCAAATAATCATGTCATTTAAGTTTTCACACCTGAAACATCAAATTGAATTAACTTATATAATCAGATGGCAATCAGAATCCAAACAAAGATTACAGTGAATTGAACTTTTTATTAAAGAATACAAAACTGGCTCTCTCTTTTTTTTTAAAGATAAAACTAGATAGCTGACATGGATTAAATTAAAGTGAGACCACCAATCTGCCGGTATCAAATCATTTGAAAAAACAATAACAATGTATTCCAATATGACCTTTAACATCGAAAAAGTAAACTTGCATTCAGTCGTGTTCAGACACTTTACAATAGAAAATAAAGGACGGGCATCGAACACAAAGTTACTTTTGTATAATACTGCACTGTCACTAACTAGTCTGTCACTATATTTAAATTTAAAAGTGAGGCAAAATATATTCACCATTTGGTGAGGGGTCTGGCGGTCGCTCAAGACCCCCAGAAGCCTTGAAAAAAAAATACGCAAAATCGTGCATCCCGAGAGCTTCTCGGACTCTTAGAAGGCACATTATTTGAGTGTCCTTTCCCTTGGAACCTCAGTCTCAAAAAACAACAAAACACCAGCCAGGTTAAAGACATCAGCCAAGTTGAAAACGCCAGCCAAGTAAAAAATACCTCAGTCAAAACAGAAAGGTTGTATAAACACCGAAATCTACTAAGATTGAGGTATGCTGCTAACGGCAGTCAAGATCATCAGATACTTCTCACTGACAGTCAACCTTCTGTGAAGAAAGAAAATCCTGTTAATATAGTTAAAACCAAAGACCTAAAATACAATTATAGATGTGCGAATCTCTTCATGTATCATATATGTCTCTGCTAAACACATCGGCGAATGTGAATTCAGTCCGGTCAACTTTTTTAGCAGAAACATATTTTTTTTTACTATAAATTTATATTTTCGTATAATTTGTTTTTAAATCTCACAGATTCCTGAATTACTTGGACAAATATTGTCAAAGATATTAACACTTGTTGTCGACAAGTTGAATATATGTACAGCGTATAACGACGAGTGTGAATACCGTCCGGTCAACTTTATTTGCTCAAAAATATTTTTTTTTCACTTATTTTGTTTGATTTTCATAAAATATATAGAGAATAATACATGGCAAAATCCGTATCATATGTTGTATCATCCCGAGACATCAATATCAGCCCGAGGGCCTTTAGGCCCGAGGGATGATATTGGTCGAGGATGATACGGCATGTGATACGGATTTTGCCATGTATTATACGCTTTATCATATATTTCAACAGAAGAGTAATGTATTATAGTATATGAACTGTTTTCTGATCCATAGCACTGGGTTACCTTCAGTTCTGCTTTTGTCTTGTTTCAAAGCTTTATAATAACTGCTCAATTATTTATACGAAGCACCTAGGTTACCTTACAATCTGTTCTTTTGAAAATATTTTGTTTATTATTGTATATATTTAAGTGTTTTGTATTTTTTAAAGTTGCATTGAGTGTGCCAAAAAATATGTTGTAAAAACTTGATGTTCGTGACGTCACATACAATATGAAAACTTGATGTACGTGACGTTACATACCAAACAATGACGTCATTACAAAAAATTGCCTATTTTTAGAAAAAAAATTCTTAAGCAAAAAAAAAACCCCTAAAAAACTGACTTTAGTTAAAAAAAAAAAAAAAAAAAAAAAGGTATGCGATATGGGTTTTACCATGCGATACGGGGTATGCGATACGGGTTTAGCCATGCGATACGGGGTATGCGATACAGGGTAGGTGATACAGACTGGAAAAAAGAACCTTTATTAGATATACAAAATAGCTGTATTTTGTACTAAATATATGATAAATTTTAATATCTTTAAGGTCTACAAATATTAAACCAATCTACCGAATAACAAAAAAGTTATGACTATTTATATCTCGTCCGGTCAACCGTCCTGTCACTATCCGGACAATCGTCTTGTCATTAGTGCTTCCCCACACTCCCGGTTAATCACGGGAACCACCATCAAATAATAAAAAAGCACCTTATAATAGAAAAGCACCTTATAATAGAAAAGCACCTTATAATAAAAAAGCACCTTATAATAGAAAAGCACCTTATAATAGAAAAGCACCTTATAATAGAAAACCACCTTATAATAGAAAAGCACCTTATAATAGAAAACCACCTTATAATAAAAAAGCACCTTATAATAGAAAACCACCTTATAATAGAAAACCACCTTATAATAGAAAACCACCATCTTATAATAGAAAACCACCATCTTATAATAGAAAACCATCATCTTATAATAGAAAAGCACCATCTTATAATAGAAAAGCACCATCTTATAATAGAAAAGCACCATCTTATAATAGAAAACCATCATCTTATAATAGAAAAGCACCATCTTATAATAGAAAACCATCATCTTATAATAGAAAACCATCATCTTATAATAGAAAACCACCATCTTATAATAGAAAAGCACCATCTTATAATAGAAAAGCAATAAAAAAGACACATAAGACAGCTATAGCGTTCCATACATCCCCCTAGATCGCCAATGGTGTGAAGTTGGTCAGATTCAAACAAGCTATCCTTTGGCAATACATGTATAGAATTAAGATGTTTTATTATTACAATTATGTTCTCTTCATTAAAATTGCTACCCAAACATCTTAAATTACTTCACTATATTAAAATGAAAGCTCAATGAACTACTATCAAAGAATTTTTATCATTTTTTGCGATTTGAAAAAAAAATATTTCTTTATTAATAATTCATTTTAAAGCAGAAAGATCCGTGTTTATTTGACTTTGGGGTTTCACAATTGTACGACAGTTTTTTTTTTTATCTTTCAATTAAAATATGCTTATACTATTTTCTTGTTAGATTATATACTTTTCGGATGCACTAATCATTCTTAATTTATGTACAAATGTGCTTCAGGTATTCCCTTATTCCTATTCATAATTATTATAAAGATTTGGTCTTGTCTTATTTCCTAGTAAATTACAACCGAAACTAATCACAGACGGACAGATATACAAAACTTGAGGAATAATAGATATTTGCGTTATTTCCCAAATGATTGCTTTAACACCCAAAGATTTGCGATATAACGCAAAGGTATGTGCGTTAAAACGCAAAAATACGAAGAAAAATTTGAAAAAAAGTGGGTGGCGCTAATACGCTTCCGTACATTAAACAACAAATTGTGACAACTTTAGTTTCAGAGAACGAGCTTTGTCTTTGAAGAAAGTTTTAATGTATCAGTATGACGTTACACACGATATTTGTGCCAGTCAGTGTTGCACGACGTTCCCATTTTAAACATTCAAGTTTACGTTATTCCAAAGAAAGTTTTAAACGTTTAAGCTTATTTCACTCTTATAACAAGTATGTATTTTGCACCGATTTTCGAAGTTGCTTCTTTATGTGCTTTCATTATTTCAAGCCGGGGCTAGCATTAATAAATGCAAAATTCCATAGAATTTATAACACCCAAATTTTAAATACAGGCAAAAGATTTTAATGTTACGATAAATTATCCCCAACAATAAGGTTTAGGGTCCGTGTAACACTTATCATTTAAAAATTAAAAAAAAAAGTTTGGAAAATTTAGATTTTTGGAATACATATCAAAGTTTCAAAATTTATAAAATTACAAATTTTAAAACAGTTTTGAAATTTTGACATTTTACCAAATAATTAAAAGTGGGACGAAAATACCAGAGGGATAGTCAAACACATTGATTGAAAATAAACAATTACAAATTGAACATCACATGGTATCTTGGAATTTTTAAGGTTTTGCATCTACCTACTTTTTTAGTTTATTTAAACCAGCATCAAACACGTAGATTAACTTGAAAAACCAATCTCTAATATAAAAGAGGGACGGAAGATACCAGAGGGACAGTAAAACCCATAAATCGAAAACAAACTCACAACGCCATTGGTAAAAAAAGACAAGCAGACAAACAATAGTACACATGACACAACATAGACAACTAAAGAATAAACAACACGAATCCCACCAAAAACTAGGGGTGATCTCAAGTGCTGCGGTATGGCAAGCAGATCCTGCTCCACATGTGGCACCCGTCGTGTTACTCAAGTGATAAAAAATTCGGTCAATAGTCTAATTCGGTAGGTCACATCCATGAAAGGGAAGGGATTGTAGTTACGAAGTTAAGAACATATTCGACATCATTTGTGAAACGGTTATCCCATAACAAACTCGTGATGGCGTCCGTAAAGTTTACGAAGGGATGATTTCAACTTCACCATTTGAAACTCCTGGTTTAATAGCTTCCTTGTAAGCAGCAATTATTTATCACGAAAATCATGATAGGAAATGCAACACGGGAATATCGGGGAATATCGTATCAATTGGGAGATATATACCCCGTATGCAGGTGATGTTGGAATGTGGCTTCTTCAAAATGGAAAGTTCACAATTGGAAAGCTGAAATCATCTCTTCTGTCCTAAGGAAAGTTTTAAAAAAAATCAAGGTCCCTCTTAGTAGATATAAGAAGATGTGGTATGAGTGCCAATGAGACAACTCTCAATCCAAATCACAATTATTAAAAGTTAACCATTAAAAGTGAAAGTACGAGCCTCAACGCAGAGCCTTGACTCACACCGAACAGGGCTACTTTGCCCGAGGGAGTTTTTTTGAAAAACGATCTTTTTTAAATGATTGAATGTTGGTTACCAGTGGTAAATATTTCATGCATGTTCAAGCCGAAAACAAATCAACAATATACACAACAGGTAGGTCATGTAAGAGTCCGTCCAGGATGAAGATCGACAAACTTAGATGCCACTGGAACATGAGGGTACATTGGAAAGGACAGAATTTTTTATCTGGTTCCTTTTATTTGCTATTTAAACAGTGGCGGAGTAGAAACCTTAATGGAGCTACATACAAATGTATATGATAAATGCATATATTTTTTACAAGCATCAGTCCAAACTTTGTCTAAGAGAGCAACCATTTAACTTCAAAAGGGGATAGGTATTGTTTTTTGTCGAAGAGAGAAACTTCTTTTCGTGCTATGAGTGAACAGTTTTATCAAAATTTATCGCTATTAATCAAATTATTTTGTTAAAAATTGAGATTAAGTATATAGAGCTATTTAATTGGTTAAAGTTCAGTAGAATATATATATATATATGTTCCAGACCATATGAGTATTTGGACCGGCCCGTATACGTATTGTCGTACGGTCGGGTCGTATGAGTATACGCGTTTGGTCCAGCACCAGTTTACCATACAAGTTATTGGATCATATGGGTTAAATTTAAACAAACATTTATCACATTCTTTATTTTTAGTTTAACAAATTGTTATTATTACAATTACTTGTAAATGGATAAAATGAACAAACGAACAACTAAAATTAAATATTTGTTTAATTGTATATCTGAATCCTATTTTGGTACTCTCGGCCAAGGTGGCACTTGCTACCATAAGTAACGTAATATTTTTTACGTTTACATGTTTGCAGTGCATGCATATTTCATTTGCATTTGCATTTTTGTGTGAAGTTGATAAATATTCTAAAAAAAATTATCCTTCCTTATTTCAGCAAAGGATTTTCAGTGATGATAACTCAATTCATGTATTACTGATCGACATGCTAGATACAAGAGATTGACAGATTTAATTAGCGTGAATTTTTTTGAAATAGTTAAAATATAAATTTTTATTTCAATTACCATTGAACTTTTTATATTAATTAGAGAGTTCAGTTATGTTGATGTGTTACATGTATTTCTATCTAATACACTTGACCAACTTCCTAATACTATCAGTAAGACCTTACGCATACGGTCCAAATACTCATACGGTCTGGAACATATATTTACTCAATCCTACCATACAATTTGGCCTGATACGAGTTGTTCAGTTTTCACTGTTTCTCCTAAATGATGGGCGCTGAAAAACGAATAGTTTTGAATTTATTATCTGTAACGCTAGGCTTATAGAATTTCTTTTTAACGTAAATAAACTTGTTCGATACAGGTTCAAAAAGGTTACAACTGCCTTTCTCTGGTGTTATTTTATATATAAACTTTTAAGTTACAGTTACTTTTCATTTCGTTCTCTTTTGTTTCGTTCCGCTTTTAGTCCGTCCCGCAGTTTACAGGTACCGCTCTTTGCACCTCTTTTCTGATTTTTATATCTTTATCAAAAACTTACAAAATAAAATTTTGAAATAGAGAAATAATCAAAACTACATATTAAATTTAGTACTTTTAAAGTTTGTTCAAATGTCTAAATCATCAAAAGAGAAGGTCCGGTTTGGCCTCAAATTTCAGGTTTATCTTACGAAATGTTTTAAACACTTTGTTACCCTTTAAGTGACTATTTCAATTGATTCAAAAAGTTTATGTGAAAGATTTTAACTGATTGAATCATTAAAAAAGTTTCGATTAAAGCTTAGATATAAAAATCTATAAAATATGCCAAATAATGTCACTTTTCAGATGGTTTTTGTAAAAAATGAAAGTGGCTGCATCCGTGTTCAGCCTTAACCTTCATACATGTCATCAAGTAAAACTTACATTTCTATATTAATAATGAACAACAAATGCGGTCACTTTTATTTCCGACGGAAACGGTCTAAAATTTAACTAAAATGCTAAAATTGTGAAGATTTCATTATTTTAGCAAGATTTAATGATGCCAGTACCAGATATATGTGCATTAACTGCTAGTAGTCTGTTGTTATTTAAGTATTGTTGTCATTTTGTTTATTTAAATTTAACTAAAATGCTAAAATTGTGAAGATTTCAGTATTTTAGCAAGATTTAATGATGCCAGTACCAGATATATGTGCATTAACTGCTAGTAGTCTGTTGTTATTCATGTATTGTTGTCATTTTGTTTATTTTCTTTGGTTACATCTTCTGACATCAGATTCGGACTTCTCTTGGACTGAATTTTAATGTGCGTATTGTTATGCGTTTACTTTTCTACATTGACTAATTCATCATGAAAATAAGAACGGTGATTCCGTATTGCTTTTCGCTGCCGGAATACATATTTTACTTGCTTTATTCTATCAAATATTTTTTCATAAATTAAAGCTTCAAAAATGGTCGGCTATCCATATTTTTTTATTATATGTTTAGAAATATAGAATTTAGCAAAGTTCTCTTAACACAGACCGGAGTAACGGTTAACACTAAATCTTCTTTGACAATTTGGGAAATCTTTTCCAAACGGACTATTTTTAGCTTTGTTTTTACATTATTTTACACAAATCAAATTTCATGCCATGTTTTATGATGGCTTAAGCTTTCTGTGAAGATAAAAAAATGTTCATCAACCACACTCGACACTATTGGCAATGTCGGGGCGGTCGGTTTCTATTGGTTGAAGAAGCTGGCTGGCTATGAGGTAACCACCGATTCACACAGCATGCTTTGTGAGGTTGATTTAGGTGACAAAAAAAAGGAGATTATGATGTCAATGTGTTATCTATAAATTAATCTTGTAAAATTTGAGGAAAACACCTGTATTTACCACAAGTCAGAGTGCATATACGCTGTACTGTCTCGCCTTCTTTTCTTATCATTGATATTATGCTGATAGTCCTAAATATGAGGCTTTACTTCAACTATCACATAAACTTAACATGATCTAAGAAAATGAGGCCAATGTCATAAACCAAACAAGAAATACATGTTCACCTTACAAGCATTCCATACACCGAATATACTAGACATATTGCTTATAGTATCTGAGATATGGACTTGACCACTAAAACGTAACCTTGTTCACTGATCCATTAAATGAGGTCGAGGTCAAATGAAAACTGTCTGACAGAAATGAGGATCTTGCAAGTTACGCATATGCCAAATATGCGTAGTTATCCTATTACGCATATATAAGAGAGAAATTCACATTACATAAAATTAAAAAAAAACTACTTTTTTTTAAGTAGTCACTGAACCATAAAAATGAGGACAGGGACAATAAACATGTTTCAGACGGCAACGTCGTTACATGAGGCATCTGTATATCAAGTATGAAGCATTCAGGTCTCCCACCTTCTAAAATATTGGGCTTTTAATAAGTTAGCCAACGCCAACGGATCAATATCCCTATGTCGGGCTTTCTGTGACAAAAGTAGGCTCAACAAAAACTTTGTATTATGAAGACCATTAATTGTAGGTCCTTCTATGTGCTTACTGAAAAGAGTGTTCAGATATCAAACACAACCATGTTATAAAAGCTCAATTTCAAATTCATATAAACTTTCCGACATTTATATGTATCAAATTAAGTTATCAAATTAATCATACTAAGTGAAAAGATAAAGTAAAAAACTTTTGAGAACTTCAACAATGACCAAAACCCGAACCATCTAGAAACAATGGAGAGACTCTTGAAAAGAGGAAATGTTCTTTTCACCTTAAAACAGGAAACAACTATTGAAGACGGCAACCAATTGAAAACACTATAGGTGCCATGTAGGACCACAATACTGTGATATAAAACCTGTATTTTGGAGTCTAATTTCGGAGGTCTGTCCACTATTGGCGTGATGTTGTATATACATCCCGCTTATGCGTTATTGGGATATTTACCTATAGATCTAGGATCTAATTGTTTTGCTCACACCTTTCTGTAAATGTAATGGAATTATACGCAAGTGCATAACCAGGGAGAGGTTCGGCTACATATAAAACCAGGTTTAATCCATCATTTTGTACATAAGAATATACCTGTTCCAATAAACGGGTCGTGACAGTTGTTATTCATTTTTTTGTAGTGTTAAAGCTTTTGAAATTAGGTTTTCGAATGACGATGATTTTGATCCATTTGTAACTTTTTATTTAACAGTTGACCACAACAGTTAAACTTTCTTGCTATGTAAACTACGAGAAGACAACTTCTGTGGTCAGATAAATTTGACAATATTTAAATGCAAGTATATACACGTATAAATTGGTGTTTTATACAGGTTGGCAACCATGTACATCAGTCGGATCAGGGGGTTATTAAATCTGCTGGTATAAAAGATAGAATGATGCAATCAGTATCCGCGGACCCTTCAAAGACCTGCAGACAGGTATATGATGAGGTTGTCGTAAATGCTGGACCTGACAGAGAGAATATTCCATCCTATTCCTCAGTGAAAACATCATTGGAAAGACGGCGCGCACGTGAAATACCTCCTGTACCACATTCAATCAATGATGTGTTAATAGAGGGTCGCTGGAAAAGAACGAAAGATGGTCAAAGATTCCTGAGTCTTATTGATAATAACTGGGGTATCGCTATTTTTACCACAAGGCAAGCACTTCGGTGTCTTGGCCAATGCAGTGACATTTATCTAGATGGTACATTCAAGTCGGTCCCACGTCCATATAAACAGTTTTTAACTATACATGGTTTTTACCAAGATAGAGTTATACCTTTTGTTTTTGCACTAATGACAACCCGCCAAGTGGGACATTATAGGCAGATATTTTCCCATATTAAAAGAAAGTATGCAAGAATCACTAATAATCAATTTGCACCTCTCCGAATTATTTCCGATTTCGAAGTAGCCATGACGTCAGCTGCTGAAACAGAATTCCAGCATGCCAGTATCTGTGGCTGTTTATTTCATTTATGCCAAGCCATATGGAGAAAAGTACAGAAATTAGGTCTCACTCGACCATACGACCGAAATCCAAATCTTCGAAAATGTATCAGGAAGGTGATGGCCATCGCATACTTACCACTTCTACTTGTTAGAGTTAATTTCGACCAGCTTTGCAGAGAAAACTTGACAAGACGACTGTGCCGTCGATATCCAGCGTTGCAAGATCTCCTAAATTATTTCAGACGGAATTATATGAATGGGCAATATGCTGTACCAACATGGAATGTTTACGAACGTAACATGGATAATAGAACAAACAATCACATCGAATGTAAGTATACAAAATATGCAGTGGACTTAACACTGTGGAATTACAATTGCTGATTGCGTTGCTTCTATTTCCTTACTTTAAACATACCAAAATGATTTATAATACAATAAAGATTTCAAGTAAAATGCGCTTAACAATAAATACGGCTTAACATATTGTCAAATTGAATGCAACTTGTATTCTAAATGTATATGTACATTGACCACTTTTATTATTAATCACAAAAAGATCCAAGGCATGCAGTATCCTCTATTAATTGATATAAGTATCTTTCGTAAGAGTAATCTTATAGCAATGTCACTCGTGATACTATACTATTAAAATCTAACAGTAAATTAAAAACGCAAAGAAAATAAAAGTTTTGAAAAAACAATATTAAGATTCTATGTGTAATTTACTTTTGAATCTATTTACAAAAAGACAATTTGCACATTATATTGCAACTATTTAACACATGACATAGATAAAATAGCATGCCTTGTTCTAACTGTGCTATAATCTGGATAATGCACAGCTAAGGTGTGCATTAATCCTCGGTCACACCTTATCGGATAGCACGGACGGACGCCTAACGGATGAAAATAAAAGTTGTCCGTTATCCATTGGGAGTCCGTTGATGTACTGACCGAATAAAACGGACGTGTAACGAATGCATAACGGAAACACACCGGATATGCAACGTACGAGAAACGGAAACGTACCGGACAAAACGTTAAACGTCCGGTAGAAGTCCGTTGGTGAATTTATCTTCCAGACCTCCAACGGATGTATAAAGGACACGTAACGGATATAAAACGAAAACGAAACGGACGAGTATCATACAAAACGGACGCATAACGAACGTTCAACGGACATCCGTTGGACGCCCGTTCAAAGTTTTTAACATGCTCCAAATTTTCCAAAGGACAGAACGGACGTCGACGGATAAAACGTTAACGGACATGCAACGGATATGGACGGACGTCTAACGGTTAAGAACGGATGTCTAACAGACATGAACGCATTGAGAAAAAGTTATCCGTTAGGCGTCCGTTCGAGCTATCCGGTAAGGTGTGACCGAGGCTCTCACTACATTTTTGTACCTCAGAGATATACTGCACATTGAAATTAATACAGTAGAATGATAAAACATTTTTGGGGAAGGCAGAGGGGTGAGAGTTAGAGATTGGATAGTAATTTTTTTTTGTTTTTCTGTTTATCCAACATTCTAAATTTAGGTACTAAAAACTCATTTTGGTTCATCTTTCTCTAAGCATATCATTGAGGGAAGGAAAAGCAATTATACTCTTAAAGTTATGATTTTTCAAACACCGATTTAAAAGTACGCAAAACTTAACTAAAACCGTAGGAGATGCAGGTTAAACGTCCATAAGACAGAAATCAAACGACAAAAACAACTAAAGACATCTAGCGAGCAACATTTAGTTTTCAACAATAAATATATGAAAGTGTCTACACAATTGCAATAGGTAAATTTCTTAACCGTTTCTGATTTATGTCAAAATTGTGAATAAATTCAACAGAAATGATAAAAAAGAACCTATCATTAAACTGCAATTCTTCAAATAATGTACAATCTAGGAAGAAGCGTACATACAAAATGTTAACAACTGAAACTGACCATTCTTTTACTACATAAAGGTGTAATTTCACCTTTCTTTAACATATAAGAAACTTTCATAGGATCCAGTGATAACGGTATATCGTCCGCATATTTCCAAAAAATTCACGAAAAACAGTTATACGCCAATGAAGTCGGTATACATCATTTAATAGGCCTGGATCGGGATTACCCTTCAACCCGAACTCCTACGCATAAGGGTCACCCGAGCCGTGCAGATTAAATAATATATATATATAACGACTTGTTTGGTCAATTACTACAAGATAAATAAATTTATACATTTCTCAATTGCGTTTTGTTTTATAAACAATCAATCTAATTAAAATATTGATCTCTGATTACGTTATACTACATATGAGCTCACATTGTGAGAAAATTGAACTAGGCGGATTATACTTCAACCATGAGTTGCATTCATACACAAGGGTTTATTTCGTACGAATTGAAAGCAATTATATAATAAAATGATTGATAAAATTTTGGCCAGTAGACATTATCATTATTAAAAATAAAATACAAATGTTTTATAAACGCTTAAAGCTGGAAAATGTCTATATTCATTTGTAGCTTTCAATAGAAGATGGAATACTCATGTGGGACGGAGGCATCCGAATCTGTGGTTTTTTATTTCGAAGTTGCGACACGAAGAGGTTAAAGTAAAGCAAGCTATAGCATCATCAGATAGGGGAGACGCGCCACCATTGCGTAAAAGAAAATACAGAGACCTTGAAAGAAGAATTAAACGTCTGAAAAGAAGCTACAGGTCTGGGAATAGAAACCTCACAGAATATTGGAATGCCATGGTTTATGTAGTGGCGAATTTCCACTAAAATTGACCCAGTCATAAACCTAGTTAATATGTATTTTTATTGTGGATATTGAATATAATAACACCATGAACGTTGCATATTTCAGGGCTAATTGTTCACATACAATAAAACATTTACATTAATATAGTTAATGAAGGTGGTGCGTTTCTTCTGATGTTGAGTATATTTCAATATAATTTTTTTATAGTAGAAAAAATCTCTTATAAGAATTTTTTTGTTTTGCATAAATAAAATTATCTCAAGTCTTATTAAACAGTATTTTGATTTTTTTTTAAATTTTATTACTTTGTACCGAAAATCTTCTGCTTTTTTAAATGGTACATTAAAATTCAAATTTGCTAGATTGTCGAACAAGATGCCCAGGGATATAAGCTCAATTTACTAAAATCGCTAAAAACATTAAAAACTTGGAGAACAACAAAGCCTGCAGTAAAGAATATGAAGTGAATGCATAGTTACATGAAATCTACTACACATTCTTCCGATTTATGAGACTCATATTTGACTCCGGCGTTCTGCCCGATATTTGGATATTTGGAAATATAAAACCTATAGTCTTTTTAATTATACTCAATTTAGGAAATTTTGAAACATTGAAATATTGAAATAAAAAGCTGTTCCATTGTTCCATTATTCGGTGCATTCGTCGATTTTGAAAAAGCATGTATTACCTTGAATTTAATGGTTGTAGGAAATTTATCCTATATTTCATTGCAGTAAAACCTTTCTGGGTCATAAACATATATATCTTGGCTAGTTCAAAGCACTTTTTTTTTTTTATTTAAGGTTTCTATAGAAAATTTATTTGAAACTTAAGGTGACATGGTTACTAAAACTTGAACACAGATAAAATACAGGAGAAGATTTGATTGGTTAACTTCGAGTAATTGTTATTGTCTCATATGCAATGAATTATTATGTGAAATTGCTTCTACAATACTGAACAGGATAAAACTTTACTTATGCCAAGTATTTCTGTTTTCGATCCAACGATAATTCTGAACAATTTTTGAAATGTGCAAATTAAACAAAAGCTAAGAAGGGAAATGAAGGGTGGTATTACGCCTAAAGATAATACATCTTGTATTATATATAATAATCAGAAATCAGACTATTGTCATGTGATGTTGGGGTATGGCAAGATGAGCATTTGTCACCTATTCTGTTTGCCTTATTTTTGAACGTCCTGTAAGATTTTTTAGAAACGGAAAATCTTTATGGTCTTCACGTAATTTTATATTTACTAGAAGACAAGTTGAACATTTACTTGACACATTTGTCCTCCTATATTCAGACGACACGGTCCTTATTTCTGCTCAGATAAGCCGATTCCTTCGATAAAGATGCACCTACGTGATGAATTTAGACAGGAATGACATCCACTTAAAATTATGTTAAAGTCCACAAAATTTATGATTTAAAGATTATTTAGGGAAACACTCGAGTTTGATTTTTTTTTAAATATATTGGAATATAAAGATATCGTAAAGCTGTGTAATTTAAAAACCACAAAGCATAGACTTTCTATTGAAACAGGACGGCGGAATGGTGCAGAAAGTCAAATAGAAAATACTTGAAATGTAAAAATAATTGTATTGGTAATGTATATAATTATATTCTGTAAAATAAAGTGTAAAATATTTGAAACTGACAAAAACACCTAATTGATACAAATGTGTCGTGTGTGTTGGAAAGGCTAAATATTTCGATATTCAAAGAAATAATGAGTTGTACAAACAAGTTTCAATTGATTAATCATTTGTTCTCTAGGCAATAACATAATTCCCATTTTGTACATATTGTAAACACTAGTATACATGTAGGAGTATGTGGGTATTAAATTTGGTGTATGCCTGTTTTTGTGTATGTGTGTTTGTATCGTTGTATTTATGGTTTATGATAATAAAGATTATGATATGACAAAATGTCCATTCCTTACCTCGAATTATGATCATGGAAAATAATACCGTCACATTTTAATGACGATTTAATGTGTCTCTCGGCATCATTTGTGGTTACAAGTTATTATAAAAAAGAAGATCTGATATGATTGCCAATGGAAACCGTCCACAAGAGACCAAAATGACACAGAAATTAACAACAGTTACTATAGGTCACCGTACGGCCTTCAACAATGAGTTATTAAGCCCATACCGCATAGTCACTAAGCTATAAAAAGCCCCGAAATGACAATGTAAAACATTTCAAACGAGGAAACTAACGGCCTTATTTATATAAAAACAAGAGTGCACACACTGAAATGTCTCGCCTTCTTTACATATCATTCATATTATATAGATATAGGAAGATGTGGTGTTTGTGCCAATGAGACAACTCTCCATCCATACAACAATTTTAAAAAAGTAAACCATTATAGTTCAATGTACGGCCGTCAACACGGTGCCTTGACTCACACCGAACAACAACCTATGTCAACTTAATAGTCCTTTATATAAAGCTTTATAACAACTGTCACATAAACTCAACATTAACCAAGAAAAATAAAAATTGATCAATGAACCATGAAAACGCGGTCAATGTCCGATGAACCATGCCAGGCAGACATGTACAATTCTTCCATATAACAAATATAGTTGACCTATTGCTAATAAATTAAGTAAAATAGATCATAACACAAATACTTAACACTAAGCAATGAACCGTGAAAATGAGATCAAGGTCAAATAAAACATGCACGACTGACATATATATCATAAAATATTTTCATACACCAAATATAGTTAACCTATCGTATTAGAAAAATAGAACAAAACACAAAAACTTTACTATAACCACCGAACAATGCAAATGAGGTCAAGGTCAGTAAACCGCCGCCGGATCATAATCCCTATGTCGAGCTTTCTGCAACACAAGTTCCAGGGTCGACAAAAAAAAATGAACGGAAAACAAATATGTAACACAGAAACAAACGACAGCCACTGTATAACAGGCTCTTGATTTGGGACAGGCACATGCATACGTAATGTGGACTAAACACGTAAGTGGGATCCCATCCCTCCCCTAACATTGGGCAGTGGTATAACAATACAACATAAGAACGAATTATAAAAAAAAACAGTTGAAAAAGGCTCAACTCATTAGATGGACAAAAAACAAGTGTACGTGGGCGGGAACCTTAGCTAGAATTAAAGATTTTACTCTGCTAAACTAATGTGGGCTTCATACATCTATAACCGAATAGTGGACCACAGGTTTCAAAGCCCAAGACACTGTTCGATTTCATATTTTCAAGAAATCTATCTCAAAGTATCTTATTTTCATTCATATCGCAGATAATCATATATTACCGAATCAGAAAGACTTAAATTATTCTTTTACTTTAAAATTTCAGTGCTTTGTTGATCTTTTTAATCGGCAGTCAACAAACCAAAACAGAATCATCAGTGGCGGATCCAGAAATTTTTAGGGACCGACTGACTGCTTAAGAGGGTACCCGCTCCCTAAAATCAGCATAAGGTCTTAATATTGATGAAAGTTAAAATCCCACCCAAAGGCCGGTCATTCATCATACAATATATTCTTTCGAAAACTTCGAAATTGAACTTTGGTTACTAGCTTAGGCCGTTAATAGTTTATATTTATCAACCCATCATTTATAAAGGCATATAACCCGATCCAACACTACACAAAATGTTACAGGGTTATTATACGCTATGATCATATTGTTTATTACTAATCATAATTCTGTAAATCTAAACATTTATTCACAGCTAGTTTTATTTTCCTCCATCGAAAAGAGTAACCAAATGCACAATATATACCGGAACTTTACACGCCAATTGGCAAATGCCAAATTGTATAAAGAATTCCTTTTGCTACTACCAAGCCTGAAGGAAAAAGGCGTCGAGTTACTATTTGCAACTCCAATAGTACACAACAGCAGCAACATCTTTCAAGCCTATTGTTCGACGTATGAAAAAAAACGTCGTTCGAAAATCGGCACCTGACAGTCAACTTAGTATTTACAATTCATGCAGCCTCAAAACGGCCTGAGGTAAAGAAAACGGCAAAACACAGTAAAGTTTTGTGACGACTTTCTCATTCTCGAGGATGCGATTTCATACTGATACAAATTATCCGTATTATCCAATTTCTCACAAACTGTTTCTAAAACTAAGCATTTGTAAGCATGTTTTTGAGTGTATCTTTTAATGTACAAATCCACTTTGCAATAGGTCATGTCATGTCTTTCACCGGAAAAGATCGCCAATTTCACACGCCTTGATGACATTATTTGCAAGATAGGAAGGCGCGCCTGTATCTCTGCTCCATTTGAAGTTTCAGCAGTTTCACAATCGTAATTCTATAGGCTAGTATAGAAATAATTTTCCGTAAGTACATTATCGTGATTGCCATATGACTGAGGGAGGGTGACTATCCTTTTAGATTTTCATTTCCTAAATATTTTTTGCAGTATACAATAAAACGTTTTCAACCGTTTGCTCTGCATGTGTAGACAATTTCTATGCATACATTTGTGTCGCGTGGGGAAGGAAGTCACATGACAGATTCTTCTGAAAACCGTTTCCCGGAACTGCCTATTATGTTTTTGTCCGTTCAGTATTTCAAGCATTTGCATAGCTATAAAAGTCATAATTTATGTCAAGAGTGTCGGACTAACGGGGTGTCGGACTAGTGGGGTGTCGGACTAACGGGGTGTCGGACTAGCGGGGTGTCGGACCAATGGGGTGTCGGACTAACGGGGTGTCGGACCAATGGGGTGTCGGAATATCGGGGCGACCCCGTAATTTTTTGGGCCCTTTATTGCTTGTTGTTTGGTGTGAACCAAGGCTCCGTGTTGAAGACCGTACTTTGACTTATAGTTGTTTACTTTTATTAATTGTGACTTGGTTATAGAGTTGTCTCATTGGCACTCATACCACATCTTCTTAGATCTATTAGGTGTTTTTTAAAGTCAACATTTACAGACTGTCTGGGGTTATATATTTTGACATGATACATTTGTTAACCCTTATGGATAGTTACGGTTTATAAAACTTGGACTGAAGCTAATCTTTAAGACCAAGAAAAAGCATATTAAGAAAAAAGTTTAAGTTTTTCTTCTCCAAATTTTGTATTTACTAAATAAATGGACTCACTTTTAAAGTCAATATTACACGTTTACTGACAGCATATTAAGAAAAAAGTTTAAGTTTTTCTTCTCCAAATTTTGTATTTACTAAATAAATGGACTCACTTTTAAAGTCAATATTACACGTTTACTGACAGCAGGAATCACAGGAGAGTCGACACAGGGTTACGCAGAACCCACTACAATGTTCATTTTAGACATTAACTATACCTGTATTTTTTCATTCATTCTTTATATCTTTGCTCAAGTTCATTATTATAAAATGTTTTACTATATAGATTTTTTGCAGACTCTGTCATGTCTGTATATGTTTTAGATAAATCTTTGTGTTAGCTAGTATTGCAGTCGGACATACTATGATATACATATGAATACCATGAGTTTATAGACTTGTCAAGAAGGATCTTTTAAAGAGAATAATCAACTTTCAGACGAGTTTTCACTCTAAAGTTGATCTTCATACAAAAGAGAATATGGGGCAATTAAAAAATAAGTTGGAATCTTCTTCCATATTCAGATATTGATCGAAGGACATGTTCCGACTCATTCTTTTTTTTTCAAATACATACCTACATAATTTTTTTTGATTTTATTCAAAGCGGACTCTACATGTATATATATATATATAAGGGATTAAGAACAAACAAATTGCGAAAGCAAATTTACAGATCTAACATTGTTGGGCTGATGTTTACTAAAAGTAATATATATATAATGACTGAATAATAGCCAACGAAAAATCTTACGGGGCATATATATCACTTGTTTTATATAAAATTAAGTATATCCAAAGGAGTTGTTTGTTCTTGCTCTACCAATTGCATCATAAGAGGATATGTACTCGTCAATATACCAAATTTTCTAATATATAGGAATAGAACGAACCAAATTAAAACACCAATAAACAGAAAAATATGCCTACTCGTATAGCTTTTGATATAAAACAGAACTTTGAGATAGCTTGGTTGTTGTTTTTTTCTTTTTTTTTGCAACAAAGCGGAGTATATAACATAGATTTTGTAAAGGTAATAAGCGTATAGGCGTAAGACAAATACCAATAAATCAATCAATCTTAATTTTGTTTTTATGTTCCTTACAGAGTCTTGCAAGAACACTTACTGGAAAACGCTTTATTAATATGATATACGGGGTAGACCAATAAGTCACAATAAATGGTAATCTACAGAGAGGCATGCTAGCAGAGGCTGACAATAAAGATTCTGCAAGTGACATTTGTGCTAGAGAACTTACTCAATAGTCAGAGTAGAGACACATGATAATACATTTTGGTGATAAACCTCATGACTGTGATGTATGTGGTAAAGGATTTCTAGTTTACAGAGAACACACACAGATGAGAAACCTTATAACTGTAATATATGTGGTAAACTGTTTAATCAGCATAGTAATTTACAGAGTCACATGAGAACACATACAGGAGATAAACCATTTAATTGTGAATTATGTGGTAAACGGTTTAGTCAGCTTAGTATTTTACAGAGACATATAAGAATACATACAGGTGATAAACCTTATGACTGTAATGTATGTGGTAAAGGATTTAGTGAGCAAGGTAATTTACAGAATCACATGAGAACACATACAGGTGATAAACCTTATCAATGTGATGAATGTGATAAAAGGTTTAATCATCCTAGTAATTTACAACGTCACATAAGAATACATACAGGTGATAAACCTCATAGCTGTGATGTATGTGGTAAAAGGTTCAGTGAGCAAGTTAATTTACAAATTCACATGAGAACACATACAGAAGATAAACCTCATGAATGTGATGTATGTGGTAAACGGTTTACTCAGCTTGTTAGTTTGCAAATTCACATGAGAATACATACAGGCGATAAACCTCATTACTGTGATGTATGTGGCAAAAGGTTTAGTCGACTTGGTAATTTACAAAGTCACATGAGAACACATACAGGCGATAGACCGCATGTCTGTGATGTATGTGGGAAAAGTTTCAGTCAGCATAGTAGTTTAAAAAGACACACGATAACTCATAGAGGTGACAAACATGATAAACCTCATGACTGTGATGTATGTGGTAAAGGGTTCAGTCAGCTTAGTAGTTTACAGATTCACATGAGAACACATACAGGGGAAAAACCTTATAACTGTGGTGTATGTGGTAAAAGGTCTAGTCAGCGTAGTGATTTACAAAGACACATGAGAATACATACACGTGACAAACCACATGTCTGTGTTGTATGTGGTAAAGGTTTCAGTCAGCATAGTAGTTTACAAAGACACACGAGAACTCATACAGGTGACAAACCGCATGTCTGTGACGTATGTGGTAAAAGTTTCATTCAGCATAGTAGTTTACAAAGCCACATGAGAACTCACACAGATGAAAAACAGCATGACTGAGGTGTATTATCACATGATTATGTTAAGAGTTTTGTCCTCATAGTAATATACTGATAGATTCACATACACAAAACATACAGGTGATAAACCTCACGACAGTGGTGTTTGTGGTTAGGGTTTAGTCAGTATGTTGACGTAACGAGACACATTGGAATACATACTGGACATCAAGATGTACATACCATGCATACTGGTCAGTGGTCTGGACATCAAACTCATTAGCAAAATGTTTGTAGTTGAGGGTACAGTTGAGTGGTAATTTACATAGACACACGAGAACATGTACTAGCGATGTCTGTCATCAAGGTGACAGTGGTAATTTACATAGACAGGTGTACAGTCTATCGATGTCTGTCATCAAGGTGAGAGTGGTAATTTACATATACAGGTAAGAGTGGTAATTTACATATACAGGTGAGAGTGGTAATTGACATAGACACACGAGAACATGTACTAGCGATGTCTGTCATCAGGGTGAGAGTGGTAATTTACCCAAAAACACGAGAACATGTACTAGCGATGTCTGTCATCAGGGTGACAGTAGTAATTTACAAAGACACAGGAGAACATGTACTAGCGATGTCTGTCATCAAGGTGACAGTGGTAATTATCATAGACAGGTGGCAGTGGTAATTTACATAGACACACGAGAACATGTACTTACGATTTACTTTATCAAGGTGACAGTGATAATTTACATAGACATGTGACAGTGGTAATTTACATATATGGTGAGATCGGTAATTTAGATAGACACACGAGAACATGTACTAGCGATGTATGTTATCAAGGTGACAGTGGTAATTTACATAGACAGGTGACAGTGGAAATTTACAGAGACACACGAAAACATGTACTAGCGATGTATGTCATCAAGCTGACAGTGGTAATTTACATAGACAGGTGACAGTGGTAATTTACATGACAGGTTACAGTGGTAATTTACATAGACAGGTGACAGTGGTAGTTTACATAGACAGGGGACAGTGGTAATTTACATAGACACACGAGAACATGTACTAGCGATGTCTGTCATTAAGGTGAGAGTGGTAATTTACATAGACAGGTGACATTGGTAATGTACATAGACACACGAGAACATGTACTAGCGATGTCTGTCATCAAGGTGAGAGTGGTAATTTACATAGACAGATGACAGTGGTAATTTACAAAGACACACGAGAATATGTACTAGCGATGTATGTCATCAAGGTGACAGTGGTAATTTACATAGCCAGTTGACAGTAGTGATTTACATAGACAGGTGACAGTGGTAATTTACATAGACAGATGACAGTGGTAATTTACATAGACACAAGAGAACATGTCCTAGCGATGCATATGTGTCATCAAGGTGACAGTGGGAATTTACATAGACACACGGGAACATGTACATGATGAATTAGCGATGTATGTCATCAAGGTTGAGAGTGGTAATTTACATAGACAGGTGACAGTAATAATTTACATAGACAGGTGACAGTGGTAATTTACATAGACACACGAGAACATGTTCTAGCGATGTCTGTCATCAAGGTTTGAGTGGTAATTGACATTGACAGGTGACATCGGTTATTTTACATAGAAACTAGAACATGTACTAGCGATGTCTGTCATCAAATGAGAGTGGTAATTTACATAGACACACGAGAGTAAGGGCATGTATGATTAGAAGTCGATACTTTTACAAAGGGATAATCCTAAAATATACCGTGCTTGATGTTAAAAATGTTAAACTGTCTGAAAAATATTGGCTGAAAATGAACGATGATATAGAATAGATATTAACTGAGATCTTTTTCATATATTTGGTGCAAATTGACGGTGGGCATGGATAATATAAACAAGCTCCGTTGGAAGTTGGTCATGATACTATTTGGCTTTAACTTTTAAAACAGAAAAATAAAGTACTAACACCACATATAACTGTTTTATCCAGATTTTTATCATACAAAGTGGTAAATTTAGAAAATGTGAATATTGTCGCCTATGACAGAATAAATAGTACCGTTTTCCCTATAGTCGGATGATATACTGTCCAATGATTATGTAAGGTGTATGCTTGAACAATGAAATCAATATTAATATTTAAGTATAGTTGTTTTTAAAATGTAATTTTAACACATTGTTTTTTCTTTATAAAAGCTGGACTTCGATATAAGTCATTACAACTACAGATAGTCCTCCTACAAAAAGTAATATACAAAAAATCTAAATGACAGCAATTACATAATTAATCACTTTTTGAAAATATATCGTATAAATTTATAACATTTAATTAATAAAATAATAAAATTAATACAATGCATAAATGTGATATAGTATGTCTTAATGCCAAAGTGATGCCGAACACCAAAATAAGCAGATTAAACATGAATAAAAACAAACAAAAAACAAGAGATAATCACAATCTTCTCTCAAGATAATCATAAAAAAGAAGATGTTATAAAAAAATTATGATTGCCAATAAGACAACTCTCCCCAAGGGACCAAATGACTCATAAATTAACATCTACAGGTCACCATATGGCCTTTTACAATGAGCAAAGCATAGTCAACAATAAAGCTCCGAAATCATAAATGTAAAACAATTCAATCGAGGAAACTAACCGTCTGATTATTATACCAAAAAATGAACGAAAAAAATATGTCACACAGCAACAAACGATAACCACTGAAATAGTCATAAAAGCTATTTAACAGACCTAATTATTAAATTATTGGCTGCAATAAAGAGGGAGGGGTTAATGTTGACCTCTTGCTTTGTCAACCATAAGCCCCTCTCAGGTCCCTTTCCTGGACCCCCTTCGGAGTCTTTGATCTAGACTTTAAACAGGCCCATGAATAATAGCCAACGAAAAATCTTACGGGGCATATATATATCACTTTTTTTTATATAAAATTGAGTATATCCAAAGGAATTGTTTGTTCTGGCTCTACCAATTGCATCATAAGAGGATATGTACTCGTCAATATACAAAATTTTCTAATATGTAATACACAGAACAGAACGAACCAAATTAAAACACCAATAAACAGAAAAAAATGCCTACTCGTGTAGCTTTTGATATAAAACAGAACTTTGAGATAGCTTGGTTGTTGTTTTTTCCTTTTTTTTGCAACAAAGCGGGGTTTACAACATAGATTTTGTATAGGTAATAAGCGTATAGGCGTAAGACAAATACCAATAAATTAATCAATCTTAATTTTGTTTTTATGTTCCTTACAGAGTCTTGCAAGAACACTTACTGGAAAACGCTTTATTAATATGATATACGGGGTAGACCAATAAGTCACAATAAATGGTAATCTACAGAGAGGCATGCTAGCAGAGACTGGCAATAAAGATTCTGCAAGTGACATTTGTGCTAGAGAACTTACTTAATAGTCAGAGTAGAGACACGTGAGAACACATATTTGTGAAAAAACTCATGACTGTGATGTATGTGGTAAAGGGTTTCTAGTTTACAGAGACACATGCTAACACATTCTGGTGAAAAACCTCATAAGTGTGATGTATGTGGTAAAGGATTTAATGTCCTTGGTAATTTACAGAGTCACATGAGAACACACACAGAGGAGAAACCTCATAACTGTAATATATGTGGTAAACTGTTTAATCAGTATAGTAATTTACAGAGTCACACGAGAACACACACAGAGGAGAAACCTCATAACTGTAATATATGTGGTAAACTGTTTAATCAGTATAGTAATTTACAGAGTCACATGAGAAAACACACAGACGAGAAACCTCATAACTGTAATATATTTGGTAAACTGTTTAATCAGTATAGTAATTTACTGAGTCACATGAGAAAACATACAGGAGATAAATCATACAATTGTGAATTATGTGGTAAACGGTTTAGTCAGCATGGTATTTTGCAGAGACATATAAGAATACATACAGGTGATAAACCTTATGACTGCAATGTATGTGGTAAAGGATTTAGTGAGCAAGGTAATTTACAGAATCACATGAGAACACATACAGGTAATAAACATTATCAATGTGATGAATGTGATAAAAGGTTTAATCATCCTAGTAATTTACAACGTCACATAAGAATACATACTGGAGATAAACCACATAGCTGTGATGTATGTGGTAAAAGGTTTACTCAGCTTGATAGTTTACAAATTCACATAAGAATACATACAGGCGATAAACCTCATTACTATGATGTATGTGGCAAAGGGTTTAGTCGCCTTGGTAATTTACAAAGTCACATGAGAACACACACAGGCGACAGACCGCATGTCTGTGATGTGTAACGTGTATCCGGACGATCAATGGATCCGTATCTGAATAAATCAGGATTTCAAGTGTTCAACTCAATTTTTCACCACAACCAGTTGTCCTATTCAAAACAATTAACTCATCCTTAAATTGATTCACAACAAAAACTATATACACAGCACAATGCACATAAATCAAAATGCAAGGTGAAGTAACTCATTCACAATCCATAAACACACTGTATCATAACAGAATATATATACACAATGTCACTATGCAATCACCATGCAACATGTATCAGACCGATTTATTCACCATGTCACTAACAGATTATTATGCAACATGCATACGGCCCTTTATTACACCATGTCACCAACAGATTACTTTGCAACATGCATCAAGTAAGTATCACACAAAACGTAAGAACACAAAATCACATATACACAACTTCTATTTACAACCAATATGTAGTATCACCTTTGAATATTCAATAAACCACTATAACACAGTGACACAATAACACTTGCACAATGCTTCAATGCACAAGGAATGTATATGAACACAGCTGAACTCACACACTAATTATCACTATAAATCCGAACGAAATGAATATATTCCAAACTGGTAAGATTAAACACAGTGCACTTTCACTTAATTACTTCCACAATATAACAACTTGCAACACCAGCAAGATTTCACAATGTATTCTCACTAATACACGTCACAATGTAACAGCTTGCAACACAAGCAAGTATACACCTTGTACTTTCACTGTACAATAACTTATTATATAAGTTCACTTTATAACACAATCACTATTCGAAATATTCACATATAAATCCAAACACTATAATTTATATCCTTTGGAATCACTTAATTCACTCTACTTACCAGTTGGAATATTTAATCCTGATGTTATCACTTCAACGGTCCACATAAAACTGACAAAGTTTCTCGGTCTTGAGCTGGCTTATATACTACCATATGGAACGGTCCATTATACGTGAAGGGGTGAAAATCAAGACTATACCAAAATTAGGGGTGTTTTAAGTAAAACATGGTGCTCCAACTATGAAGAAACTTATAAACATATAGAAATACAATTAACAGGGAAAGACAACTGCAGTTTCACATAAAAATAAATAAGCTATGGCCGATTTTCGTTACAGATGTATGTGGGAAAAGTTTCAGTCAGCATAGTAGTTTACAAAGACACATGAGAACTCATACAGGTGACAAACCACTGTGATGTATGTGGTAAAAGGTTTAGTCAGCTTAGTAGTTTACAGATTCACATGAGAACACATACTGGTGATAAACCTCATTACTGTAATGTATGCGGTAAAAAGTTTGGTCATCATACTAATTTAAAGAAACACACGAGAAAACATACATGACAGGCGTTAAACAAAATGAGTGTGATGAATGAGATAAACGGTTAGTCAGCTTGTTAGTTTACAAATTTACATGAGAACACATACAGGTGATAAATCTCATTACTGTGATGAATGTGGTAAACTTTTTCAATCAGCTTGGTAATGTACAAATTCACACACATACAGGCGATAAACTGTAATGTGTGTCGTAACTTAGGTTTAGTCAGCTTTGTAATTTACAGAGATACATGAGAACACACACAGGTGATAAATCTCATTAATATGATGTATGTGTTAAAGATTTTAGATTGCTTGATCATTTAAGAAGACACATTAAAACACATACCGGTGACAAACCTCACGAATGTGATGTATGTGGTAAAGGTTCAGTGTCAGAGCATGGTAGTTTGAAAATTCACATGAAAGAACACATGCATGCGATAAACCTCATGGGTGTGATGTATGTGGTAAACGGTTTACTCAGCTTAGTAGTTTACAAATTCATGTGCACATGCTAACACATACAGGCAATAACCCTCATTACTGTGATGTATGGGGTAAAGGGTTTAGTCACCATGGTAATTTACAAAAAACACATAAGAACACACACAGGTGAAAAGCTGCATGATTTTTGTGTTCATGGTTATATCAGTTATTCAGTAAAGGGTTTAAGTCAAATTTGTAATTTGCATAGGCATGTGAAAATTTATATAAATATATTATTTAACTTATGTTTATATATTAGTTCTTTGATTTAACAAATCCAGTCCCAGCTGGGTAATTTGATTTATAATACGTATGTGAGAAGACTTAATGATTGGCTGGCAATCTGATTATAATTCAGATCCATATTAACTCCTATATACTAGTATATACATGTAAGATCTGATGTGTACAGTTTATATGTACATGGTCATGATGGTAAACCATAGATATAAAAAGATGTATGAGTGCTAATAAAAAACAACTGTCCACCCAAGACAAACATTGTGAAAGTAAATCATTATAGGTCAAAGTAAGGTCTTCAATATTGAGCCTTCTAGTGGGCTCACACCGAACAGCAAGCTATAAAGGGCCCCCTAAAATCACAAGTGTAAAACCATTCAAACGGGAAAACCAAGGTAAACAATTATAGGTCAAAGTACGGTTTTCAACACCGAACTTGGCTCACACCGGACAGCTAACTACAAGGGCCCTAAACTGAAATAACAAGAGAAAACCATTCAAACGGGAACTCGGTCATATCATCGGTCTCATCTTTACAAAATTAAAAAAAACCAGAGAAACGAGAAACACTTAATATGAACCTTATCAACAAACGACAACTATTGAACATCATGTTTCTGGTTGAGGACATGTGCAAAAAAATGCTGCGGGTTTAAGGGCCGTTTTATCAATAGTGTAACTTCACAACATAGATGAACTCCTTCGGGAAACACATAAACTTCGAAATTTGCATTTCGTCGACTTTTGAAAATTTCATCAAAAAACTTTAAATTTGTGTACACTTGATCAATTTGGCGCTTGAAAAACGTCTAGAAGACCTAGAATAACCATCACTTCCTGTCAAACGTAAACATCATGAAGAAACACATTTACATTCTCTTGTTGACAGTTATACTCATGAGTACAGATACTTTTTGGTTTGTAAATCATATCCAGAACATTAATATAGATCACAGTGATGATAACATAACAGAACCTAGAAGTAAACATATTAACATTCCTAAACTTATGATCGTTTTTGAAGGAATACTTTTATTACCTAATATCAGTGATAATATTACCCCATCAATAAACATTCTTTATTGGCTACTTCACGTAAGGAATAATCATTTCCTTGATAAAAATGCTACAAAACAACCACGTAGATTTCTTCAAATTCTCCTTTTGCTGAGCGGTATTGAGACTAACCCCGGCCCATCAACTTCAGCCAGATACCCATGTGGTATATGCGAATTGGAAGTGGAAGACATTGGTCAAAGAGCGATCGCCTGCAATGGCTGTGACACATGGTCACACAAATCATGCTTAGGGATGAACTCTTCTACTTTTAATTATTATGCAAATTCATCAGCGCCTTGGAGTTGCTTGAACTGTAACACAGTAAATCACTCCACCATAGCATATGATATACCATTATCAGATTGTAGTAGTGTGGATAGCACTTACTCAAGCGTTCATGAAGGTAGTGAATTATTAACACCAAATAAGTCGAGCAACAAAAGCAATACAAACAATCGGGATACATCAACTTCATCTTTTGGTAGTCCTGAAGCAACTTCATCACCAAAATGCACCAAGAATAAACAAACATACAAACCATCGTTACGTATCTTGAACATTAACTTTCAAAGCATTAGAAAGAAAGGCTTAAACATAGAAGTCCTTGTTGACACCACCTCACCAGATATTATTATTGGTACTGAGACATGGCTTTCTGATGATATAAAAACCACCGAATTTTTCAGCAATGATCTAGGTTATCAAGTTTACAGGCACGATAGAAACAAAGACCCCCATGGGGGAGTACTTATTGCTGTCAAGGATAATTTGGAATTACTGAATGTTAAAAAGAGCAAAACTATCGAACTCATATCAGGTATGATAAAGCTGCCAAAAAACAAAAAACTGATTATAGCAGGATAGTATAGACCACCGGGGAGAACTGATGACCTTTACCTAACCAACTCACATAAGGAAATCACAGACCTGAAAACCAACAACAAAAATACAACCCATATAATTGGAGGAGATTTTAATGCTCCAGATATTTCATGGGAAAGCAACTCAATTACAGGATCAAAACATTATCCACTTAGAGTCAGCCAAACATATCTCGACATCTCACAGGATATGGCATTATAAAAAATGGTAAAATTCCCAACAAGACTCCAAAACACACTAGATCTGATACTTACAAGTCATCCTTCTTTTATGATACGCTGTAAGCCACTTCCACCTATTGGTCTAAAAAGCGATCATGATATAGTACTGTACGACACAAATATACAACCAAATCGAGTTAAGCCAACACGAAGAAAGATTTTCTTGTGGAAAAAAGCTAACATGAAAGCAATTAAAATTTCTCTAAAGAACTTTGGTGAACAATTCTGTCAATCGAAAGACCATACAGTGGAGGCCATGTGGAAGGCAATTAAAACAATCCTGGAACAACTTATTGAAAAGCATGTACCAACAAAACAAACAATGAACAGGCACACACATCCATGGATAAACACCCAGACAAGAAGAGCAATGAGAAGAAAACAGAGAGCTCACTCCAAAGCTAAGCGTTCAAATAACCAAAGCGACTGGGAAAAGTACAAGAAACTGAAAGCAAACACCCAAAAGGAGACAAGAAAAGCTCATAGAAAGTACATCCAAGATGTTGTCAGCAATGACTTCAAAGAAAATCCTAAGCGCTTCTACACATATGTAAAAAGTAAGAAACAAGAGTCATCAGGTGTTTCTGCTCTTACCAACAAAGACGGATTTTTACATAGTGAAAGCGCTCAAAAGGCTGAAATTCTAAACGACCAATTTCAATCAGTCTATACTAAGGAAGACATGACGAGTATACCAAGCAAAGGCCCAAGCCCATATCCCACCATGGGTAAAATCAACATAAACAGAAATGGAGTATACAAGCTATTAAAGAACCCTAAACAACACAAAGCTACAGGACCCGACAACATTCCAGCACTTATACTTAAAGAAGCAGCAAATGAGATGGCTCCTATCCTTTCCCATCTTTACCAAACCACCATTGACAACGGGCAAATACCAAACGACTGGAAAGAAGCAACAATAGTCCCACTATTCAAAAAAGGAGAAAAACATATAGCAGCAAATTATCGACCAGTTTCTTTAACTTCTATTCTTGCAAAGTTCTGGAACATATCATCCACAGTTCAGTCATCACTTTTTTGGAAAAACATCACATCTTGACAGACAGCCAGCATGGTTTCAGAGCTCGGAGATCATGTGAGACACAACTTATTTCAACAATAGAAGGAATTGCCAAACAACTAAAATCAGGGAAAGATCAAGTGGATGTAATCTTACTCGACTTTGCTAAGGCTTTTGACAAAGTCCCACACTGCAGATTACTCAACAAACTGAACCACTATGGCATTAGAGACGAAAACCTGAAATGGATACAAGCTTTTTTAGAAAACAGGAAACAACAAGTTGTAGTCGAGGGCTGTAAGTCAACACAGGGAGATGTACTTTCAGGGGTCCCACAAGGGACTGTGCTAGGACCCTTACTCTTCCTAGTATTCATCAACGACTTACCAGAAACAGTTCAACATTCAACTGTCAAACTATTTGCTGACGACTGCCTACTATTCCACCATATCAAGAATTCCCAGGATGAAGCCAAACTACAACAGGACCTTTCAGCACTAGAAGACTGGGAAACCAAATGGCAGATGAAATTCCACCCAGAAAAATGCACTGTCATCCGCATTAGCACCAACAGTAAATCCAAAAAAGAGACATTCTACAAATTACATGGCCACACTCTCGAAACTGTACCAACCAGCAAATATTTAGGAGTAAATTTCAGTGAGGACCTACAATGGAAACATCATGTTGACGTTACTGCCAAAAAAGCATCCAAATCCATCGGATTCCTTAGGCGTTACCTTCGAGAATGCAGCAAGAATGTAAGAAATGCAGCCTATATCTCTCTGGTCAGACCAACACTAGAATATGCTAGTGCGGCATGGGACCCTCATACCACTGAGGACATTAACCGTTTAGAACAAGTGCAAAGGAGGGCCGCCAGGTTTGTAACCAACAACTACACTGATAAAACACCTGGATGTGTGACAACTATGGTCAAGACACTAGGATGGGAACCACTAGCTAACAGACGAAGCAACCATCGACTCGTCATGCTTTACAAGATCCAGCATGAGCTAGTGGACATTGATGCCAGTTCCATCTTGCGTCCAAACGATCGGCGTACTAGAGGCAAACAACGCCTATATCAACCACCAGCAAACCAGAGAGTATATAAGTACTCATACTTTCCACGGACTATACAAGAGTGGAACCACCTTCCAACAGCTACAACTGAAGCTCTGACAATAGAGGGGTTCCAGAGTGCATTAGCCAACAATAGTGCACCCAAGAGACCAACACCATAGACAGCAGCCAAGTGTACATAGTTTTAAATTGTATATATTCGGAACGTTTTATTTGTAAATAGTTACAGGAGAATTGCTGTCTCATTCTCCGTCTAGTGGACTTGTAACATTCTTTTAAGAATCCAGTCCTAAGCAAGGAAGAAGGAAGACTCATATTTCCCATTTCCATTCTCAATTTTACATTATAAACATCAATTAAAACGGCTTAACCCAATCAAAGGACAAATCTAAATTGAACATACGCTGAAAATAAATTGGAATGTTTTATCATGAAGAGAGCAGTTTCCTTAACTGTTACAACGATTGGTTAATCTGTTCAGTAGTTTGTATAGTGGGGACCTATAGTTGTCAAGAGGCAAATAGTTTAAGCATGCTCAGGAAAGAAAAAAATAAATTGTACTAATTACATACAATAGGGAAGTTCAGTAAAAGTTGGCCTATTTTCTCTTTTCTTTATATTTTTTCCGAGCTTGTTATAGGCGCGTTTTTTCTTTATTCTTAAGCTATTTTTTACATTGTTTGCCGATGAGTTTCTGCTCTGAAAACGGCCCCATTGTGGGCCATTGGCCCCTATATATAATTACGATAGAATTTTTAAATTTAGTTCTTTAACCCTTAAAATTAGTTCAGGATAGCAAATTAAACTTATATAGCCAGTTTGACCTCGTCCCTAACGATATATATACAAAAAAAGTAACATCTGTTGATTTATTGTCCCTTTAAATAACAACATGTGTGCACGACAAAGGCTAACTGATTTTATTATTTTTTTAGGTATTTATCTTAATTTCTATCTGAAAACAGTACATCAAAGACGCAATGTTTTATGGTCACTATAAACAGAGAAACTATGTAGCAGTGCACTTATATAAAACGGCTATTTGATAGTATCCGTTGAGGAGGTGTTCCATCATTGGAAGGAAATCGTATTGAAGAATTATCGTTGGTCTCTTTCCCTCGACCTATACTTCCCCTTAAATGCAAAACAAACAAAGTAAGTTATGATTAGAAGACAATGGTTAGTTTTATTCTGGTCCACCGTCTGTCCGTTCGCTTGTCCCATTATGGGTATGTAGAGAGTAGTAGCAATAGATATTCCACACAACTCATACTATACTATGTTACCACTGTCTGTCCGTTCGTCTGTCCCATTAAAGGTGTGAAGACAGAAGTAGCTATAATAGATATTCCACACAACTCCTACTATACTATGTTACCTCTGTCTGTCCGTTTGTCTGTCCCATTATGGGTGTGTAGACAGTAGTAGCCATAGATATTCCACACAACTCCTACAGTACTATACTATGTTACCTCTGTCTGTCCCATTATAGGTATGTAGACAGAAGTAGCTATAGATATTCCACACAACTCCTAATATACTATGTTACCTCTGTCTGTCCGTTCGCCTGTCCCATTATGGGTGTGTAGACAGTAGTAGCTTTAGATATTCCTCACAACTCCTACAGTTTAATTTCAACCTTAAGGTCAATCATGGTCCAGTTACTGAATTTATTGTGGTATTTACCATGTTTACTGTAAACATGGTAAAGTTGCATGTCTATCGAATATCTGGAGGTCATCCTCAGTTATCTCCGCTTCTCTCCTTCTATGAGGTACGGAATCGGCCGAGTTGTGACGATTGAATTATGCTTAGGGGACGACCATTTGATATTCTGGGGGGGGGGCGGAGGATTTGTTTTTGATCGGTTATTTATTTTTGTAAACTGAGAGGACAGATTATTAATTTTCTTCGCAAAATGAATCATTTATATTCCAAAGCAATATTGCATACATACATAGTATTAAAGTTAATATAGTTTGGTTTTACCTAGCCTCTTTTTAAAGTATTGTCAAACATATTTAGCCGAGCGGAGCGATGCCAAAAAATTTTTGAAGGGTTTTGGAACCGCTGAAGGCCAAAAAAGCTATAGACCTGCTGGGTTATTTATTTTCAAAACATTGCAAGTCAGGTTATTTATTTTCAAACTACCAATCAAACTACCAAAGAACAAACCATTTATTTTTGTGATTATCAAGGCTGAGTTATTTATTTTCAAAATCCTCCTGCTCCCCCCCCCAGAATATCAAATGGTCGTCCCCTTAGTTCATGGTTGAATTACTCACATTAATTTAGTCATATTGATTTGCAATGATCAATGATGATGCTGATTATCAGACAAGTTAGACATATCTTTACGTCAATAGTTTATTTACTATAATAAAAGATAAGAAAATGTAGCATGTATGCCAATGGCATGAAAGGGACAACTCTCAAAGTTGTAATTCATGAAAAATTAACAATAATCTTAAATATACAAGTACACAATGTAGTTCAAAGTACAGCCTTCAACACACAGTCCTCAGTACGAAATTTTAAGGCGTATTACGCCTGGAAATAAGGTGTAAACCAGGCGTAAGTGGTAGTTACGTGTCTAGATCCAGGTGTAAAGGAGCAGCCAGGAAACGTAAATTTGTAGTCCTTACGGGCGTAGAAAAAAGTAGTAAACCTGGCATAAATTGAAATAAGCAAGGCGTAAGTTTTCTTACGTAAATTGAAAAAAATCAAGGTATAAATTTTCTTAGGGGCATAAAACTGTTGGTATGGCGTAAATATAAATACCCATAATGCTTTGTTTAAAGGATCATGGGATTTTTTTTTCTCAAAATTTGGCTCTTTAAATTTAGTTTGCAAGAGTTTGACGCATGGCAGTTTCATATATTCAGGGACAATTAGCTTGTTTTGTGCTTTTTGGAAGAATCTGAAATTAGAAATACTGAATCCGATGAATTAATGAAAATTGGGAAATAAAGGAAAGTAGTAATACATGATAAATAATAATAATGTGAGTATAAGTTCTATAACTATAATTTATTAAGTATTATGTTCTATCAGAAATTTTGAAATCCTGAAACCTTTATCCTTGGATATAAATAACATTAAAATATTTTACTTTAAGTTAAATTGCAGTATTATCATTTATATTTTATTACACCTGGTTTACGCCTCAGGTACGCCTAGTTTACGTCAGGTTTACGCCTGGTTGGCGCCTGGACATGCATTTTGAAAACACTGCAATGCCGCCAGGATACAGTATGATTTTACGCCTGGGTTCCGTGTCATATACGGGCGTCACAGTTCGTACAGACATTAACATGGCGATGCATATATATATGATTAATAGTGACTTTTACCAACATTATTTTCATCATGAATAAACTATAAGATTTGAGGCATTTTTCACATTTTTTGCAGTTTCCATGGTAACGGTGGCCATTTTGATTATTCCAAAGTTAAAAGTCATGTCTACATATGCTAGGCAACATTTGTGTTAAGTTTCATCAATTATGAAGCATTTATAATTTTTTTCACATTTTTTTCATTTTACATGGCAACGGTGGCCAATTAGGTTTGATGTATAACTATATACAGTACACACAGAGAGGAGGTAATCTCATACTCCCAAGACTGATTCTGGTGTAACACAGTGTCACACTGTGAAACACAGATTTTCCCTCCCAAAAAACACCAAGTAATTACTCCCATCTGGGAGGGTTTTATGACCTGTTGATTGCAGGTAAAAGTAATAAAAATAAACAAAGCATGACTACATGGTCTTACAGTGACATTTAATTACATGTCAACTATTTTCTCACTTCTTTCTATTTCAATAATTTCCTATTTAGTTTTATTTCTGAAAGCTATAAAAAAAAGTTAATGAAATGATTTAAAAAAAATTATAGTATATACAAAAAGTACTTTTAGATTAGAAAATTATTTACATTCTTTCAAAATTTCATAATCAAGAATGGCAACTTGATATTTACATAGAGTTGTATTAATATCAGTTTAAACATATATAGATATTAATATAGTAAATGACTGAATAAATAGTCAACGATAAATCTTACGGGGCGATGGAACATATAAACATGATGCAGTACACTACATAATATAATATATAACAAGTCTAAAAGAATATAACATCACCAAAACACAATAAAACGAACATTATGTTAGATATTTCGGATAACAGATATCCTTCTTCGGTAATTGCACGATGAAAAATGAATCATGTCAATTCAGTTTAAGACTCTATCAAAATCTTGATTTATACAATTTAAGCGAACGCTGGAACAATTTTAAAATTTCCAAACACACCGCAAAGACTACAAAAATATGCCAAAAATAAAAAAAAACGTTATTCACGATGTGAACTGGCACAACTCTAAATTCCCAAAGGTGTTGACAGTTGAGATGTTAAACAACTGCGTGGAAATACAGTCCCAATAAACAGTCATGACCGATCTAAACTAATATGATATTTAAAATATGACAACGGTAGGGCAGTTGCATCAGAGACTGCGTATATAAACATCCCAAAAATATAGTAATTTGATGATAAGAAAACTTAGTAATAAATTTTTACTAAGGTTAAGTAATAGAACGTGACTGCGTACTTACACATCCTGGCCAACTGTAATGAAAACTAATATAATTCAAAAATTCCTGAAAAGTGTAAGGGTCCAGTACGGAAGCCGTAGTAACTGGCCACAAGTCTGTTTGCCTTTGACCAATTCTCGTTGTGATCTATGATAGTGATTGTAAGTTTTTTAAAATCAGCTTGGGCGTGCCCATGTGATCTTAAATGGGGACTTACGGGGAGGTCGGGCTTGCATGTGTAGTCGCTACGATGACCATTCATGCGTTTGTTGAATGGCTGTTCTGTCTCGCCAACATACTGCATGCAACATCGACACTGAAGAATGTATACAACATTCTGGGTTTTGCAAGTTACATTACATAATAGTGTGTACACAGACCCAGTGGAGTGGCAAGTGAATGTTTGAGTATTCACTATTTGTTGGCAAGTCAGACATCGTTTGTTACCACACGACTTGGACCATCCTGAAGTTGAACAGCTTTTATTAGAGGAGACGGCAGCTTTTACAAATAAGTCTTTTAGACTTGCTGGTTTCCGCCTTCTTGATAATACAAATGAAGATAAATTATCCTGTATACTATATAAATTACTATACATTAATTATAACAATTATGGTATTGGAAATAAATGGATTTTATGTATTAAGGACATTTTTGATGAATGTGGCATGTCAAATGTATGGCATTGCCAAGATTATTTTAACAAAAAATGGATAAAGTTAAGTATTGAGCAAAAGCTTAAAGACCAATTTCAACAAGAGTGGTGTGCAGATATACACCAATTTTCAAAAGGTTTATGTTATAGGATTTTCAAGACTGAATTTAAATTTGAAAAGTATTTGTCGATCTTGCCTTTTAATTTTGTATATACTTTGTGTAAATTTAGATGCGGAAATCATCGTTTGCCAGTGGAGACAGGAAGGTGGCAAACTATTCCGAGATGCGAAAGGTCTTCTAATCTCTGTAGCTCTAAAGATATTGGCGATGAATTTCACTACATTATGTCATGCAATTGTTTTAACATAGAAAGAGCAAAATATTTACCACACTATTGTAACAAAAATGCAAACATTATTAAATTTAAAAATGTATTCTCATCTGAAAATGTTGTAGAACTAGAAAAATTGTGTAGATTTAAACGATATATATCATTGAAAGTCTGTCCTCCTGGTTAGAGGAACTGTAATATTATTATAATGTTATTATTTTCACACATGCGAAACAAAGATATGAACTGTTATTATCTCTGTAGCTATGTACTAGTTTATGAGAATAAAATCATTCATTCATTCAGGATCTGGAAAGATTTTTGATAATTTTGGGTGATTGGCAATACTTTGCCAATTGGCACGGATCAAACGTGAAAGGTTTGAAAAGGCGGGATTGTATGTTAACACAAATTGAACTATTTTGCTGCGCCTCTTCTTCTTGTACTGTAACAGGTTTAAGCGGCTGTTATTGTTGGCACGCGCAAACCCCTTATCTATGTCCTATTTCTTATAACCTCGTTTGATTAGAAATCCGCGAAGTTCCTGTAACCGCTGAGTGACAGCCTTCTCAGAGGAGCAAATCCGCTTAACTCTGAGAGCTTGACTGTACGGGATACTTTTTGTACAGTGTTTGGGGTGACAGCTTTGGGGAGAAAGGTACTGATGTTTATCTGTAGGTTTACAGTAGACGTCTGTTGATATGACACCGTCCTTTATAGATGTAGTTGTGTCTAAGAAAGATATCTTAGAGTTGGATATTTCATATGTAAATTTAATTGACTGGTGGGCGTTGTTTGCATGTCTGATAAAAGCATCCAATTTTTGTTGGGATTCGATCCATTTCATGTCAACATCATCGATGAAACGGAACCAAGACAAAGGTTTGGATAAAGATGATGAAATAATATGTTTCTCTAATTTGCCCTTGAAAATATTGGCGTAAGACGGTGCCATGTTCGTCCCCATCGCTGTCCCGTTTATTTGAAGGTAATTATCACCATTAAAGGTAAAATTGTTGCATTTAAGGACAAGAGTAAGCAGCTGGACTAAACATTCGGTTGGTGGTTCTAAAGTGTTGCGAGAGTCCCTTATTTCCCTACACGATTGTATTCCGTCATCATGAGGTATGTTGGTATACAAGGAAGTGACATCTAAAGTGACAAGGAGGGTTTCCGGAGGAAGAGGGTTCATGGATTCCATTTTGCGAAGATAATCTGTAGTGTCTTGAATGTGAGAAGGAAAATTTTCTACATGACATCTTAAATGAAAGTCTACAAATTCCGAGATTTTTTCAGTCGGGTGGCCGTTAGCGGATACAATGGGTCTACCAGGATTGTTAACCTTGTGTATTTTAGGAAGAAGATACAATCGACCAGGCTTGGCGTTCTCTGGTTTCAAATATCCAATTGTATCCTCATCTATGTGACCGTCATTGTGCATGGTTTGTAACGCAGTGATAATTTTGGAACTAAACTCGGAAGTAGGGTCATAGTCAAGTATCTTATAAAATCTCTCATCAGAGAGCTGACGCTCTGCTTCCGCGATGTAGTTGGCTTTGTCCATTATCACAACGGCACTTCCCTTGTCTGCTGGTTTTATAACAATGTCATGTCGGTTTCTCAGCGATTGTATGGCCTTTTTCTCGTCAAGAGTGGTGTTATAAAACGACGAGTATTTGTTGCTGGCGAGATGTACAACATCCGATTTGATTTTGTCAATTACATCTTCCAGTGTAGCAGATTTGCTAGGCTTTGGAATCCACGAACTCTTCTTGTTAAAATGCGGAATTATGATTTCGTCCTCCGAGTTGGACGTGGCTGTGTCTCCCTCATTATCATCCTCTCTATCCTTGTTACCAAAGTATTCTTTAATTCTGAGGGTACTGGCAAAGTTGTTGAGGTCATCCTCCAGTTTCATATTATCTATGTTACTTGGAGTAGGGCAAAAATTCAAACCCTTAGATAAGACTTTGGTTTCATCCTCAGTTAAAGAGACTGTTGACAAATTGACAACTGTGTTGTTGGGATTGGCCGTAATATGAATTTTTCTTCGAAATCTACGGTTGCGAGGCTTTTTACTAGACTTTTTTGAAGGACTGTTTAAAGGGTGGATAAATTTCACGCCGTCACGTTTAAATTTGTTTATCTGCTCGACATGAAGCTTGTGTGACTCAATACGTTTGATATCACTAAGGCGTACTTGAATTTCGTCAAGTTCAAGACCAGATAGCAAAGACCTGGTACAGTACAAAAAGAAGAGGCGCAGCAAAATAGTTCCATTTGTGTTAACATACAATCCCGCCTTTTCAAACCTTTCACGTTTGATCCGTGCCAATTGGCAATGTATTGCCAATCACCCAAAATTATCCAAAATCTTTCCAGATCCTCCTGTCTTAGCTTTTCGGAGACCAGCAAGTCTAAAAGACTTATTGATAAAAGCTGCCGTCTCCTCTAATAAAAGCTGTTTAACTACAGGATGGTGCAAGTCGTGTGGTAACAAACGATGTCTGACTTTCCAACAAATAGTGAATACTCAAACATTTACTGGCCACTCCACTGGGTCTGTGTACACAGTATTTTGTAATGTAACTTGCAAAACCCAGAATGTTGTATACCTCCTTCAGTGTCGATGTGGTATGCAGTATGTTGGCGAGACAGAACAGCCATTCGACAAACGCATGAATGGTCATCGTAGCGACTACACATGCAAGCCCGACCAGCCCGCAAGTCGTCATTTAAGATCACATGGGCACGCCCAAGCTGATCTTAAAAAACTTACCATCATTATCATAGATCACAACGAGGATTGGTCAAAGGCAAACAGACTTGCTCGGGAAAGTTTTTGGATAAGAAAGCTGAGGACAGTTTCCCCAGAGGGCATTAATGAAAAAACATAGAAGAGTCCTACCATCACTAATTTCCTGCCATCACTTGTGGCCAGTTACTACGGCTTCCGTACTGGACCCTTACACTTTTCAGGAATTTTTGAATTATATTAGTTTTCATTACAGTTGGCAAGGATGTGTAAGTTCGCAGCCACGTTCTATTACTTAACCTTAGTAAAAATTTATTACTCAATTTTCTTATCATCAAATTACTATATTGTTGGGATGTTTATATACGCAGTCTCTGATGCAACTGCCCTACCGTTGTTATATTTTAAATATACCAGTTTAGATCGGTCATGACTGTTCATTGGGACTGTATTTCCACGCAGTTGTTTAACATCTCAACTGTCAACACCTTTGGGAATTTAGAGTTGTGCCAGTTCACATCGTAAATAACGTTTTTTATTTTTGGCATATTTTTGTAGTCTTTGTGGTGTGTTTGGAAATTTTAAAATTGTTCCAGCGTTCGCTTAAATTGTATAAATCAAGATTTTGATAGAGTCTTAATTTGAATTGACATGATTCATTTTTCATCGTGCAATTACCGAAAAGGATATCTGTTATCCGAAATATCTAACATAATGTTCGTTTAATTGTGTTTTTGGTGATGTTGTATTCTTTTAGACTTGTTAGATATTAATATATACATGGTTTAAAAAACAAAAGTAATGATACAAGAAAATGAATAAAATAAAATAATGTAGATAAATTTGATACATATTATATTTTTATATACTGATATGATCTTCATTTATTATTTAAATTTATAAAAAAAGAAATCAATGAATTCAATTAAAACATATCTCTTTATTTTCTAATAATTATTCTCCACTTAAATATGAGGTATGAAAAACCAACACTGTCAGATCAAATGCTGAAGATATTTTTAATAAATATTTTTAAATAAGTTGTGCAGGATTCTTTAATAAAATCCGATTATAATAAATCTCTGATTACATTTAACAAATCTCAAACTTTTCATCATTTTTGTGACTCATTTAATGACAGGAAACACAAGAAATTTTTATTGTAGTCATCAACTACTGGCACACTTCAAAGGTAAACATAGCAATAAAAATCATAGTGTTGGGAGAAACCACACCAAAGTAAATAATTAAGGAGTTTTAGGGAGGAATTACTCCAAGATTTGGAGAAAGTTGCTGGAGTTTCCTGGTGTGACACCAAGTTTTTACACAGTGTAGGGAGTATGAGATTACATCATCTCTGTGTGTACTGTAGCATAAGCAGTATTGCATAAAATGGATAAGAATTAACCAAACATCAAGATGCATAAATGCATAGATTTAATGTCAAAATAGTTATGATATGGATACATGGTATAGATAATCGACAATGTTCAACGATATTTATTATTATCGCTATTTTGTGCATTTTTCCTTTGATCTTTTTTGCGATAATTTTCATATCATGCTTCTCGCTTGATATGGAAAAAAAATTTGCTAGAAACTAAGGAGCCACGTGGCGTTGCTAACGAAATTGACATTGAAATTGACAACGTCGTCACAGGTAAAATAGCGATAAACAGATTATCATTGGTCATCTCATCTCGATTGCTTTTCTCACTTTCGCTGTACCAGCTCAAGCGAGAAATTCAATCTCGTTGAGATAATCAACGATAATCTATAAGTACAAACACATTTACATTAAATGGTTATGACATACAAACACATTTACATTAAATGGTTATGACATACAAAATTAAGACAATAAACTGACAATTGTTAAATTGGTTATAATTATATTAGAGTGACAGTGGTATTCACAGCGAAGTTGCAGGAAGGGATCAAAATGTTTATATGTCTTTATATTTTTTTGTTCCTTACAGATTTGTTTTAAGAACGCACATTCTTCAGATAAACATATCAGTAAGATGTTAGAGGGAGGAGAGGATTTAGTCACAACCAACGGTACTCTACAGACACACATCAACACACCGGCTGGTAAAACACATACATGTGATGTGTTTGGTAAAGATTTTAGTCAAGGTAGTGACTTAAAGAAACATTTAAGAACACATACGGGTGAAAAACCTTATAAATGTGATGTTTGTGGTAGAGAATTTAGTCAGAGTAGTCACATAAAGACACACTTGAAAACACATACTGGTGAAAAACCTCACGAGTGTGATGTTTGTTTTAAAAAATTTAGTGAAAGAAGGCACTTAAAAATACACTTGAGAACACATACTGGTGAAAAACCTTATAAATGTGATGTCTGTGCTAAAGAATTTTGTCGAAGAGGTAACTTAAAGATACACATGAGAATACATACTGGGGAAAAACCTTATAAATGTGATGTATGTGGTAGAGAATTTTCTCAAGGAATTCAACTTAAGGCCCACATGAGTAAACATACTGGAGAGAAACCTCATGGCTGTCATTTATGTGGTAAACGGTTTAGTTATCTTGGAAGTTTACTGAGTCACATGAGAACTCATACAGGCGATAAACCTCACAACTGTGCTGAATGTGGTAAAGGGTTTAGTATTTCTAGTAACTTACAGCGTCACATGAGAATACATACAGGTGTTAAACCCCATAGCTGTGATGTGTGTGGTAAAGCGTTTAATCAACTTGCTAGTTTACAGAGTCACATGAGAACACATACAGGTGATAAAACTTATATCTGTGATATATGTTGTAAACGATTTACTCAGCTTTGTGATTTACACAGTCACATGAAAATACATACAGATGATAAACCTTATATATGTGATGTATGTGGTGAACGGTTTAGTCAGCATAGAAGTTTACAGAGTCACACGAGAACACATACAGGGGATACACCTTACAACTGTGATGTTTGTGGTAAAGAATTGACTAATTCTAGTAACTTACAGCGACACATGAGAATACATACAGGTGTTAAACCCCATAACTGTGATGTATGTGGTAAAGCGTTTAATCAGCTTGCTCATTTACAGAGTCACATGAGAACTCATACAGGTGATACACCTTATAACTGTAATGTGTGTAATAGACGGTTTAGACAGCATAGTAGTTTACAGAGTCACATGAGAATACACACAGGAGACACACCTCATGACTGTAATGTATGTGGTAAAGCGTTTAATCATCAATCTAATTTACGAATTCACATGAGAACACATACAGGTGATAAATCTTATATCTGTGATGTATGTGGTAAAGTGTTTGGTCAGCTTTGTTATTTACAGATCTGCTCACATGAGAATACATACAGGTTGTTAAACTTATGTCTGTCCCCGGGGCTGTGATGTATGTGGTAAAGGGTTTGATCAGCTTTAAAATTAACAGACTCACATGAGAATACATTTAGGTTAATAACCTTATGTCTGTCCCCGGGGCTGTGATGTATGTGGTAGAGTGTTTGGTCAGCTTTGGAATTTACAGACTCACATGAGAATACATACAGGTTATTAACCTTATGTCTGTCCCGGGGGCTGTGATGTATGTGGTAAAGGGGTTGATCAGTTTGGTAATTAACAAGACTCACATGAGCATACATACAGGTTATTAACCTTATGTCTGTCCCCGGGGCTGTGATTAATGTGGTAAAGGGTTTGATCAGGTTGGTACTTTATTTTCCAGTCAGGGGAATTACTTAAATGAGTGATTTTCTAAATCACTTATTCAAGTAACATTAATTCGCCTTTTCAGAAACTAGAGGACTATGGGTAATCTCCTTGTGTTTACATCAAAATGAAAATAACGTTACGTCATTGGTTACATTTCAATTGTTTAGAACGTTTTTGACCAATCACAACGTTGTGGTGTACACTTTTCCATATATTACCCATGCATTATATTCCTAAACGGCGAATTCCACAAAGGTTGAAAGTAAGAGTTGTCTTTCTTTAATAATGGCCTATTTAAGTAGTACAAATCAATCACTAGAAGAAGTTATTTAATTTTACTGTACTTTAAATATAGAATACTAATGATCCAAGGACTAATTATGTTTCTAAAATTATCAGAACCAACATCTGTGTTGATAGGATGACAGTGGCGGATCCAGAAATTTTCATACGTAGTGGCCCGTTGACTGCCTATTATAATTAAAGAGGGGACCCGCTCCGGTCATGCTTCAGTGATTCCCTTTATAAGCAACCAATTTTCCCCCAGAATAGGGGGGGGGGGCATGATGAGATGTTTAAGAACACATAGATATAGTGATGTATGTCATGTATGTATTTGATGTATTCTTTAGAACCTAAATTAATCCTAGAATAGACTAAGAGATATATAAGAACACATAGAGCTAGTGATGCATATAGTGGATGGGTTTTTTTTAGAATCAAACCCTTCATATAGACTAAGAGATATATACGAACACATAGAGCTAGTGATATATGTAGTGGATGCACAATTTAGAATCTAATCCTTCATATATAGACTAAGATATATAAAAGAGCACACATAGATAGTGATGTATGTAGACAAGTGGATGCATGCTTTACAACCCTTCAAAAGCACTCCAGTGATTTACATGTATAAATATGCAAGGGTTAAAGTTGAATTGTAATTACATATTGTTTACCAAATGAATGTTATTTCTTTGTTTATCCATATCCATGAAAGTTCATCTGTGAATTTATCTATACCATGTATAATAAAACATTAGTTGTGATAATGACAATGTCATGAATGTATGAGAGTTCATCAGGGTATTAAATTATATTAAAACATTAGTTGTGATAATGACAATGTCATGAATGTATGAGAGTTCATCAGGGTATTAATTTATGTTAAAACATTAGTTGTGATAATGACAATGTCATGAATGTATGAGAGTTCATCAGGGTATTAAATTATATTAAAACATTAGTTGTGATAATGACAATGTCATGAATGTATGAGAGTTCATCAGGGTATTAAATTATATTAAAACATTAGTTGTGATAATGACAATGTCATGAATGTATGAGAGTTCATCAGGGTATTAAATTATGTTAAAACATTAGTTGTGATAATGACAGTGTCATGAATGTATGAGAGTTCATCAGGGTATTAAATTATGTTGAAACATTAGTTGTGATAATGACAATGACATGAATGTATGAGAGTTCATCAGGGTATTAAATTATGTTGAAACATTAGTTGTGATAATGACAATGCCATGAATGCATGAGAGTTCATCAGGGTATTACATTATATTAAAACATTAGTTGTGATAATGACAATGTCATGAATGTATGAGAGTTCATCAGGGTATTACATTATATTAAAACATTAGTTGTGATAATGACAATGTCATGAATGTATGAGAGTACATTAGGGTATTACATTATATTAAAACATTAGTTGTGATAATGACAATGTCATGAATGTATGAGAGTTCATCAGGGTATTAAATTATGTTTAAACATTAGTTGTGATAATGACAATGCCATGAATGTATGAGAGTTCATCAGGGTATTAAATTATGTTGAATAAAATTGAGAATGGAAATGGGGAATGTGTCAAAGAGACAACAACCCGACCAAATAAAAAAAACAACAACAGAAGGTCACCAACAGGTCTTCAATGTAGCGAGAAATTCCCGCACCCGGAGGCGTCCTTCAGCTGGCCCCTAAACAAATATATACTAGTTCATTACATTAGTTGTGATAATGACAATGTCATGAATGTATGAGAGTTCATCAGGGTATTAAACTATGTTAAAACATTAATTGTGATATGACAATGACATATCGGGAATGTTTGTGAGATAAAAATTAAAATATGACGTGGTATGATTGCAAATGCGACTACTCTCCACAAGAGACCAAATGACACAGACATAAAGAAATTATCATAGGTCTCCACACAGCCTTCAACAATGAGCAAAGCCCATACCGCATAGTCAGCTATAAAAGGCCTCTAAATGAAATGTTTAAAACAATTCAGAGAGAAAACTTACGGCCAAATTTATCTACATCCTCCGTTTCTCAAATACTGTAATGACTGTAACCTGTAGGATAACTATATGTGGTGTACGGGATGACTGTAAGCTGTAGGATAACTATATATAGTGTACGGGATGACTGTAAGCTTTAGGATAACTATATGTGGTGTACGGGATGACTGTAAGCTGTAGGATAACTATATGTGGTGTACGGGATGACTCTAACTCATTTTCATGGTTCAGTGGTTATAGTTAAGTTTTTATACGACCGCAAAAAAATGTTTGCATCGAATAATGCTATCATGTCGTCGTCTGCGTCGTATTCGTCCGAAGACACATTTAGTTTCCGGACAATAACTTTAGTCTAAGTGAATGGATCTTTATTAATTCTTACCAAAAGGTTCAATACTACTAAAGGAAGGTTGGGATTGATTTTGGGAGTTATGGTCCCAAAAGTTTTGGAATAAGGGGCAAAAAAGGGGGCCAAAAATTAGCATTTTTTTAGTTTTCAAACAATAACTTGTTTTAGTTCATGAGTCTCTCTGAAATTAAACCACAAGTTTCTATACCATAGGAATAGTAAGTATTGACTTTGTGGGTTATGACTCAAAATATATTGGAATTGGGGGTAACAAAGGGGGAAAAACTAGGTTTTTCTGGTCAATGGACAGTTCAAATAATTTTAAAGCAGTGTAAGGGAGGTAATTCAAAAACATTTAACATACAATGTTGGGTATGTTCCGATTTACCTCCCTTACACTACTTGTAAATTATATATAAAGAAATGTCAAGTTTTGGACTAATTGCAAAACGGAGTGATAGAAGTTTTCAATTTTTTTCCCTCCCCAAATTTTCAATTTTTTTAAAAGTTTGAAGAAGAAATCATTAATTGCATAATATTGTTCAATAGATTTGTAAGATCTTGACATTTGTTTAATGTAAGAAACGCATATTATGTCAAAAATTGGATCACAATCTAAATTCAGAGCTGTATCAAGCTTGAATGTTGTGTCCATACTTGCTCCAACTATTCAGGGTTCAACCTCGGCGGTCGTATAAAGCTGCGCCATGTGAAGCACCTGGTTGTGTTTAGGTCTTTATTTCTCATACTTTATGCAATAGGACTACTATATTTGTTGTAAAGAATGATTGTAAGGTGTACATGTCTAGCGGTCAGATGTCATATGACCTTGACCACATTTTCATCGTTTAGTGGTCAAAGTTAAGTTTTTGAGTTTTGGTCTTTTAATCTAATACTATATATGCCATCGGTCACCTATGTTTGGTGTATGGAAATGTTTCATGATATATATGTCAGTCGCGCAGGTTTTATTTGACCTTACCCTCATTTTCACAGTTCATTCCAGTTAAGTTTTTGTGTTTTGGTCTATTTTTTTTAAACTATAAGTAATAGGTCAACTGTATTTGTTTTATGGAAGCATTGTTACCGTACATAGATATAGGAAGATGTGGTGTGAGTGCCAATGAGACAACTCTCCATCCAAATAACAATTTAAAAAGTAAACCATTATAGGTTAAAGTACGGCCTTCAACACGGAGCCTTGGCTCACACCGAACAACAAGCTAGAAAGGGCCCCAAAATTACTAGTGTAAAACCATTCAAAAGGGAAAACCAACAGTCTAATCTATATAAACAAAACGAGAAACACGTATATATTACATAAACAAACGACAACTACTGTACATCAGATTCCAGGGTTAGGACAGGTGCAAACATTTGCAGCGGGATTAAACGTTTTAAAGGATCCAAACCTTCTCCCTTTTTCTGAAACAATAGCATAACATCACAACAAAGAAAAACACACGATAAAATATCAATTGGCAGACTTTACTCAATCAAAAAACGTATGATTACACGATGAACAAATAAATTTGATGTGCGATATCTGAATACAAATGCACAGTTAATTAAATATTAGAGACAAACATTCATGACCAAAAAGCTAACAAACAATTTCAAACAAAGCCATGGCAGGACATCACTGAGAAATATTCAACCAATCAATATTCACTTTAGAAGAAAACCGGTTTTAAAAAAAAATAATTATAATCTGCCTGACATGTCATGATGTTTCATCTGACCTTGACCTCATTTTCATGGCTCATCGGTCTTTTAGTTATCTTGGTTAATGTTGAGTTTATGTGACAGTTGTAATAAAGCTTTATACTTAAGATTATCAACATAATAGCAATGATTAGTAAAGAAGGCGAGACATTTCAGCATATGCACTCTTGTTCATAGAAAGCAACGGAGCCATGGAGTCGTGGTTTTATTCCGGCATTACAGATTCAATGGAATAATTACAAATAATTACATACACATTACAATTATAGAACGCCAAAACTGTCTTATGCACACTATTTGTGTTCCATACAATCTAGACAAAAAATCATCATGACAGTTTCATAAAATCAAATACTAGTATTAAACACACAAGACACCACATTACATTACCCTGTTCTTGATTCCATTGAGGGCGTGCTAAATAAAGGAGCCACAATACCAAAATTCTAGACGTTCAATTTAGAAAACAATTATGAACCACGGAACTGCACATCAGGTTCCTGACTTTGAAGATGCCTTATCTCGCGAAGTTTTCATATTTTATTTCTCCATGACCTCATCTTCGTCTACATCGTTGAAATGCAAGGGGCCTAAGACCCATCACGCAAGTTTTAATTCAGTCATTAAATATGGTGCTCATTAAAAACATAAACGTGTGATATTAAAAATTAAATGTTTGTTGGAATTGGTTCCTATGCAGGCAAGACACAGCTGCTGTAAAGTTTGAGTTTGGTCCGGATGGTATATTGACCAGATCTCCATACAGCCTGCAGGTTGTAAAGAGCTGACCTTGTCTTTGATAGTCTTCACATTTTGCGCCGCCATTGGTAGTAACAGTGCTGCCAAGGTATGTGAAGTCTGTGAAGGTATCAACGTGTGGTAAGGTTTTTATCCAGCAATACTGACCCTGGGTTGTTTACATTAAGTGTCATGACTTCAGTTTTCTTTACCTTGATTATCAGCCCCAGTTGTCCTGAATATTTTTCTACCTCTGAGGTCACATTTTGCGCCTCCATTGGTAGTAACAGTGCTGCCAAGGTATGTGAATTCTGTGAAGGGATAAACGTGTGGTAAGGTTTTTATCCAGCAATACTGACCCTGGGTTGTTTACATTAAGTGTCATGACTTCAGTTTTCTTTACCTTGATTTTCAGCCCCATCTGTCCTGAATATTTTTCTAGCTCTGAGGTCTTATCTTGAATATGTTGAGACATTAATGGGGGTCTCATTGGGGGGTTCCGATCCCGGATCCCGCTTACTGTTTTGTCAGATTCCCGTATCCCGCTTATACTATATACGTAAGCAATTCTCATTTTTTTTTTGTCATTTCCCAGGTCCTGCATGACCTCATTTCCCGTTTTCACGACACAATAATTTGACTTTCACGTGTCACGCTTACAAAAAATCCGCAATCCCGCGTCACGCTTAGACCCCAATGAGACCCACATTAATGCTACAAATATAAGTCATCCGCAAAATCGTAGGTCTTCCAAAGTGATGAAAGTGCTCCCATCTTATGCCTCTTGGTGCATTAGCTGTTGTTTGTCTCATTATCCAGACAATGACTATAATGATTTACTTGGAAGTATATTACTGTATCCAACCCTGCACCGAAATCTCTTGTAGAATGTTTTTTGAGGTCAATATGATGTAGTGGAATGCCATATGATCGCAATATTTTCCAAAGACTTTCCGTGTGGATGCTGTCAAAGGCTTTCTCGAGTTCAACAAAGTCTATATATATAGCTGCCGTTGCCATTCTGTGCATTGTTCCATAATTTGTCTTTATGTAAATATTTGGTCGATGCAACCTCTCCTCGGGCGAAAACCTGCTTGTTCTTTTCGCAATAGATCATCAATGGAGTTTGCAATTCGTGTTATTATGATTTTTGCCATAATCTTACTTGGAATGGAAAGTAGTGTAATGCCACGCAGTTGTTACAATCATTTTGAAGATGTGACTTTCACATAAAGAATGATTGATCTACATAAATGACCGTGGTTTTACTGTAAGATCGCACAAACTTAATAGCATAACTTAAATACCATGGTTAACGAAGCAGGAAAATATATATTTGCGCAAAAGGGAAGGCTAATTGGGGCTATTCTCTCAACTTGGTCTAGTCTTTTCCAGCATGTTAAACGTTCAATATACTAAGGCAGGTGTTTCGGGGGACGAGTGGGAATGGGCTCTTGTGCTACCCAGTCCAGGCGCTAAGGGATGGCGAAGGGGCAAAGATGGTCCCTTTTAAAAAAAATCTCTTTATGAGGCCTCATCATTTTTTTAGAAGCTTGTACATTGTGGATGTAAGAAAGAATGCCGCGGTCGTTATTAATGTGGAAAATCGGGTCTCCCGTTCACCGCCTTGTGTACATGTGGTGGTGGTGACCGTGAATAAACATATTGTATTTTTGGTCGAATAGTAGTAATTTAAAAGATGTTTCAGTTCTATAGTGATTTTATTTTATTTTAAGAAATCTATCCATACTCTACATTTGAAGATATAATGGATTGAGGACTCATCTTGAAATTATCGCCATATTGTTTTTGTTTGTTTTTCTGGAAGTGTTAAATTTGAATTTAAACATTTACAACAGAATAGAATTAGACTAGTGGTTTTGAGGATTACTTAACGTCAGAAATTTTATGACCAGCACAAAAAAATAACATTTTCTTTACATTTTGAAAAAAAATTGAATATTAAAATAAATAATTTATATTTCTATGTCCGCCATTTTGAATATTACCGGAAGTAAGGGTTTCAAAGACATTTCTTATGTATTGCATCCGTGAGAAACACCAAAGAAAGGTTTCTCCACAATGTAATGATAGTAGCAATACGTTAAAACACATTTCAATTACCTAAAAATAAGCTTATTTTAGTACAATTTTTGTTGAGGTGTTTTTCTCTCACCCTATTCGTCTACTACCAATAAGTTGTGATATATAGTTTAAAACTTTTGATGTGCTACTTTAACATGTTCTAATAAAGTTTTAACTGTATTTCTCGGGAGCTTGAATTCCTCTCAGTGTTTTCATTATTAGTACGTTTGGCCTTGCATTCTAATGATTTGGCTAGTCCAGAGACATATATGTCTCTGGCTAGTCCTTGAAAAAAAAATAGTCATGGTTTTTATATCATGTGGTTTATTCACTTATTCCTACTATACAAGTCCTTGACTATATATGACTAAATATAACTGGATTTAAGAGGTTTAACTCACAGAGCAATGGCGGATCCAGAATTTTTCCTAAAAAGGGGGGGGGGCGTACTGACTGACCTAAAAGGGGGCGCTCCAGTCATGTTTCAGTGAATCCATATAAAAGAATTCATAATCAACCAATTTTTTTCCACAAAAGGGAGGGGCCTAGGCCCCCCCCCCCCTTGATCCGCCTATGCAGAGAGACATGTGGACACATGCTGGTTTAAATGTCTTATATTAAAAAAGAAGCCATTTAATACTTGTGCTATTATAATTTAATCATCATAATTTAATGCTTGCTAGGCTATATATATAGGTAGTAGAATTAAATGCATAATGCCATATTATGTCTACTCATAAAAATCTTACTACCCTATATTACATAAGTCCTTGATAAATGAATAATGCACGCATTTGTTTTGTATCGAATCCTTATAATATCTTCACCGTGATTGTGGTTCGCCTGACATAGGAGAAACTTTCAGATAATTTAGGTAGGGGATCTGGAATGATAACGTTGGTTTCTTTCCCTCCACCTATATTATCCCTGAAAAGAGAAAGTAAACAAAGATGGGAAGACAATGATTATGTTATATTTTACAAACCGGAGTGACTAACATATAGGTAGACTTGATGATGTTTATAACGTGAAAGCTAAACAAGATAGTACTCACTCGTGCAGACTTGTATTTGCTATTTTGAGACGGTTAATGATCGTAAATAATTAAAACGTTCAACTGTTGTGTTATGACAGAGAGAAACCACAGGGGCTCGGTTAGCAGATTAACATTTTGTAAATCAATGTTTTTTAATTTATTTTTTATTATTTCCTGTCTATTTGCATTACTGTAATATGAGGCAGGCATTACCTGTAAATGGGGATGAAGTCTGTATAATTTTTTTTTTTGTAACTTAAATATTTGTTAAAAAAAAAAGAAACAGAAATACCGATTTCGGTTTTGTTGTTAGGGATTTTAGTTGGGACTTTATTTAAGTTATGACGTCATATGCAATGTAAACCAAGAAACGCTATCATCAGGTAACGTTTTTTCACATCAAGGAATATTAAAAATGAAATTGGGGATTGTGTTCCTTCCTATTTATACTAGACTGATAAATATATATTTTACTTAATAAAGATTCATACAAAAGAGACCGGAAAAAGGAAGTATATTGTAGATTTTTGCGCAAGTCCAGATTTCAAAACATGACATAAAAAAAATTGAACGATTTTGAGTTCATTAGTACAATGAAAAATTCGGGAAATTTTCCCGTATTTTATTTTATTGAATTTTCTACTGTTATTGAGGACTTCGTCCCCATATTAACTGATTTCATGTTGCCATTTCTATTTCTTTGTTTTCTGGCAATGTGCAGTTTACTATCCATATCGATATACTGAAAAAAACCTAAAGGGATCTAAGTCGCCATCTTGAATTGCCTTCCCTACTTTAGATAAAATATAATTAAAAATATTAATGAATTATTGCATACCTTACAACAGCCCTCATTTTCTTCCGAAATTATTCTTCTATCACATGCATATTTTGATTTGTGGATTAACAGAACACTTACGCAGCTTAAGTTGCATTCGTGTCAGAATATTCAAATTTCCCGGCGAAAGCAAAGTATCATTCGGAAACTTCCGGGTTGATGCGTTTACCACACCAAGATATCCTTCATATAAATTAAATATCAAACAAAAATGTCTTTGAACAGTTAGTGCATGTGTTGTTTCAATATCAGAAAATCCTCCTATCCTTCCGCCCATTGAAAATATCAAATGATTGTCCCAAACTATCGGGTTGTATTTCTGACATCGTCCCGATATTTTTCAAATCATGGATATATGCAGTACAACACTTATATAATCAGAGGAGTATGTATGTATGTTGAAAAGGGGCCTTCTGATTGAACTTCATACATGCATGTATGATAAGTTAATATACTTTTTTCAAAGTATTACTCCAAGTTGACCTACCAACCCGCCCTCCCCCTTTTTTCATATCCTGGTTCTGTTGGTAAACCTTATAAATCCCGTTGAATGTGTCAATATTTTAAGTAACTTCTTCATTTTATTGATGTGTCTACGAAAAAGTCAATGATTTATGTTACCCCGTTTGAAGAAAGGTTCAATTCGTTAACATGGTTAATAATTTTGCGCTCGATATGTAATAATAAATCAAGGGACAGCACTCGTCTGTTTATAGGGATTTATCGTTGTGGTAAACGCATCGACCCAAAAGTTTCCGAATGATACGTTGCTTTCGCCGGGAAATTTGAATATTCTGACACGAATGCAACTGAAGCTGTGTAAGTGTTCTGTTAATCCTCAAATCAAAATATGCTCATTGGCACTCACCCCACATCTTCCTATATCTATGTGATAGAAGAATAATTTTGGAAGAAAATGAGGCTGTTGTAAGGTATGCAATAATTTATTAATATTTTTAATTATATTTTATCTAAAGTAGGGAAGGCAATTCAAGATGGCCTTGGTGTAGTGGTAAGTGCATTGGACTACCAACACAAAGGTTCCTGGTTCGATTCCCGTTTGGGATGAAAATTTCAGGAACTCAATTTTCGGCTCTCCCTTGACACCATTTGCGAGTATGGTCTTACGGAAACGATGATAGTCCGTCGAACGGGGAGGATAAATGGCTGACCTGTGTTAAGAGAGAGTCATATCTCTTGCACGTAAAAGACACCCTTGTAGATTTCGAAAAAGAGTAGGCTAATGCCGCTACAAGGCAGCACTCCACCCGCAAAGTGGAAAGGGATTAATATAAGTTGTAAAACTTGTTTCCCAATCCACTATATATAAATATGTTTAAACTAAGATGGCGACTTAGATCCCTTTAGGTTTTTTTAGTATATGGATATGGATAGTAAACTGCACATTGCCAGAAAACAAAGAAATAGTGATGGCAATGTGAAATACGTTAATATAGTAATGCAAATAGACAGGAAATAATAAAAAATAAATTAAAAACATTGATTTACAAAATTTTAATCTGCTAACCGAGCCCCTGTGAGAGAAACATATACATGTATGTATTTATATTTTACTGGTTATGATTGCAAAATTATAAAACCCAGGGGCTGATTCACCCATTTTAAAAAGGGAGATTCCCAACCCAAGACAAAAAAGGGAGAAAAGGGGGGTGGGGGTGGGGGGGGGGGGGGGTGGGGCTTACTATCCCCATTCAAATGCACTGATTGTCCAAAAAGGGGGGAGTTCCAACCCCCAAACTCTCCTCCTGGATCCGCCACTGAAACCAACAGCTTATTTACTGTATATAAGAATATATGACATACATGTATGTTCCAATGAGACATCACAACTTTCCATCCAAGTCACAACCATGTACAATGCCTGAAAAGTTAACAATTATCATCATGATTATCATGATATATTAAAAGTCAAGTAGTCCAAATAATTTGAATTATGACGTCTGGCAAGCATATTTTATTTATTTTATTTTATTCATTTTTTTTTTGGGGGGGGGGGGGGGGGTGTTGACAGCAAGACTATTTTCATTGTTTTTTCTGGGACAGCATCATAATCATAATTATTTGGATTTCTTTGACCTATAATCTTGATTACTATAGAATATTCACGCTAATTATTAAATCCAAATAATTATGACGTCTGAAAAGGTTGCATGTACAAACATGACAAAATGTACTTTATTTTTTCTGTGGCAGCTTCTCAGAAAAAAATAACCCAGCCAGACGTGATAATTATTTGGACTAAGGTTGAAGTTCAAACATGTACAGCCTTCAGTCATGTCAACACTGAGTCGTGAGCCTGGTAAATAATGTTGACATTAACATGCACAGAGCTCCAGATTAGAATTAACAAATTGGGGTTTTAACTCCTCCATTTTTTATTCAATTGAGTGAAATAGTTTTTCAATTGCAGTATTAATTCCAAGTCACCCCTCAAGCTTCTATAACACGATATTGAATGTGTGTGTTCACTCATCGACTAAAATGAAATGTATCAGACTTGGGGTAATCATAAATCAGCTGTAATTGATTACAATTTTTCAAGTAATCAGTGTAATCATTAATCAGGCAAAAATCTGATTACATGTAATTTAATTTAATCAATTACTTTTCAAAATACCCTGTAATTATGATTACTTTTTGATTACATTCTGATTACAATGAAAAAAAATCTGAAATTCTGTTTTTGGTCATTAAATGAACCTCTTTGTTATTCATATTGGATAAATTTTTAACATGCTAAAATGGTTTAGTTACTTTAAGCATGTCTACTTTAAGTAAAAGATAAACTGTTACAGTATTGAAAAGTCATCATAAGCCTAAGCAGTGACATATCATACAATTATATACCCTTTATCTTAGTAAAAGATATTGTACATACATGTATATTCATCGTTTTATAATGATCTTCATATTAATTTTTGAACATAACTGTTATATATTCAAGTAATACTTTTCTTAAACCCTGAATTATAATCTTTTGTTAATTTTTGTGATTTTTGTCAACTTTGAATTGACAGGTAGGAGACGAATTAAAGTTTGTTTTTATTGCAATGACCAATTGGGTATAGATGTAGGGAAATGTATGATAAATGATAAAAGATTAATCAGACATGAAAATTTATATAATTAGCACAAACTAAATTAAAAGTTGGACAAATATGTTGTTTAATTTTTTTTAAAATGGACATGTAAAATGCAATGATTTTTAGTACTTAAATATTGTTTACAATTTGATTAAACATTTCTATTAAAATTTAACATAGTGTTAACTGGTAACTTCATTTCATCCATATTTAAACTTCCATAAACTGCACCTTGGAATACATATAAATTATGAAAGAGGTAAAAAGACAAACAAAAAACTCTTTATAAATCTTCATTAAATTTAATTCAAAATAATTCAGAGATCATTGGTGATAAAGTGTAACATGTGTAATATATATATATGTAGTGAAATTTGGTGTACATTTAAATAGATGAAGTTTAATTTGAAGTTATCATTTTACAATGTATCAAATAAAATACTTTCTCAAAAATGCTATAGTTATATTGAATGTTGATTCACTCACATCATTCAAAATGTTTTTAAATTCATTGTAATCAGATGTAATCATGATTACTTTGCCAATGTAATCATTAATTTAATCAGATACTTTCAGAAATGATGTAATCATAAATTTAATTTAATCGTACAAATGACAAAGTAATTGTAATTTAATCAATTACATTGAAAGTAATCAGACCCATCTCTGAAATATATCGATATATATACTCTTGAACTAAAAATAAACAAGGTTTTTGTCTAATTTTATTTACATAATTCTGTATTTACTTGTCCCTTATTAGAACTTTTGGATTCCTATGCTGACTTCATTTCGTTTTAATTCATTGCTAAATGTTATATTAAGTCCCGAGAAGTACGAAAAGAATTATGACGACATGGCTAACGCAAATTTGATAAAGACAGTGAAGATCGAAATGTTTTCCTCTCCACGTGTACCATACTTTTTAGAAAAAACATTGCAACTGGGACCCTTTCAACAATCTATTTTCAGAAGGAAAGGACATATCTGATTTTTTAATATTACAAAAAAAGATTTATGCAACGACTAGGTAATAGATAGGGGCAAATAACCCACACAATAGCAACTATAAGCGTTATTCCAACATGACGTCCTTCAAACGCTTTGAGTACACACCCGTGGTAAAATATGAATATATTGCATTGGCTGTTCCGATCGTACTCCCACGTCATATGTTTTTTAATGAATGAAGTACCCGACGTCATAGAATGATGACGTTATAATTTAAGCATTTTACGGGTAATTACACGCTTTTGAAACCGAAAATCATCATAAACAAACGATGCTAAAATGTGGTATAAGCCCATTTTTTTATATACATAGAAGACATATAAGTAAGTTATCATTAAAATTCATCCAAATCTATCTTAATAAGTTTTGTGAATAGTTTGAGCATGTCACTTATTCTGTTTGCTCCGTTCTTTTACGCCAATCTAAAAGTGCGTTAATTTATGGGAACGGCAAATAATGGACTCCACCTAGAGCGCTTCGATCCAAAAAAGTTGCCGTATTAGAATCGAAATAATTCATGGGGGCTTGAATATATCTAGATTTTACCACGGGTTGTCCCTTTATGCCGATATTTTACCCCTCGCTATCGCTCAGGGTAAAATATTTGTCATAAAGGGCCAACCCGTGGTAAAATAACGATATATTCAAGCCCCCATGAATTATTTCTTAAACAACTCATGGTTTTCGACAAATTATTGGGTATTGGGTTTTAGAACTCTGCAATGGGCTATTGCATTGCATTGGATTTTGAATTAGTTTTATTGTGTGATCCTGCAAATACGCAGCTTATCTGGAGCTCTGCATGTAGCAGCATTCTTGTCCTTTATATGAATAAAGAAAATGTGAGGTATCCATCAATGAGGTAGTAAGATTATGATAAATATATTTTTATTTTACATATATTGTATCTACTAGAACACACCCGTGATATCGGGGGTCCCGTTACTGAATTAAAGTATATATATCAATGCGTAAGCCTTATTTTAGTATTGGTATTGTCATCTGATAAAGTCATACCTATTATAAGATACAGAGTTTTCTCTGCTTTTCTGTTTGAACCCGTCGACCTGGAACTTATCAATTATTGGTAATATTAATTATTTGGAAAACAAAAGGTCCTGGAATGGAGTATCTTTTAATCAACAGCATTGTCCTATAATATTTATAATTAAAGTTGAATTCTTATATTCGCTGTTTTACGTCATGTCCGCTAACAAATTGAAAACTCACTGTATCTATACGCCTTATTTCAAGTCCAAATTTTTAGTATTCTTATTGTTATCTTAGAAAGTCTTACTGATTGAAATACTACACAATAGGGAACAATCTGACCCTATGATTATGACCCGTGTTTATAGCAAAATCCTATAAAATACACCGTTTAGTGGTGCGCCTGTCAGATGCGGTACGTACAGATAAGGTAACACACCCCGGCATGATATCGCGGGTCCGTGACTGAAGTAAATTGTATAACTATGCTCAAGCCTTATTTTAGTATTAGTATTGCCATCTGATAAAGTCATGCCGATTATAAGATACACAGTTCTCTCTGCTTTCAAATCTTTCTGTTTGAACCCGTCGAACTGGAACTTATCAATTATTGGTAATATTAATTATTTGGAAAACAAAAGGTCCTGGAATGGAGTATTTTTTAATCAACAGCATTGTCCTATATTAGTTATAAATAAAGTTGAATTCTTTGATTCACTGTTTTACGTCATGCCCGTTAACAAATTGAAAACTGTACCTATACGCCTTATTTTTTGTCCAGATTTTTAGTATTCGTATTGTTATCTTAGAAAGTCTTACTGATTACAATACCACAATAGGTAACAATTTGACAATTTAGTAGTGTCAACCCTGTGATTATGACCCGTGTATATAGCATATTTATCATGAATACACCATTTGTTGGTGCGCCTGTCAGATGCGGAACGTACAGATAATGTAATAGGTAACAGGTGAATATACTATTGGTATCGGTATCAGACTCGACCCGGAACTTCTTAATTATTGGCAATATTAATTACGTGGAAAACAAAAGGGCCTGCAGTGGTGTAATTTTTAGCTCACCTGGCCGAAAGGCCAAGTGAGCTTTTCCCATCACTTGGCGTCCGTCGTCCGTCGTCGTCGTCGTCTTCGTCGTCATCCTGCGTCCGTCGTCGTTAACTTTTACAAAAATCTTCTCCTCTGAAACTACTGGGCCAAATTAAACCAAACTTGGCCACAATCATCATTGATGTATCTTGTTTAAAGTTTGTGTTTAATTACCCGGCCAACCATCCAAAATGGCCGCCATGGCTAAAAATAGAACATAGGGGTAAAATGCAGTTTTCGGCTTATAACTCAAAAACCAAAGCATTTAGAGCAAATCTGACAAGGTGTAAAAATTGTTTATCAGGTCAAGATCTATCTGCCCTGAAAAATAGATAAATCAGACAACCCATTGTTGGGTTACTGCCCCTAAATTGATAATTTTTACGGAAATTTTACTGTTTTTATACGACCGCAAATTTTGAAAAAATTTCGTCGTCTGCGTCGTCGTCGTCGTCGTCGTCGTCGTCGTCGTCCGAATACTATAGTTTTCGCACTCTAACTTTAGTAAAAGTGAATAGAAATCTATGAAATTTTAACACAAGGTTAATGACCACAAAAGGAAGGTTGGTATTGATTTTGGGAGTTTTGATCCCAACATTTTAGGAATAAGGGGCCAAAAAGGGCCCAAATAAGCATTTTCTTGGTTTTTGCGCTATAACTTTAGTTTAAGTTAATAGAAATCTATGAAATTTTGACACAAGGTTTATGACTACAAAAGAAAGGTTGGGATTGATTTTGGGAGTTTTGGTTTCAACAGTTTCGGAATGAGGGGCCAAAAAAGGGCCCAAATAAGCATTATTCTTGGTTTTCGCACAATAACTTTAGTTTAAGTTAATAGAAATCAATGAAATTTAAACACAATGTTTATGACCACAAAAGGAAGGATGGTATTGATTTTGGGAGTTAAGGTCCCAACAGTTTAGGAATTAGGGGCCAAAAAGGGACCCAAAATAAGCATTTTTCTTGGTTTTTGCACCATAACTTTAGTATAAGTAAATAGAAATCTATGAAATTTAAGCACAAGGTTTATGACCATAAAGGAAGGTTGGTATTGATTTTGGGAGTTTTTGTCCTAACAGTTCAGGAAAAAGGGGCCCAAAGGGTCCACAATTAAACTTTGTTTGATTTCATCAAGAATTGAATAATTGGGGTTCTTTGATATGCGGAATCTAACTGTGTATGTAGATTCTTAATTTTTGGTCCCATTTTCAAATTGGTCTACATTAAGGTCCAAAGGGTCCAAAATTAAACTTAATTTGATTTTGTCAAAAAATTAATCGGTTGGGTTCTTTGATATGCTGAATCTAAAAATGTATTTAGATTCTTGATTATTGGCCCAGTTTTCAAGTTGGTCCAAATCAGGGTCCAAAATTAAACTTTGTTTGATTTCATTAAAAATTGAATAAATGGGGTTCTTGGTATGCCAAATCTTACTGTGTATGTAGATTCTTCATTTTTGGTCCTGTTTTCAAATTGGTCTACATTAAAGTCCAAACTTAGTTTGATTTTAACAAAAAATGAAATCTTGGGGTTCTTTGATGTGCTGAATCCAAACATGTACTTAGATTTTTTATTATGGGCCCAGTTTTCAAGTTGGTCCAAATCAGGATCTAAAATAATATATTAAGTATTGTGCAATATCAAGTCTTTTCAATTGCACAGTATTGCACAATGGCAAGAAATATCTAATTGCACAATATTGTGAAATAGCAATATTTTTTTTTAATTAGAGTTATCTTTCTTTGTCCAGAATAGTAAGCAAGAAATATCTAATTGCACAATATTGTGAAATAGCAATATTTTTTTTTTAATTGGAGTTATCTTTCTTTGTCCAGAATCAACTCAAATCTTTGTTATATACAATGTATATTCACTTTTTACTACCAACTGATAAATTAAAATAATCTTTACCATTCAGTGATAACAAGCAGTTTTTTTACATCTTAATATCTTATGATGTATTTAAATGAGTAGTTTTTGTTGCAAACTCCATTAGAAATTTAATTGAGATTAATTTGGAATAAGGGAAAGGGGGATGTGATTAAAAAATTGGGTTCAATTTTCTCATTTGAAATGAAATTTCATAAATAAAATGAAAATTTCTTCAAACATTTTTTGAGAGGATTAATATTCAACAGCATAGTGAATTGCTCTAAGAGAAAACAAAAAAATTAAGTTCATTAGAACACATTCATTCTGTCTCAGAAACCTATGCTGTGTCAACTATTTAATCACAATCCAAATTTAGAGTTGAATCCAGCTTGAATGTTGTATCCATACTTGCCCCAACCGTTCAGGGTTCAACCTCTGCGGTGGTATAAAGCTACGCCCTGCGGAGCATCTGGTTGGTTATTATCATGAATATTATTATAGATGGAGATAAACTGTAAACAGCAATAACGTTCAGTAAAGTAAGATTTACAAATAAGTCAACATGACCAAAATGGTCAGTTGACCCCTTTAGGAGTTATTGCCCTTTATAGTCAATTTTTAACCATTTTTCGTAAATATCCATGATCTTTTACAAAAATCTTCTCCTCTGAAACTACCGGGCCAAATTAAATCAAACTTGGCCACAATCATCATTGATGTATCTAGTTTAAACTTTGTGTTTAATTACCCGGCCAACCATCCAAGATGGCTGCCATGGCTAAAATTAGAACTTAGGGGTAAAATGCAGTTTTCGGCTTATAACTCAAAAACCAAAGCATTTAGAGCAAATCTGACATATGGGTTAAATTAGTTATCAGGTCAAGATCTATCTGCCCTGAAATTTTCAGATGAATCAGACAACCCATTGTTGGGTTGCTGCCCCTAAATTGGTAATTTTAAGGAAATTTTACTGTTTTTGGTTATTATCTTGAATATTATAATAGATGGAAATAAACTGTAAACAGCAATATTGTTCAGCAAAGTAAGATTTACAAATAAGTCAACATGACCAAAATAATCAGTTGACCCCTTTAGGAGTTATTGTCCTTTATAGTAAATTTTTAACCATTTTTCGTAAATCTCCATGATCTTTTACAAAAATCTTCTTCTCTGAAACTACAGGGCCAAATTAATCCAAACCTGGCCTAAATCATCATTGATGTATCTTGTTTAAAATATGTGTTTTTTTTTACCCGACCCCAAAACCAAGATGGCCGCCGCGGCTAAAAATAGAACATGGAGGTTAAATGCAGTTTTTGGTTATTACTCAAAAACCAAAGCATTTAGAGCAAATCTGACAAGGGGTAAATTTATTTATTTGGTCAAGATCTATCTGCCCTGAAATTTTAAGGTGAATGAAACAACCTGTTGTTGGGTTGCTGCCCCTAAATTGGTAATTTTAAGGAAATTTTGCTGTTTTTGGATATTATCTTGAATATTATTATGGATAGAGATAAACTGTAAACACCGAAAATGTTTAGCAAAGTAAGATTTACAAATAAGTCAACAGGACCAAAATGGTCAGGTGACCCCTTTAGGAGTTATTACCCTTAATAGTAAATTTTTAACCATTTTTAGTAAGTCTTAGTTAACTTTTACAAAAATCTTCTCCTCTGAAACTACTGGGCCAAATTTTACCAAACATAGCCAGAATCATTATTAGTCTATCTAGATTAGAAATTGTGTTTTGTGACCGGGCAAACCAACCAAGATGGCAACTACGGCTGAAAATAGAACATAGGGGTAAAATGCAGTTTTTGGCTTATAACTCAAAAACCAAAGCATTTCGAGCAAATCTGTCAAAGGATTTAAATTATTTATCTGGTCAAGATCTATCTGCCCTGAAATTTTTACATGAATCGGACAACTAGTTGTTAGGTTGCTGCCCCTGAATTGGTAATTTTAAGGAAATTTTGCTGTTTTGGGTTATTATCTTGAATATTATTATATATAGAACTGTAGACAGCAATAATGTACAGCAATTTAAGACTAAAAAATAAGTCAAAATGACCAAAATGGTCAATTGACCCTCTGAGAAATTATTGTCCTCTATAATCAATTTTTAAACAATTTTCATAAAATTTGTAAATTTTTACTAACATTTTCCATTGAAACTACATGGACAAGTTCATTATTGATAGAGATAATTGTAAGCAGCGAGAATGTTCAGTAAAGTAAGATGTTCAAACACATCACAATCCCCTAAACACAATTTTGTCATGAACTGTCTAGATCTGCTTCCTTTGTTTAATTCACATATACCAAGGTGAGCGACACAGGCTCTTTAGAGCCTCTAGTTAATCTACACCTTTGTACTATATTAGTTATATAGAAAAGTTGAATTCTTTGATTCGACATGATTAGTTGATTCAAAGAGAGAATTCAATATCAAAATAGATATGAGGGGGATAGGAACTTTTTTCGGGACGCAGGGATCGTCTGTTTTAAAGCTAGGGATTTCGGGATTGACTCTTTCGGGATCCGGGAAAATTTTCTTTTTTTCGGATTTCAGGACCTCCGGATTTAGTATTTTTAAGCCCGGGATTTCGTGTTTTAAGCCCATGATTTTATGATCAGGACCCCTCCTATTCCCCATCAGTTTTATATACATGATCATTGCTCAGTCATGATGATATTATATGTGTAAATTCTGGGACTATTATACTCCCAGGTAAATTGCAGAAAGGTATCAAAAGGTTTATATGTCTAAATAATGTTTGTTCCTTACAGACATGACAGAGTTGTACAGGAACACATCTACTGGAGATAAACATTATCAAGAGGACCTTTTAAGATGTTAGAGGGAGGAGAGGATTTAGGCACAACCAACGGTACTATACAGAGACACTTAGACACACAGGAGGATAAAACACAACATAAATGTGATGTCTGTGCTAAAACATTTAGTCGAAGAGGTAACTTAAAGAGACACATGAGTACACATACGGGTGAAAAACCTTATAAATGTGATTTATGTGCTAAAGAATTTAGTCAAAGGGGTGATTTAAAAAGACACGTGAGAACACATACTGGTGATAAACCTCATAAATGTGATGTTTGTGGGAAAGGGTTTAGTGAAAATGATAACTTACAGAAACACATGAGAACACATACTGGTGATAAACCTTATAAATGTGATGTATGTATTAAAGAATTTAAACGAAATGATGACCTAAAGAGCCACTTGCAAACACATACTAGTGAAAAACCTCATAAGTGTGATTTATGTGGTAAAGGATTCAGACAGCTTCGTTATGTACAAAGACACATGAGAATACATCATGGTGACACACCTTATGAATGTGATGAATGTGGTAAAAGATTTAGTGAGCAAGGAAGTTTAAAGAAACACATGAGAACACATACAGGTGTTAAACTTTTTGACTGTGATGTATGTGGTAAAGGATTTATTGATCAAGGTAATTTGAAAACACATGCAAAAACACATACAGGTGACAAACCTTATGACTGTTGTGTATGTGGTAAAGGATTTAGTGAGAAAAGAAATTTACAAAGACATGCAAAAACACATACAGGTGACAAACCTTATAACTGTGATGTATGTGGTAAGGGGTTTAGTGAGAAAAGTAATTTACAGAGACACATGACAATACATACAGGTGACAAACCTCATGAGTGTGTTCTCTGTGATAAAAGGTTCAGTCAGCTTGATCATTTACAGAGACACATAGGAACACATACAGGTGACAAACCTCATATCTGTGTTCTCTGTGATAAAAGGTTCGGTCAGCTTGGTCATTTACAGAGACACATAAGAACACATACAGGTTACAAACCTCATGAATGTAATGTGTGTGGTAAAAGGTTTAGTGAGAATGGTAGTTTGAAAAATCATATGAGAATACATACTGGAGATAAACCTCATGCGTGTGATGTATGTGGTAAAAGGTTTACTCAGCTTGCTGGTTTACAAATGCACATGAGAATACATACGGGCTATAAACCTTATGACTGTGATAAATGTGGGAAAGCGTTTAGTTATCATAATAGTTTTCAGATTCACATGAGAACACATACAGGGGTTAAACCTTATGACTGTGATATATGTAGGAAAGCGTTTAGTTATCATAATAGTTTACAGATTCACATGAGAACACATACAAGTGATAAACCTTGTGACTGTGGTGTATGTGGCAAATGGTTTAAACAACTTGACAGTTTAAAGATACACATGAGAATACACACTGAGGATAAAGCAGATTACAAACCCTTAGATATGTGAGGCGGCCACACTTTGAAATATTTTGTTTGCCCAAACCCTACCCAAAGGTTGAGACAGTGGGTAGGTAGGTAGGCATTTTCTTTTTTTTTTTTTTTTTAAAGAAAAATTTGGAAGTATCAGATGTTTTTTAGTCTTCATGCTTATGCTATTTGATTAAAAAAAAACTTCTTCAAATCAGGACAATAAAAGAATTTGAGTAGGCAGTTTTTTTCGGGGTAGGTAGCGTTTGGGCATACAAACCTATTATTGTCGAGCCTGCAGCTTTTGTTGCAGAAAGCTCGACATACATGTAGGGATAGCGATCCGGCGGCGGCTACGGCGGCGGTGTTAGCTCACTTCTTAAAAGCTTTCTATTTCAGAAGGTGGAAGACCTGGATGCTTCATACTTTGTATATAGATGCCTCATGTTACGAACTTTCCGTCAGTCATATGTCCAATGTCCTTGACCTCATTTTCATGGTTCAGTGACTACTTGAAAAAAAAGTTGAGATTTTTTGTAATGTTCAATTTTTTCTTAGTATAAGTTATTGGATAACTATAATTAGTATGTGCGTACTTTGCAAGGTCCTCATGCCTGTCAAACAGTTTTCACTTGACCTCGACCTCATTTCATGGATCAGTGAACAAGGTTAAGTTTTGGTGGTCAAGTCCATATTTCAGATACTATAAGCAATAGGTCTAGTATATTCGGTGTATGGAAGGACTGTAAGATGTACGTGTCCATCTGGCAGGTGTCATCTGACCTTGACCTCATTTTCATGGTTCAGTGGTTATAGTTAAGTTTTTGTGTTTTGGCCTGTTTCTCTTATCAATACTATATGCAATAGGTCTACTATATTTGGTGTATGGAATGATTGTAAGGTGTACATGTCTAGCTGACAGCTGTCATCTGACCTTGACCTCATTTTCATGGTTCAGTGGTCAAAGTTAATTTTTTGAGTTTTGGTCTATTTTGCTAATACTTCATCAGTTCATGCATTAGCTATAGGACAACTATTTTTGATTTATGGAAATATTTTATGATCTATATGTCTGTTACATAGGTTTTATTTGACCTTGACCTCAATTTCACGTTTCATTGCTAAGTGTTAAGTGTTTGTGTTTGGGTCTGTTTTTCTTAATCTATAAGCAATAAGTCAACTATATTTGTTGTATTGAAGAATTGTTAGCTGTACATGTCTGCCTGGCATGGTTCATCTGACCTTGACCTCATTTTCATGGTTCATTGATCAATGCTTCATTTTCTTGGTTAATGTTGAGTTTATGTGAAAGTTGTAATAAAGCTTTATATTTAGGTTTATCAACATAATATCAATGATTAGTAACGAAGGCGAGACATTTCAGCGTGTGCACTCTTGTTTATTATGGCCTGAAGTATTTAGAAGAGGGTTCACCGTTGTACATGTTGTATAATAATGGAAACTGATAGATGAATGGAAACATATACCTGTCATTTGGTGTGAGGTATAAATTATGGGCCAAAAAATATTTAAAATGATGACTCATAGAGATGTATAAGAACACGTATATATAAATCAGAACACATAAAGATATATAGTCTTTAAACTGTGATTTCTGTATATTGATAATGAAAAGGTTAAAGTTGAATTGTACTTAGTATACCATGGTATACATATATATCATTGTATATTGTCATGATTGTTTACCAAATGAATGTTATTGCTTTGTTTTAAGGATCATATCCATGAAAGTTCATCTGTGAATTTATCTATATCGTGTATATTAAAACATTAATTGTAATATGACATTTTTATGTTTGAACCATATTTAAAAATGATTATGAATTCAAAAAAGGAAAGGCAAATAATCACAAGATTTAGAACTAGCTGTCATCATGGTCATAATCTTGAAATCAAAAGAGGAATGTATATTGGAATTAAAGTTGAAGACAGAAAGTGTAAGCTATCAGCCTAGCCAAGATCAGATGTGCATTTAATATTGGGTCTATGTTATAGACTTCTAAAGACAAGAAGATATACTTTACATAAGTAATACATCTTTGAACTGAAGAACAGATTGTAGGGTTTCACAATGAATATCAGATATCATGAATAGCTGTTACCGTTTTGAAATAAAACACTAAAATACACACTGAAAATGGGCAAAATTGCATGTTATGTTGTTTCAGTTAAAATTTCGCTGTTTTTATCAATTGATAGTTAATCAGTGAACTTAATTTGAACTACATTATTGGTTCACTGTTATAGACAATTTATTCATCTTTCTTTTACTGGTTGTTGCAACAAAAAAATCTTCAGTGGTTACAAAGTTATGATAAAAAGTTGAATACTATGCGTTCGTTATGAAATTTTGTACTTTTGTTTTTAGCTTGCTCAGTGTAGTGATAAAACAGAAAAATTAATCAAATCTATGATATTATGTGTTTTGTTTTCCCTTCTAGTATATACATTATCAAAAACTACCTCATTTTTCAAAATTGCAGTACCCTAGCTGGAGATATATGCCATCAAAGTTGGATATACAAATAAAGTGAAAAAATGTCTTGTCCGTAGACATGCATTCCCTAGTAAACTGGAAGCATAATAACATTAATGTTGCATTACTAAGTTCCTGTTCTTTTTTAGATATGATACTACTAACATTTTTTCTTTCATCTATTAATAGAGGAAAAATTTCAAAAATATGTCAAAATGTCTTGTCCGTAGACACATGTCTTGTCCGTAGACATGTCTTTTTATCAATATTGCTTGGCTTTATGTGTCTAAATTAGGCCTATGTGTTGTTTAAACTTGGAAATATCTTATTTTTAATAAATAAATGGTAATTTAAGTGTTCTCAATTTTTGTAAAATTACTTTACAGGAGTGGATTTTAAAAAGTGGCAGATTATCAGTCATAAAAAACAAACTTTATTTTACTTCAATATTGTTTATTCCAGTTGTTGCATACCTTAAAAGATTAACTAAATCAATTGAAGAAAAAGTATTTCTCTCTCTCTAACTTTATCTTTTGATTTTTAGTATTAACAGCATATGAGGAAGTGTCTACGGACAAGACACTTATACATAACAAGTATTAAATTCAATTATTTGTCTGCTAGGGATCTTAAACCTTATTTATAGGTGATGAAAGTTATCTATTCAAATTAAAACTCAGTATTTTCAACATAAGTATAGTCACAATTAATTCTAACAAATTATTTTTTTAACTGAAAATGTCTTGTCCGTAGACATTACCGCAATATATTTGTATCCAATTTCCTGGAGTTCAGCCTCATTTGATAGGTAAAATGTATGTTATTTTTTCAAGAGAACACATTCAACTATGTCAAAATTGAGTTTTAATAATAGTTTGATTGTTTTAAACAGTCAGATGAATGGATTTTAGTTAAAAATATGTCTTCATTTTGGCTTAATCAATAAATTATTGAGATATGTAAAGAATTATGGGTACATTTTTATATTTTCCAAAATTAAAAAAACACAGCTTAACATTTAATTGGTAACTTTTAATCTTAACTTCAACAATCATCTTTGAAAGCATTTAATTGAATATCAATAAAATGTCTTGTCCGAAGACATTATCAAAATGTATTTGTTTTCATTTTCTTCGAAGTTGAGCATCATTTGATGGATAAACCTGATAAAATGTAAAGCTACTGTTGTTTGAAATAACTGTGAGTTAAACATGTTCTTGTCAAATTTTTTTCAATTAAAATAGTTGATATTCAATAATTCTAAACATATTTTGTTGTCTTTGTCATTGTCCAAAAATCTGACACTGGTGACCATGTATTGAAGGCAACCATTAAAGAAAATTACACAGTTTTTAAACACCATTTATTTAATAAAAATATTAAATATTTCTTCCCAAAACTGCATGTAATTATATAAATGCTTCCAGTGTTAGCCTAACGTTGGCAATTTTTCATAATTTAAACCATTTTTGAACCAAAATATCAAGAGAGTTTTTCCCTGAGGTGATACTCATTTTTGACTTCATGTGAAACACAAAATGCACATCTGATTGTGGCTAGGCCGTATGTAAGAATGCAGTTGAAGATGAACTACATTTTCTTTTAAAATGTCCTGTTCTAAAAGATACTTGATCTCAACATCTATCTTATTTAATCTAAATTCAAAAAATTTTCAAGATTATCTGATGAAATGAAATTTGTTTGGATTCTTTCATCTGAAGATTTGTTTGTTACTTCAAACTCATCTGATTTATTGCACTCCCTTTTTGAAGAATGAAAGAAAATTATAGAAAATATTGTTGTTTGAAAAAAAAATAGAAGAAAAATATACATATATAGATATATCAGGCCATAAAAAAGAATAGGTTTGTTTGCCCAAACGCTACCTACCCAGAAAAAAGCTGCCTACTCAAAATCTTTTATTGTCCTGATTTGAAGAAGTTTTTTTTTAATCGGATAGCCATGAAGACTTATAAACCATAGATACTACAATTTCTTTTTGTTAAAAAAAAAAAAGAAAATGCCTACCTACCTACCCATTGTCTCAACCTTAGGGTAGGGTTTGGGCAAACCAAAATATTTTTAATTGTGGCCTCAGAGACATGTATATATGTCTCTGGATATATGTATATAGGAAATAAAATTGATCAGGAGTTGTCTCCCATAGACCTAGAACTATAAAGAATTATGTTATTTCTCCAGGTCACAGTGGCACCCATAACAACTATGTTTTGTCAATAACTTGGTTTATATCAGGTTAATTAGTGTAAATATGTATTCATGTGGTTTTTTGTTTAAATGTACTTTAATCATTCTACTTATTTTCTGTGCTTTATTTTGTAATTCATTCTTTTGATTTTATAGCTCAAATTTTGGGCACAATGATTGGTTAATAAAAATTATCTTATCTCTTATCTTATCTTATCTTATGACAATGACATGTTAGGAATGTTTGTGGGATAAAACTTAGAAAGAACATGTGCCATTGTGGTATGATTGATAATGTGACTACTCCCCACAAACGACCAAATGACACAAAAATATAAAAAAGCTATATATAAACTGTAGTATAACTATATGTGGTGTATGGAATGACTGTATGGAATTGTCAACGTATATTCGTTCCACCTAACAGAAGTTCCAGTGGAAACTTTATTCTAAACATTGTCATAATACCTGTGTCAAATGACACAAAAAATATAAAAATAAAAGCTATCGTAGGTCACCGTAGTTCCTCAGTCAACAATGAGCAAAGCCCATACCGCATAGTCATCCATAAAAGGCACCGGAGTGACATATCTAGAACAATTATGAGAGAAATTTCACCGCCACATTTATGTACAAGTTCTGTCTCTCAAATACTGTAAACTGTAGTATAACTATATGTGGTGTATGGAATGACTGAAATAAGTACAGGTTTGTCTAGCAGGTTTCATCTGATATTTTCATGGTTCATTGGTCAGTGTTAAGCTTTTTGTGTTTTGGTCTGTTTTCAAGTATTATAACTAACAGGTCAACTATAATTGGAGTATGGAATGATGGTTAAGTATGTAAACAAGTAGTTCTAACCAGTATCACATGACCTTGACCTTATTTTCACGCCTCAGTATTATATTTTAAGTTTTTGTCTACTTTTAAGTACTTCAAGCAGTAATCATGGTGATATGTCAACCATGTTAGGTGTATACCATGTAGAAGATGATGTAAAGGTATATATATTTATATGTTACATTAGTTCGAGCCAGTATCATATGACCTCATTTTCATGGTTCATTGGTTAACGTTAAGTTTGTGTGTTTCTGTATATTTTTCAAATTCTTGATGTAATACTAGTAGGTCAAGTATATTTTTGGAATGAAATAATTGTAAGGTGAACTTGTCTTCCAGGCAGGTATTTTCTGACCGTGACCTCATTTTCATTTAGACATTTTCGTACTTTTGATAATCGTATACTATAAGCATTGACCTCATTATCATAGAACATTGATAATGTTAAGCGTATGTGATACTTGACCTCATTATCATGATAGGACATTGATAATATTAAGCGTATGTGATACTTGACCTCATTATCATGATAGAACATTGATAATATTAAGCGTATGTGATACTTGACCTCATTATCATGATAAAACATTGATAATGTGAAGCGTATGTGATACTTGACCTCATTATCATGATAGAACATTGATAATGTTAAGCGTATGTGATACTTGACCTCATTATCATGATAGAACATTGATAATGTTAAGCGTATGTGATACTTGACCTCATTATCATAGAACATTGATAATATGAAGCGTATGCGATACTTGACCTCATTATCATGATAGAACATTGATAATGTTAAGCGTATGTGATACTTGACCTCATTATCATGATAGAACATTGATAATGTGAAGCGTACGTGATATTTGACCTCATTATAATGATAGAACATTAATAATGTTAAGCGTATGTAATACTTGACCTTATTATCATGATAGAACATTGATAATGTTAAACGTATGTGATACTTGACCTCATTATCATGATAGAACATCGATAATGATAAGCGTATGTGATACTTGACCTCATTATCATGATAAAACATTAATAATGTTAAGCGTATGTAATACTTGACCTCATTATCATGATAGAACATTGATAATGTTAAGCGTATGTGATACTTGACCTCATCATCATGATAGAACATTAATAATGTTAAGCGTATGTAATACTTGACCTCATTATCATGATAGAACATTGATAATGATAAGCGTATGTGATACTTGACCTCATTATCATGATAGAACATTGATAATGTTAAGCGTATGTGATACTTGACCTCATTATCATGATAGAACATTAATAATGTTAAGCGTATGTAATACTTGACCTTATTATCATGATAGAACATTGATAATATTAAACGTATGTGATACTTGACCTCATTATCATGATAGAACATCGATAATGATAAGCGTATGTGATACTTGACCTCATTATCATGATAGAACATTAATAATGTTAAGCGTATGTAATACTTGACCTCATTATCATGATAGAACATTGATAATGATAAGCGTATGTGCTTCTTGACCTCATTATCATGATAGAACATTGATAATGTTATGCGTATGTGATACTTGACCTTATTATCATGATAGAACATTGATAATGATAAGAGTATGTGATACTTGACCTTATTATCATGATAGAACATTAATAATGTTAAGCGTATGTAATACTTGACCTTATTATCATGATAGAACATTGATAATGTTAAGCGTATGTGATACTTGACATCATTATCATGATAGAACATTGATAATGTTAAGCTTATGTGATACTTGACCTCATTATCATCATAGAACATTGATAATGTTAAGCGTATGTGATACTTGACCTTATTATCATGATAGAACATTGATAATGATAAGCGTATGTGATACTTGACCTTATTATCATGATAGAACATTGATAATGTTATGCGTATGTGATACTTGACCTTATTATCATGATAGAACATTGATAATGATAAGCGTATGTGATACTTGACCTTATTATCATGATAGAACATTAATAATGTTAAGCGTATGTAATACTTGATCTTATTATCATGATAGAACATTGATAATGTTAAACGTATGTGATACTTGACCTCATTATCATGATAGAACATCGATAATGATAAGCGTATGTGATACTTGACCTCATTATCATGATAGAACATTAATAATGTTAAGCGTATGTAATACTTGACCTCATTATCATGATAGAACATTGATAATGATAAGCGTATGTGCTTTTTGACCTCATTATCATGATAGAACATTGATAATGTTATGCGTATGTGATACTTGACCTCATTATCATGATAGAACATTGATAATGTTATGCGTATGTGATACTTGACCTTATTATCATGATAGAACTTTAATAATGTTAAGCGTATGTAATACTTGACCTTATTATCATGATAGAACATTAATAATGTTAAGCGTATGTAATACTTGACCTTATTATCATGTTAGAACATTGATAATGTTAAGCGTATGTGATACTTGACCTCATTATCATGATAGAACATTGATAATGTTAAGCTTATGTGATACTTGACCTCATTATCATCATAGAACATTGATAATGTTAAGCGTATGTGATACTTGACCTTATTATCATGATAGAACATTGATAATGATAAGCGTATGTGATACTTGACCTCATTATCATGATAGAACATTGATAATGGTAAGCGTATGTAATACTTGACCTCATTATCATGATAGAACAATGATAATGTTAAGCGTATGTGATACTTGACCTCATTATCATGATAGAACATTGATAATGATAAGCGTATGTGATACTTGACCTCATTATCATGATAGAACAATGATAATGTTAAGCGTATGTGATACTTGACCTCATTATCATGATAGAACATTGATAATGATAAGCGTATGTGATACTTGACCTCATTATCATGATAGAACAATGATAATGTTAAGCGTATGTGATACTTGACCTCATTATCATGATAGAACAATGATAATGTTAAGCGTATGTGATACTTGACCTCATTATCATGATAGAACATTGATAATGATAAGCGTATGTGCTTCTTGACCTCATTATCATGATAGAACATTGATAATGTTATGCGTATGTGATACTTGACCTTATTATCATGATAGAACATTGATAATGATAAGAGTATGTGATACTTGACCTTATTATCATGATAGAACATTAATAATGTTAAGCGTATGTAATACTTGACCTTATTATCATGATAGAACATTGATAATGTTAAGCGTATGTGATACTTGACATCATTATCATGATAGAACATTGATAATGTTAAGCTTATGTGATACTTGACCTCATTATCATCATAGAACATTGATAATGTTAAGCGTATGTGATACTTGACCTTATTATCATGATAGAACATTGATAATGATAAGCGTATGTGATACTTGACCTTATTATCATGATAGAACATTGATAATGTTATGCGTATGTGATACTTGACCTTATTATCATGATAGAACATTGATAATGATAAGCGTATGTGATACTTGACCTTATTATCATGATAGAACATTAATAATGTTAAGCGTATGTAATACTTGATCTTATTATCATGATAGAACATTGATAATGTTAAACGTATGTGATACTTGACCTCATTATCATGATAGAACATCGATAATGATAAGCGTATGTGATACTTGACCTCATTATCATGATAGAACATTAATAATGTTAAGCGTATGTAATACTTGACCTCATTATCATGATAGAACATTGATAATGATAAGCGTATGTGCTTTTTGACCTCATTATCATGATAGAACATTGATAATGTTATGCGTATGTGATACTTGACCTCATTATCATGATAGAACATTGATAATGTTATGCGTATGTGATACTTGACCTTATTATCATGATAGAACTTTAATAATGTTAAGCGTATGTAATACTTGACCTTATTATCATGATAGAACATTAATAATGTTAAGCGTATGTAATACTTGACCTTATTATCATGATAGAACATTGATAATGTTAAGCGTATGTGATACTTGACCTCATTATCATGATAGAACATTGATAATGTTAAGCTTATGTGATACTTGACCTCATTATCATCATAGAACATTGATAATGTTAAGCGTATGTGATACTTGACCTTATTATCATGATAGAACATTGATAATGATAAGCGTATGTGATACTTGACCTCATTATCATGATAGAACATTGATAATGGTAAGCGTATGTAATACTTGACCTCATTATCATGATAGAACAATGATAATGTTAAGCGTATGTGATACTTGACCTCATTATCATGATAGAACATTGATAATGATAAGCGTATGTGATACTTGACCTCATTATCATGATAGAACAATGATAATGTTAAGCGTATGTGATACTTGACCTCATTATCATGATAGAACATTGATAATGATAAGCGTATGTGATACTTGACCTCATTATCATGATAGAACAATGATAATGTTAAGCGTATGTGATACTTGACCTCATTATCATGATAGAACAATGATAATGTTAAGCGTATGTGATACTTGACCTCATTATCATGATAGAACATTGATAATGATAAGCGTATGTGATACTTGACCTCATTATCATGATAGAACAATGATAATGTTAAGCGTATGTGATACTTGACCTCATTATCATGATAGAACATTGATAATGTTAAGCGTATGTGATACTTGACCTCATTATCATGATAGAACATTGATAATGTTATGCGTATGTGATACTTGACCTCATTATCATGATAGAACATTGATAATGTTAAGCGTATGTAATACTTGACCTCATTATCATGATAGAACATTGATAATGTTATGCGTATGTGATACTTGACCTAATTATCATGATAGAACATTGATAATGACAAGCGTATGTGATACTTGACCTCATTATCATGATAGAACATTGATAATGTTATGCGTATGTGATACTTGACCTCATTATCATGATAGAACAATGATAATGTTAAGCGTATGTGATACTTGACCTCATTATCATGATAGAACATTGATAATGTTAAGCGTATGTGATACTTGACCTCATTATCATGATAGAACATTGATAATGTTATGCGTATGTGATACTTGACCTCATTATCATGATAGAACATTGATAATGTTAAGCGTATGTAATACTTGACCTCATTATCATGATAGAACATTGATAATGTTATGCGTATGTGATACTTGACCTAATTATCATGATAGAACATTGATAATGACAAGCGTATGTGATACTTGACCTCATTATCATGATAGAACATTGATAATGTTATGCGTATGTGATACTTGACCTCATTATCATGATAGAACATTGATAATGTTAAGCTTATGTGATACTTGACCTCATTATCATGATAGAACATTGATAATGTTATGCGTATGTGATACTTGACCTCATTATCATGATAGAACATTGATAATGTTAAGCTTATGTGATACTTGACCTCATTATCATGATAGAACATTGATAATGTTAAGCTTATGTGATACTTGACCTCATTATCATGATAGAACATTGATAATGTTATGCGTATGTGATACTTGACCTCATTATCATGATAGAACATTGATAATGTTAAGCTTATGTGATACTTGACCTCATTATCATGATAGAACATTGATAATGTTAAGCTTATGTGATACTTGACCTCATTATCATGATAGAACATTGATAATGTTATGCGTATGTGATACTTGACCTCATTATCATGATAGAACATTGATAATGTTAAGCTTATGTGATACTTGACCTCATTATCATGATAGAACATTGATAATGTTAAGCTTATGTGATACTTGACCTCATTATCATGATAGAACATTGATAATGTTATTCGTATGTGATACTTGTGGTAAAACTTTCATGTTGCAGACTTTCAATATGAATTTAGTATCGCAGCATGTGTACTCTGTTATTGGTTAAAGAAGCCGGAATTCCCGGAATAAACCAAGTCAACGACTTTCGGTAGCCGGAAAATATAAACACGCCTAGCCAATTTAGATTCGAGTCGAACGCATTCTGATTTTAAAGTACTGGTTGAAAATTGGTGTGTGATGAAACATTGAGGTTTTATAGAAAACTTTGAGTCAGAGTACACACAGCGATCACACGTGTTGTGAAGGTGTAAACTGAGCGTCAGAACTTACAGTGAAAAGAAACACTTTTTTATAAATTCAGATATTATTGCGTGCATTTATTATTGCCGAACCTGCAACTTTTGTTGCAGAAAGCTCGACATAGGGATAGTGATCCGGCGGCGGCGGCGGCGGCGGTGTTAGCTCACTTCTTAAAAGCTTTATATTTTAGAAGGCAGAAGACCTGGATGCTTCATATTTTGTATATAGATGCCTCATGTTACGAACTTTCCGTCAGTCACATTATCCAATGTCCTACTTGAAAAAAAATAAGATTTTTTGTAATGTTAAATTCTCTCTAATTATAAGTAATTGGATAACTGTATTTAGTATGTGCGTACCTTGCAAGCTCCTCATGCCTGTCAGACAGTTTTCACTTGACCTCGACCTCATTTCATGGATCAGTGAACAAGGTTAAGTTTTCGTGGTCAAGTACATATCTCCGATACTATAAGCAATATGTCTAGTATATTTGGTGTATGGAAGGACTGTAAGGTGTATACATGTCCAACTTGCAGGTGTCATCTGACCTTGACCTCATTTTCATGGTTCAGTGGTTATAGTTAAGTTTTTGTGTTTTGGTCTGTTTTTCTTATACTATATGCAATAGGTCTACTATACTTGGTGTATAGAATGATTGTAAGGTGTACATGTGACCTCATTTTCATGGTTAAGTGGTCAAAGTTAAGTTTATCAGTTTTGGTCTATTTTTCTAATAGTTTATGCATTAGGTCAACTATATTTGGTGTATGGAAATATTTTATGATCTTTATGTCAGTTACAAAGGTTTTATTTGACCTTGACCTCATTTTCGCGGTCCATTGCTAAGTGTTAAGTGTTTGTGTTTTGGTCTGTTTTTCTTTATTTATAAGCAATAAGTCAACTATATCTGTTGTATTGAAGACTTGTTAGCTGTACATGTCTGTCTGGCATGGTTCATCTGACCTTGACCTCATTTTCATGGTTCATTTATCAATGTTCAATGTTTCGTTTTCTTGGTTAATGTTGAGTTTATGTAATAAAGCTTTATATTTAGGTCAAAAAACATAATAACAATGATTAGTAAAGAAGGCGAGACATTTCAGTGTGTGGACTCTTGTTGAGATTTTGTAATTGAAGTCTTAAGGATGTTCGCTGCTCAGTTTCAAAATAAATAACTTTTCATAAAACTAGTATTTATTGATAGGGAACAAATTAAGGAATCAAAATAGCAAAACAAATATAGGGGTTCATGTGCTTGTTTTCAAGATATTAGCCATTAGAATTTTGGCGGGAAAATGTTCTCTCTTGATTTTTCTACGCTATACACTACTATTCCCCATGCTCAGTTGAAAGATCGACTTCACCATCTCATAAAACAGAGCTTTTTCTAAACTTCAAAATGGCCGCCAACAGTTATGAAGCAGAGTCAAAAATATAGTATAATTTATCATTTGAAAATAAAAGCACAAAACTTTGCATATTGCTAGTTATGATGATTATTAATCTTTTCTGAATTTGGAACAATAAAAAAAAATCCATAATGGCCGCCAGTTTATGAATGGGAATCGTAGATACAAATTTCTTGTTTTGGGATACAATAATTCATATTTTGTAAAGAATCACACTGAATCTTCCAGAAAATATACTGAAGATGATATTATTAAAATGCTGGACTTTTTGATCGACAATATATTTGTTGAGTTTGGAGGATTTATATTTCAACAGACAGTCGGTATTCCAATGGGTACTAATTGTGCACCCCTGCTGGCTGATTTGTTTTTGTATTCGTATGAAGCAGAATTTATTCAGAACCTTCTAAAAGACAAAAAGAAAAAGCACCTTGCGAAATTCTTTAATTTTACTTTCCGATATATTGATGATGTTTTATCATTGAACAACCCATACTTCAGCCAATACTTACATCTCATATATCCTAGTGAACTTGAAATTAAGGATACTACTGATACTAGAAGGACTGCTTCATACCTTGATCTTTTCCTAAATATTGACGTAGATGGACGACTTCACACGAAAATCTATGATAAACGGGACGATTTCAACTTCCCAATTATCAATTTCCCATTTCTTAGCAGTAACATACCCTCTGCCCCTTCGTATGGTGTTTACATATCACAATTGATACGTTATTCACGTGCTTGTTCACACTTTACGGACTTCATATACAGGAGTGTGCTCCTTACGCAGAAACTGCTCCAACAAAGTTATGAGGAGGACAGATTAAAATTGACACTTCGTAAATTTTATGGACACCATCACGAATTGGTGGATCCATATGATGTCTCTTTAACCAAACTAGCTAAGGACATTTTTACCACATGGTAGATTGTGGTTTGTTATTATGTCGTCTTATCTTTTATTTACCAAACGTGACTTATTCCCGATTGTGACTGTTTTGCTGTATGTGAATTCGTATTACTATAAGACGTGTTTCTGTACTTGTTTATCCCAAATTCATGTATTTAGTTTATATGTTTAATGTTATATTTGTAATTCTCATCTTCTCATTTTGTCAAATGTGTTGACGTCTATTTATTATATTTGGGTGTTACGGATAGAAAAATTAATCACCGCCTTTATTAATTATATTTAATTTTGTACGATTAATTACGTTTGAAGTTGCATTCATAACAAACTGGACATATATATATTACAGTTAATTGCTATTAATAAGTATTACAATATGCATTTTGTTTTAATGAATTAACAGTATTTAGTTTTAATATAATCTTAAAGCAATCCTAATTCTAGCTCACTTTTAAATTATAGTTTTTCATAGTTATCAAAAGTACCAGGATTCATGTGTGACGTCATGCTGTTTATAAATTTTATAAATTCAAATGTAGCATAACGTTTGCCTTTTCGCCATCGTTTGTGACGTCATTTTTTTAATTGCGTTAACGCCTGCACTGATTCTTGTGTGTCTATGCTGTATTGAACTTGGCATCATGTATTCGGGTTTAGTTTTCTGTAATAAGTTAATACTTTAGTTTCATAATGAATATATCTTTCACATTCATTTGTTAAAATTTACTGTTTGCAATAACATGAATCGTTCTATATAATAGTGTTCTTATCCCGGGCATATTACAATGCCGTATTTAGCAAAACCTTTTATCTTCAGTGCTATCTCTTTCATATTCATTTGTTAAAATTTACTGTTTGCAATTATAGTGTGAATTGTTTTATATAATATGAATGTTCTTATCCTGGGCATACAAACAATGCCGTATTTGGCAAAACCTTTTCAACTTTAGATCTTCAGTGCTGTACAATTTTGTATTTTTTTTTCGTCACTGGTGAGTCTCGTGTGGACTAGACGCGTTTTTAAACCTGATGCTTTTTGTTATCTATTAATCATGCTTTTCTTTGTCTTATATGTTCTGGTTTTTATTTGTATTGTAGTCCTGTAATATTTTGTTTTCATTTCAATGTTATATTTAACTGTGCCATTAAAGTGCGAGGTTTGGCATGCCTTAAAACCAGGTTCAACCCACCACTTTTATTCCCCTTTAAAAGTGTCCTGTACCAAGTCAGGAAGATGGTCATTGTTATAATATTGTTCGTTTCTGTGTGTGTGTTGCATTTTAACGTTGAGTCGTTTCTGTTTTCTCTTAATTTTGAGATAAGACGTGGCACGGTACTTGTCTATCCCATATTTATGTATTTGGTTTTGATGTTATATTTGTTATTCTCGTGGTGTATTGTCTGTTGCTTGGTCCGTTTCTGTGTGCTGTTGCGTTTCGGTGTTGTGTCGTTGTTCTCCTCTTATATTTAATGCGTTTCCCTCGGTTTTGGTTTGTTGCCCCGATTTTGTTTTTTTGTCCATGGATTTATGAGTTTTGAACAGCGGTATACTACTGTTGCCTTTATTTGTCATTGACCAGTTAAAGTTCTCAAATACTATTAAAAAATAAATAAAATTTTATAAGACTTTTACAAATAACTTATTATTATACATGTAAAAGATTTATAAAAAAAAAATGGGAGTTCATGGGGATTTTTTTTTAAGGCATTCAAATGGATAAAACCAGAGGATTCCGAAAACCTGACAAAAATTCCAAAACATGACAAGCAGACATCCTTGAATGCCATTTCACCTTTTATGATTTTAAAAAAAATCCTGTTCAATTGATATAAAATATTTCAAAATTCGAGTTTGAATTATTCGGCGTATCGAACTCTGTCGCATTTTTCGCAATAATAAAAACCTCGCACTAATTTCTTAATTTACAGCATTAAAGTCACTACACAGCCTCAACAATGAGCAAAACCCCATGTAACCTATGCACACGGGAAAAGAGGTCCGATCTTTGACAGACTTATATAGAATATACCGTGGATAGTAACGTTTCTGAACGCTCAACCTTCCTACTAACCCAGGATAGCGGTGAAACAGCGCATACCTGTGAAAAATATAATACATGTAGTATACATATTTAATGAGCAATTTAGTCAAAAAGGTGACGAACGTTGCATGCTACATACATGAAATCATTCTGACAACAATTTTTACTTGTTTAAAATGTGAAAAAGCTTGATAAGTAACAGATTATGTACGACTTCGGGAAGTGTAATATATGAAGTAGCTTGATAAGTAACAGATTATCTACTACTTCGGGAAGTGTAAAATGTGAAGTAGCTTGATAGTAACAGATTATCTACTACTTCGGGAAGTGTAAAATATGAAGTAGCTAAATAAGTAACAGATTATCTACTAATTCGGGAAGTGTATAATATGAAGTAGCTAAATAAGTAACAGATTATCTACTACTTCGGGAAGTGTAAAATATGAAGTAGCTTGATAAGTAACAGATTATCTACTACTTCGGGAAGTGTAAACTGTGAAGTAGCTTGATAAGTAACAGATTATCTACTACTTCGGGAAGTGTAAAATATGAAGAAGCTAAATAAGTAACAGATTATCTACTACTTCGGGAAGTGTAAAATGTGAAGTAGCTTGATAAGTAACAGATTATCTACTACTTCGGGAAGTGTAAAATATGAAGTAGCTTGATAAGTAACAGATTATCTACTACTTCGGGAAGTGTAAAATATGAAGTAGCTAAATAAGTAACAGATTATCTACTACTTCGGGAAGTGTAAAATATGAAGTAGCTTGATAAGTAACAGATTATCTACTACTTCGGGAAGTGTAAAATATGAAGTAGCTTGATAAGTAACAGATTATCTACTACTTCGGGAAGTGTAAAATGTGAAGTAGCTTGATAAGTAACAGATTATCTACTACTTCGGGAAGTGTAAAATATGAAGTAGCTAAATAAGTAACAGATTATCTACTACTTCGGGAAGTGTAAAATATGAAGTAGCTTGATAAGTAACAGATTATCTACTACTTCGGGAAGTGTAAAATATGAAGTAGCTAAATAAGTAACAGATTATCTACTACTTCGGGAAGTGTAAAATGTGAAGTAGCTTGATAAGTAACAGATTATCTACTACTTCGGGAAGTGTAAAATATGAAGTAGCTAAATAAGTAACAGATTATCTACTACTTCGGGAAGTGTAAAATATGAAGTAGCTTGATAAGTAACAGATTATCTACTACTTCGGGAAGTGTAAAATATGAAGTAGCTTGATAAGTAACAGATTATCTACTACTTCGGGAAGTGTAAAATGTGAAGTAGCTTAATAAGTAACAGATTATCTACTACTTCGGGAAGTGTAAAATATGAAGTAGCTTGATAAGTAACAGATTATCTACGACTTCGGGAAGTGTAAAATATGAGTAGCTTGATAAGTAACAGATTATCTACGGCTTTAGGAAGTGTAAAATGTGAAGTAGCTTGATAAGTAACAGATTATCTTCTACTTCGGGAAGTGTAAAATGTGAAGTAGCTTGATAAGTAACAGATTATCTACTACTTCGGGAAGTGTAAAATATGAAGTAGCTTGATAAGTAACAGATTATCTACTACTTCGGGATGTGTAAAATGTGAAGTAGCTTGATAAGTAACAGATTATCTACTACTTCGGGAAGTGTAAAATATGAAGTAGCTTGATGAGTAAGAGATTATCTACGACTTCGGGAAGTTTAAAATGTGAAGTAGCTTAATAAGTAACAGATTATCACGACTTCGGGATGTGTAAAATATGAAGTAGCTTAATAAGTAACAGATTATCTACTACTTCGGGAAGTGTAAAATATGAAGTAGCTTGATAAGTAACAGATTATCTACTACTTCGGGAAGTGTAAAATGTAAAGTAGCTTGATAAGTAACAGATTATCTACGGCTTCGGGAAGTGTAAAATGTGAAGTACCTTGATAAGTAACAGATTATCTACTACTTCGGGAAGTGTAAAATATGAGTAGCTTGATAAGTAACAGATTATCTACGGCTTTGGGAAGTGTAAAATATGAATTAGCTTGATAAGTAACTGTAACAGATTATCTACTACTTCGGGAAGTGTAAAATATGAAGTAGCTAAATAAGTAACAGATTATCTACTACTTCGGGAAGTGTAAAATATGAAGTAGCTAAATAAGTAACAGATTATCTACTACTTCGGGAAGTGTAAAATATGAAGTAGCTTGATAAGTAACAGATTATCTACTACTTCGGGAAGTGTAAAATATGAAGTAGCTTGATAAGTAACAGATTATCTACTACTTCGGGAAGTGTAAAATGTGAAGTAGCTTAATAAGTAACAGATTATCTACTACTTCGGGAAGTGTAAAATATGAAGTAGCTTGATAAGTAACAGATTATCTACGACTTCGGGAAGTGTAAAATATGAGTAGCTTGATAAGTAACAGATTATCTACGGCTTTAGGAAGTGTAAAATGTGAAGTAGCTTGATAAGTAACAGATTATCTTCTACTTCGGGAAGTGTAAAATGTGAAGTAGCTTGATAAGTAACAGATTATCTACTACTTCGGGAAGTGTAAAATATGAAGTAGCTTGATAAGTAACAGATTATCTACTACTTCGGGATGTGTAAAATGTGAAGTAGCTTGATAAGTAACAGATTATCTACTACTTCGGGAAGTGTAAAATATGAAGTAGCTTGATGAGTAAGAGATTATCTACGACTTCGGGAAGTTTAAAATGTGAAGTAGCTTAATAAGTAACAGATTATCACGACTTCGGGATGTGTAAAATATGAAGTAGCTTAATAAGTAACAGATTATCTACTACTTCGGGAAGTGTAAAATATGAAGTAGCTTGATAAGTAACAGATTATCTACTACTTCGGGAAGTGTAAAATGTGAAGTAGCTTGATAAGTAACAGATTATCTACGGCTTCGGGAAGTGTAAAATGTGAAGTACCTTGATAAGTAACAGATTATCTACTACTTCGGGAAGTGTAAAATATGAGTAGCTTGATAAGTAACAGATTATCTACGGCTTTGGGAAGTGTAAAATATGAATTAGCTTGATAAGTAACTGTAACAGATTATCTACTACTTCGGGAATTGTAAAATATGAAGTAGCTTGATAAGTAACAGATTATCTACTACTTCGGGAAGTGTCAAATATGAAGTAGCTTGATAAGTAACAGATTATCTACTACTTCGGGAAGTGTAAAATATGAAGTAGCTTGATAAGTAACAGATTATCTACTACTTCGGGAAATGTAAAATGTGAAGTAGCTTAATAAGTAACAGATTATCTACTACTTCGGGAAGTGTAAAATATGAAGTAGCTTGAAGTAACAGATTATCTACTACTTCGGGAAGTGTAAAATATGAAGTACCTTGATAAGTAACAGATTATCTACGACTTCGGGAAGTGTAAAATATGAAGTAGCTTGATAAGTAACAGATTATCTACTACTTCGGGAAGTGTAAAATATGAAGAAGCTAAATAAGTAACAGATTATCTACTACTTCGGGAAGTGTAAAATATGAAGTAGCTTGATAAGTAACAGATTATCAACTACTTCGGGAAGTGTAAAATGTGAAGTAGCTTGATAAGTAACAGATTATCTTCGGCTTCGGGAAGTGTAAAATGTGAAGTAGCTTGATAAGTAACAGATTATCTTCGGCTTCGGGAAGTGTAAAATGTGAAGTAGCTTGATAAGTAACAGATTATCAACTACTTCGGGAAGTGTAAAATGTGAAGTAGCTTGATAAGTAACAGATTATCTACGACTTCGGGAATTGTAAAATATGAAGTAGCTTGATAAGTAACAGATTATCTACTACTTCGGGAAGTGTAAAATATGAAGTACCTTGATAAGTAACAGATTATCTACTACTTCGGGAAGTGTAAAGTATGAAGTAGCTTGATAAGTAACAGATTATCTACTACTTTGGGAAGTGTAAAATGTGAAGTAGCTTAATAAGTAACAGATTATCTACTACTTCGGGAAGTGTAAAATATGAAGTAGCTTGATAAGTAACAGATTATCTACTACTTCGGGAAGTGTAAAATGTGAAGTAGCTTGATAAGTAACAGATTATCTACAACTTCGGGAAGTGTAAAATGTGAAGTAGCTTGATAAGTAACAGATTATCTACGGCTTTAGGAAGTAGAGAGAGCTCGTTTCTTGGCTAAAATATCATACATGTAATACAATACAGTGGCGGATCCAGCCATTTCAAAAGGGGGTGCCAACCCAGACTAAAAGGGGGGTCCAGCTATATGCTCCTATTCAAATGCATTGATCTACCAAGAAAAAGGGGGGTCCAACCCCCGGAACATACCCCTGGATCCGCCAATGTAACAACTTACAAAAGACCTTTGGCTGTAAATGTTGTGTAAATATTCAATATGTCAATAACAACATTAGATTGATTGATTGTTGGTTGCTTAACGTCCAGTCGGTATTCAATAAAATATTATATATATTATATACTTGAGAATAAATACGGGGAATGTGTGATCTTAAAACACAGACGATAGCCACCAATGGGTCTTCAGCAATGTATTAAAATCTCATCGCGAGACAGGCTGCCAATAACAACATTTGAACATATATACGAGACAGGCTGCCAATACATGTAACAACATTCGAACGTATTTATGGGGCAATTGTTTCTCCATAGGCCGTAATGGTAACGTTTTCTTCTGTTGCTCAGTCCATATCGTAAACTTGTATATGTAGGATGGCTTGTTTTGAAGCTGAGACATTTTGACATATGTGGTTAAATTTTCGGGGTACGAAGTGTGATTCATTTTTCCGTAATTTAGCAAACCCCGAGTATCCTTTTGCGATGTCGCTCCTCATAGTAAAAAATCTCAATTTTAACACAATAAGTTCTTTGAAATTTTAATACTTTGAACACATTTCATAGCTCCATGGTTTTTACACATTTATTCTGTGTTCCCTTATTTTCCAAATTAACACTAATGGTTCAACTCAGTCATTTGTTTATCATAGAAATGTGTCAAATATCACTACACAGAGATTTTTTGTTTACACGTGACTTTTGTTCCTCATTTCAAGGCGCATTAGGGGTATTGTCCAATATACGAGACAGGCTGCCAATAACAACATTTGAACATATATACGAGACAGGCTGCCAATAACAACATTTGAACATATATACGAGACAGGCTGCCAATAACAACATTTGAACATATATACGAGACAGGCTGCCAATAACAACATTCGAACATATATACGAGACGGGCTGCCAATAACAACATTCGAACATATATACGAGACAGGCTGCCAATAACAACATTCGAACATATATACGAGAGAGGCTGCCAATAACAACATTTGAACATATATACGAGACAGGCTGCCAATAACAACATTTGAACATATATACGAGACAGGCTGCCAATAACAACATTCGAACATATATACGAGACGGGCTGCCAATAACAACATTCGAACATATATACGAGACAGGCTGCCAATAACAACATTTTAACATATATACGAGACAGGCTGCCAATAACAACATTTGAACATATATACGAGACAGGCTGCCAATAACATCATTTGAACATATATACGAGACAGGCTGCCAATAACAACATTTGAACATATATACGAGACAGGCTGCCAATAACAACATTCGAACATATATACGAGACGGGCTGCCAATAACAACATTCGAACATATATACGAGACAGGCTGCCAATAACAACATTTTAACATATATACGAGACAGGCTGCCAATAACAACATTTGAACATATATACGAGACAGGCTGCCAATAACATCATTTGAACATATATACGAGACAGGCTGCCAATAACAACATTTGAACATATATACGAGACAGGCTGCCAATAACAACATTCGAACATATATACATGTACGAGACAGGCTGCCAATAACAACATTTGAACATAAATACGAGACAGGCTGCAGTTGGCCCCTTTTCAAAATGTGTACTAGTTCATTGAAAAATAAATTACATAAAATGTTTTTAATATTTCAATAACAGTCAGAACATAGACATGTGAATATATATTAATTTAATGTGTTGTAAATGTTTATTTTGTGAATGACAGTTAACGCTTAAAGAATTACGGACACATATAAATGTGGTCAATTGGTAAATGGCAATTACAAACAGCCAGAAAGTATAAACATGACAACAGTCATAGCTCACACAAAGATGAAAACAGCAGTTTCAGAGGCATGACAACAGTCATAACTAAACAGAGATAGTAACAAAAAACATTCATGACAAGATCAGAACTTGCACAGTTTTGTAAACACTCACTGGTATAAACCTTGATAATCCAGTGTAAACGTTCTTGGACTGTCGTGACATGGTTCATCGACTGCCGAGACATAAAAATTAATGATTGTGTAATATATATGTATGCTAACAGCAAGTTCTTACGTGTTCAAATGGAAACAAACTGGTGTTAAACCTTATTAATGTGGTGTAAGTGGTCAATGTTTATCTGAGAGTCAGAACTCACAAAGAGACATGTGTACACATACTGGTGATAAACGTAATAAATGTGATACAAATGTTCAAAGTATTACTGAGATCCAGAACTCGCATAGAGACATGTGTACACATACTGGTGATAAACGTAATAAATGTTATACAAATGTCCAATGTATTACTGAGAGCCAGAACTCACAGCGAGACATGTGTATACACATACTGGTGATAAAAGTAATAAATATGATACAAATGTCCAATATATTACTGAGAGCCAGAACTCCGACACAAAAAGACATGTGTACACATACTGGTGATAACCCTAATAAATATGATTCTAGTGTTCAATGTTTTACTGAGGGCCAGAACTCACAAAGAGACATGTGTATGTTCCAGACCGTATGAGTATTTGGACCGTACGCGTACGGTCCGGACCGTATGCGTATTCTCGTACGGTCCGACCATACGCGTACGATCGGACCGTACGAGTATACTCATACGGTCTAGTACGAGCTGGACCATACCGGTATTTAGACCGTATGGGTATATTTTAGACAAACATTTATCAACAAACTTTTATTGCGTTTTACAATTAACATTTAATAATGTATTACAATTAGATAAATAAAGTAAACTAGTGAACATTTAATTGAATTGAATAGTTCTGAAACCAATGGTCTATCGAAATCCTGTTTTGGCACTCTCAGCCCGGGTGACACTTGCATTTTTTACATTTGCATGTCTTTGTCAGGCATGTCCCTTTGCATTTGCATGTCTTTGTCAGGCATGTTCCTTTACATTTGCATCTCTTACTTGAGAGAGAAAAACTTGCTTGTTTTGCGGTGGCATGCAAGGATATTCAGTTTGTATTCCAATGTTCAGTTTCAATTTTTCTTGTCAAAAGTTCAATATTAACCATATCATATAACATGAGTTCAATATACCAAATTCGCATGCTAGCTTGTACAAATTTGCATCTTAACTCTACATAATAATCTGGGAAGATCTCACGATGCCCTATCAACAACTGGTATTCGCACAGTGACAAAACTACCTTTTTCAATTTTTGCATTAGTTTTTGATACTTTTTTATTATATTTTCTCATTGTATTTTCGACAGATTTTTTATAATTTTTGTCAAGTATCTTTCGTATATTCTGTCGTGAGACGTCATTTGTCCGTAGTCCATTGCTATGGTACAGTTGTCAGTTATAATGTCATTCAGAATCATAAAATCATCAACTGCCATGATTTCGTCCTGTGTCGGTCTGTAGTCTGTACCATCGTATTCATGGTATTTCTCTGTAGATATTTCTGACGTTTCAGTTCGTCGTCGTTTTCGGGCAGGTTGAACAGTTTCTGCCTGTAAGTCGTTTTCAGCACCCGGCTCTCGGGCTGTGAGTCGGTCTCAGCATCTGTCTGTGTACATGTATTTCTGACATGCTAAATACATGAGATTAACGGATTAGATTACCGCGACTTTTTTGAATAATTAAAATATTATGTTTTTATTCCAATTACTATTCTAAATTTTATATTAATTCGACATTTCAGTTATGTTGATCTGTAATATACATTCGTATGTAAGGAACTTGATCTACTTCTTAAAATCAGTCAGACTGTACGCGTACGGCCCGACCGTATGCGTATTTGAAACGTACAGTCCAAATACTCATACGGTCGGGAACATGTACACATACAGGTGATAAACGTAATAAATATGATACAAATGTTCAATGTATTACTGAGAGCCAGAACTCTCAAAGAGACATGTGTAAAAAAACAAAAAAAATCTCATGGTCAAAAACAATTTTTTTTTTCTCCAAAAACCGAAAACAAACTTTTTTTTTCAACAAAAAAAACATAGCCCCCCCCCCCCCCCCCCCCCCCGAAAAACAAATGTTTGCTGCCTAAATTACACAGCACTGTATGGTGCATTGGCGGATCCATGTATTTGAATGGGGACATGTAGTTGGAACCACCACCCTTTTTTGTCACGAATATTCTACTGACAGCTAGAACTCACCATATATAGAGTCACGTGGACACATGCTGTGATATACCTACTTAATGTGTTGTAATTGTTCAAAGTTTGTATTTTATTTTCCTAAAAAATCTAATATGAATTACCACTTGACGTCTATTCGTTGTTGACAATTTTATTCATGGCATTCTTCTTGTGCATACATGTGAAAATCAGCGAAGTTGTGTCCCTTTTCTAATCAGTGAATTTTCTAGCAAAAAAAACCCAACTGTTAAAAATTAATAATATTTAAATTACTATCATAAAAATAATTCAAATTAAGGAGCAATTCAGTTAGTAAACAAACAATAAAAGTGTAATAACAAATATTTTAAAAACTGCAAGTCAAACCAATAATTGGTTTTATAAAATTGCTACAGCTAGGTGCAATTTCTTTATGTTATATGTTAAAAATAAAGATTAAAAATGTTTTATATCTTAAAAATAGTTGGAACTTCTACAAATACATGATACGAAATAGTAAACATGTACACAGTCCAGGGGTACGAAATGGTAAATTGATGAATTTGGTTGATATGGTACGAAATGGTTGGTGTTGTTTTTTTTTTTATCATGGTTACGATATCTGTATCTGTATCTGTATCGTTACGTCGAAGGTACCAATACTGGCTTTTACTCGACGGGAGAGAGAGCGCCTATTGACGGCGTTGGAGAGCTGTTTTGAAGCTCTCAACTGACTTGGCGCACACTACTGCTTCTTCCAGTTGGTTCCAATGAATAACAGTCTTGACAAAGAACGAGTTCTTAAATTGTTCAGTTTTACAGTTTGTAGTATCAATTGCCTTTGAGTTGTTTTTAACTGAGTTGGTAACTATGTTTGTGCTCTCAAAGTCTACAAAGCGTGTAGGTTTGATTGTCCTTTTGGTTTTGCTTTTTACCAAAAATTCGTCAGGTTTGATAGCTGGGACCAAACCCTCAACCACTTTGTACAGAAATACCAGTCTTTGGCTTGTTCTTCTGGACTGTAGGTTTTCAAGTTCCAGCACTGTTAGCATTTTGGTGACCGATCCCTCTTCTCTTGATTTATAATCCCCTGTGATGAAACGGGCTGCTCTTCTTTGGATTCTTTCTAATTGGTTGATGTTGTTTGATGTATAAGGGTCCCATACAATTGCCCCATATTCCATCGTAGATCGCACCAATGAAATGTATGCTGTTTTCTTGCAGTCTTTTGGGCAGAATCTTAGGTTGCGTCTAAGAAAGCCTAGTGTAGAGTTCGCTTTCTTAGTTACATTTGAAATGTGGGTGGTCCATTTCAGATCGTCCGATATCTGTAGTCCCAGGTATGGGTTGTGTTTGACCTGTTGGAGTATGTGTCCATCAAGGGTATAGAACTTCTGACTTTTGTTCTTAATGCTCAAGATGTAACATTTCTTTGCGTTGAAGCGCATACCCCAGTCTTTGGCCCATTTTTCTAGGCTAACCAGATCTTGTTGTAACAGTGTGTAATCAGAGACAGAGATATGGTTAATCTTAGATACGAAATGGAACTTCGAATTTGGGGTACAAAATGGCAGAGGTACGAAATATCCAAGGTACGAAACCACTTGCTACCAGTAGTGCTCCTGTCAGAGGCGGACCTTACCGTTTAGGTAATGGACATGTACAAAGAATGATAATGTACGTTGGTCTCATTCCCTTGACTTATATTGGCCCTGTATAAGTAAAATCGCAAAAATAACTAGACCAAGTAAGTTTACTGTTATAAACTGGCAGTGAAAAAATGTAATACATCAGGGACATATAATACATGTATTGTATGATATGTCTCTGATTACATGTAAGACACTTAAAATTACCCGAAAACTAAGAAACTAGTATCCACTTGTACAGACGCCGGGAGACGGCCACAGCTAGACAACATTTAATTCCTCTATCAGTTCTTTATTATGGCAAGCCGTTTTGGAATTTATTCCCTATTTATAAATATTAAAAAATCATTTATTAATACTAAATATTATTTTTTAATATTAATAAATCGAATATTTAATATTAATAAATTTTGGCAAATAATTTGTCGTTACATAGATATAGGAAGATGTGGTGTGAGTGCCAATGAGACAACTCTCCATCCAAATAACAATTTAAAAAGTAAACCATTATAGGTTAAAGTACGGCCTTCAACACGGAGCCTTGGCTCACACCGAACAACAAGCTATAAAGGGCCCCAAAATTACAAGTGTAAAACCATTCAAACGGGAAAAACAACGGTCTAATACAGCTCATTTACTTATAACTAAGTTGAGCGGGTTTATTCTAGCATTTGTTGATAGAAGCGAAATGATCTGAACGGAAGTTCTAGTTATATTTTCTATATAAAGGGAGATACAACGTATGATGACATATTATTATATCCAATACTCCATTCACTAATGCTTACTAGTGTATACATGATATATATTTTTTTTTAATCGCTTATGTCGAATTGTCGACCCAAGTAAATAAATTGATCGAGAATTTAGTCAGTGACACTTGAATGTGACATTAATTATATTTTGATTTGTTCATGAACTTAAATATTGATATGAATAGATCTTTTCAAAGCTCTGATAGGGGCAATGCAGAATATTTAACCACAGTACTGTGGTATGTTTGCCAAATATCGGTCATTGTCAATTTGTTTTGTCCCTAAAACGCTTTTATTTTGGCAAGTTCAGAAACTATTAAAAGAAAATTAAATAAATCATTTAATATTTAATAGTTTATAATCATTAAACAGTTCAATCTTTCCTAAAATACTTGTCAGGGTCGATATAAGATGGTCCGAGTTAACTTAACATAGATTAGTCTCCAAAATTTCTATGGACCGACTTGTCTAATAATCATCATTAAAGCGTTTGACAGATAATGATTGATTTGCCTTATATTATAATTAAACGCTAAGGTTACACTGATGTTGATTTTTTAATATTAAAAAATCAGCGTATTATTTAATATTAAAAATTCATTTGTTAATATTAAAAAATCAGACTGAATATTTAATATTAAAAAATGATTTTTTAATATTAAATATTCATTTATTAATATTAAAAAATCAGCGTATTATTTAATATTAAAAATTCGATTTATTAATATTAAAAACTCATTTTTTAATATTAAAAAATCATTTATTAATATTAATAAATCATTTTTTAATATTAATAAAGAAGGAATAAATTCCACAACGGCTTGCCATACTTTATAACCTTTTGCATCACTAAAACAATTGCACCATGCACTTTTGTCAAATTTTTTGTGTGTGTAATGTATTGTCCTAGTCCAAATATATATCCAAAATTCAGAAAGATTGAAGCAATCACTTTTACAAATTTAGCCAATACACATCCATACCCCTATCAGAGACATATAATACAATGTATTGTATTATATGTCTCTGCCCCTATTGACAAGTCAAGAGATGTTCTGAAAACTGTAAATATCACTTTTTTGCACTTGGCCTAATCACTCATTTCATATCAAAATCAGTTAAAATACAACATCCAAAAATTTATTTGACCTCTCTTCTTTCATTTCCACTTAAACAGATTTTAGGAATGAGAGAGGAAAGGAATGAAAAAAAATTAAGGAAAAATACACTCTAATTAAAAGGAACTATATTCGTGGACAACGAAAAGCGGGGTCATTAATTGTGGTCTTGGGCTAGACTTACATTTGCTTTTTTGAGATCTTAGATACATTTGTACATGTATAGGTTATGTCTTGCAATCCTAATGATTGCAAAATTTATTATGAGACTACATCCATCAACGTTCAGATGAAGTAGATGTATATCATTATGTAGGCAATTTTATGAACTTCAACAATGAGAAACCCCTTAACTCGTCAGGTCCATTATATGAAAACACCATGTACACAGCACCACAAATAGGGTCTCTCTATATTCAGACACCGTCACACCCCAATAGTCCAACACCCCATTAGTTTCAACACCATTTGGTCCGACCACCCATTGAATACAGATGTATAATTTTGTAGGTAAAAGTACCACCTTTTAAATAAGATTAACATTTATCAACTTTCTTAAAACTCTTGTGAATAAAGAAAATGTGAGGTGCACACATTAATGAATTTACACTGTAAAAAAGAATGGGTCCAGAATTTTAAAGGAAAGTAGTGATTTGGTCCAGCTGAAAAAGGTTTAAAATTAGCACTTCGGAAGCTGTCAAAAGATTTCTAAACGCCCTAAACATAAAATTGTCCATATTTTGAGTAAGAGCCGATGAAGTTTCTATAATTTTTATATAATTTGTCTCAAAAGTAGTTTAGTACAACACACTCATTGAGACAGTAAAAATTTCATTGTGAAAGCGCAGGTTGGATTTAAAATTTTTTTTACACAATTATGTTCTAATATGAGGAAGGCGCTACCTTAAATGCCAGCTTTATAATGTCCTAGATATTGATTGGTTGTTGGTGGTTTAACGTTCTGTGGCAAATATTTCATGCATGTTCAGAACGAATGTCCAAGGCTACAATAACGTTTTGTTTATATATCTAAAATAAAATTATAAGTTCAGATGGAAAATGTTATTTTTCTTGAAAAAAATATTCTGATTCCCAAATTGATTAATAAAAAAGCATAGGACAAACAAATATTTTGAATCCAGATCTTTGCCAAAAATGATTTTATCTTTCAGACATGCAAATTAAATTTAACTTTTATATATCTAAAAACATAAAAACTTCCCAAACCGCACATGTCAGTCTGTACACAGTATTTTTTAGGTGATAATAAGACTGTATTTGCCAATTTGTTATGATAAACCTTAATACTAGTGTTAAATTTTGACTAAATAATTTTAAATGATAGCGCTGAAGGGCTTCGGTAAAAAAAATCTAACTCGAATAAAAACATTTGTATTTCTGATCATCTTCAGTTTGTGAGTTCTACATCAATATCTGACATGTACTATTTAATTCAGAGTCAGTTTTATGTCATTTCTTGCATATATTTCTTTTGTTACATGTACATAATGTAACTTACTTTTCAAGTTCTTATATGATAGCAAAAAAAAATTGAGAATGGAAATGGGAAATACAAGCATGTTAAAAAAAAACACATTTGGTTTCAGACAATAACTTGAGTTAAAGGGAAAATTCACGATTTTTTACTTATGGTTTAAATATGTTCATTATGACATAATATATATATTCACAAAGTTTTATCGCTATATGTGCAGTAATAAAGGAGAAATTCAATATTTAATGAAAAAATATTAACTACTTCCTGTAGGTCGTGACGTTTTCTCCTGGTTTTTGCATGCCGGGATTTAAAATACAATCATTAAAAGTCTTGGTTTTTAATCATATTTTAACGTAATCGTAAGCGCGCCGATGACTTATGCTTTATCTAAATAACCATCCGATAATAAGAAGATAAAACGCACAGGCGTTCAATTGTACATATTCATGAGATAAATTTTCTATGTTAAACGTATATATTCGAATTATTTTTGTAGACAACACAAAAAGTTATAAATTTATTTTTAATTAATATATTTTCGGACTGATAAGGTGAACAAAGTAAAGTACAATAATCTGTAAAGACAATATGTTGGTGTACTCTTATTGACCTTTTACTATCTCTGCTATGACTATTTGATACGATGTGTGTATTCACGGTTCTGTGGCAATACTCGTAGATGGCTTGTTGAAAGGTAAATTGTTATTTGCACTTCGGTATTTAACCACGCCTCTCGGGTAGGTGTGACTGTCTATTCGGATCAGTGAATAATAAGACAAGGGAGCATTCAATATGCATATTTAAAATATATATTCAAGTTGGAATTCCATAAAATTTTACCAGGAGGTTCATACACAAAACTCAAAAGGAAGATAAGAATTGATTTTGGGGTTATCATGGTTATAGTACATTATTGGAGGTATTTTTATTTTTTTATTTTGGGTTTTTCTTCCAAAAATTACCTTATTTACATCAATTATACTCATCTAGTACAGATTTGGCAGGAGATGCACTCAAAATATGGTGTTTTAAACATTTAATCTGTAGTCTGTGCATTTTTCCTATGATGTACATGTACTTCTTGATAATGTTTCTTCGAACGCACCTCGATAGCAGCCACCATATTTTGAGTACGCATATTTTTTCTCCAAACTAACTGATATATGAACTAAAGTGACACAAACTTGTCAACCAATGAAAGCTTGAGTATTTAAAACATCATGTCCAAGGAGGGATGAAAATTTTATCTAAATTAACTAAATATTTGAGTTTAAAAGGGACACATATCTGAATACCATTATATTGCGGTAACCAAAACAAAACAACAATGGCCGCCAAAATAACCCGATCTCAAATAAACACAGACGTAGAGAGCCTTGTTAAGTTTTACAATGTAACAGAAACATATAAAAATAGCCAGAAATCTTCAAACGGAAAGATAATCCCTTTCGAATATATTGATAAATCATTCTACAAACAAAAAGGAAACTGTGCCAGCTTTATAACCTCAAATACAAGAATTCATGCTTGGATATCTGCTTTCGGAGATATTATTTACAACAAGGAAGGCAATGGTTATGATGTCACATGGATTGATAAGAAATCTGAAAATGAGAAAATTATTCAAACCGAATTTGTTGTATCTAACAAAGGAAGCTCAATAGACTCTGATGATGACTTTCTTTACAAAATCATCATATATCTTACAACTGGGAAAATTTTAATCCAAGGTAAAGATTGGGAATCATTTGGTGATAACAAATTTCAAACCTGTAAACAACTGGTCGATAATCTTATTAGCAAACTAGACAAAAAAGAAAATGACAACTGTGTAAGTGTCACCTCAAATGACACCAATACTTCAAATGACACCAATACTGACATGACTGAAGAAACTAATCCAAAAATACTTCTTTCCAGTCCAATAACAAATTCAGAGAAAGATAATGAAAATCATGAGACCGAAAATAAGGATAAAACACTGAATAAAAGTGAGAAACATGGTCCCGTTACAAATGCTACAAATAAAGATGAAAATAATATAAATTTACCAGAACCGGTTGATTCAATTGCAGTCCTAATGATTAACAACAGGTTAGACATTTTTGAAGAATCTTTAGTCAAAATCACTTCAACTCTGGCCAACACAATAGACATTTTAGGAATAAATCATACAGATACTCTGCAGGAACTTCGAAAAATCAAAAAATCAAAAGGTTCATCTGAGACACTCCAACCTGAAATAAAACTATTTGAAAATCAAATAAAAGAAAAAGATGATATGATTAGATCATTAAGAAAAGAAGTTCAACAACTTAATGAATTACAAGATAGAAACCAAAAGAAGTATGCTAAAGAACTTGAAAACACAAAAACTGAACACCAAAATCAGATCAGTGTAATCAGAGAAGAAAAAATTCAGTCAAACATTGAAACTGAGAAACTTTCCCTAAAACTTGAACAGATACAAAATGATAAAGACAACTTGAAAATGGCCTTCAAAGAGCGGATAGACGACAAAGACAAATCAATTCACAACCTTCAAGAAAGAATTCAGTCATTTCTGTATGATTGTGACGGAGAGCCATGGAAAAAACAAACACAAAGGGTATCTCAAGATAACAACTCTTCCTTCAACAATGATCAACAAGAAGAAAACTTGGCATCTAATCTTGATCTAACAGCTGAATCCCAAAACAGCTCTGACAGAATGTATCACACAACTGATGAGAACCAGAACTCAATCCAACAACATTTAGATTTAAACAAAAGTAATTCACAAAATAACAAGAATGATGGGGACATACCCTATACAACAACAAAATCTGCAGTCAATGGTGCATATTTGAATAATGCAAAACTCGATACTATTTTTTATCACGATTCTATTGGCCACAAGGTAGATATTAAAAGATTGTTAGCAGGCTCTGGACAATCAGGTCTCAAACAAACAACATACAGAATAGAAAACGTTATTGAAGCATTAGAGGATATTTCTTCCGCAAGATCAATTATTATACATGTCGGAATTAATGACATCAAAGTGAGAGATGATTCGGCTGAAGATATATTCCCTAGATATGAAGAAATGGTAAACAAAGCTTTAGGTAAAGCAAATAGTGTTGTGCTTTCTTTAGTGATCCCAACTAAATACACCTCGTTAAACAGAAAGAGTGGAGCATTGAATGCAATGATAAAGTTTAAATTTGCAACAACACCTAAACTACTGATATGTGAAAATAATAATTTCACAGCTGACAATGGAGATATTATGGAAAATTTGTACACTGACTCCATTCGTTTGTCTTTATATCAAGGCACTGGGGTTCTTGCTGGAAATATAAGAAAAACCATGTTTCCACAAAGGCAAGCAGAGACCAAGAGAGTGAGTCAGTCTGATCACAGTACAAACTATAGAGGACGTACCAAGTACAATTACAACCACAGATTCAGCAATACAGGCTACAATAAAAGTCACCAATACAAGGGTGATAACACTAGGAAACCATTGTATAACAATAATTGGTATACTCAAGATGATAAGACAGAACTTAACCATTACAGAAATGATAGTACAAGAAAATCATTTGATTACAACAATTCATACAATACTGATGGAGAAGTTAACTACTACAGAAATTATGACAACAGTACATCTCAATACAACCAATCATACAGACATGAAATGGATAGAGACCTTAGCCAAAGTCAGATTTCTGACTTAGCGACCAGTATTGCATCTGCATTTGCAAATGTATTTAAATGTCATTAAATTCTTAATCATTGCACAAAAAGTGTGAAAACAATCATAATAGTTATTGTTAAAAAGAATGTTTTTTCCTTTTAACTTTAAGAAACTTGTGAATATATACATGTTGATTTAGGCAAACTTGTGAATATATACATGTTGATTTAGGCCAGAGGGTCTTGTGTACTTTAAGTAAGGGAAAAATACTTTAAAGTCCCATTTTCTTTTTACATTGATAGAAGAATTAAAAAGATGTAATTTCTAGATTTCTTAGTAAATTTATTTCATATTTTTGTTTTTCTCTCTTAGTCATTGATCTATTTGCTAGGTAAAGAGGGATAACTCTAGCTGTTTATTTTACAAGCTTTAATTTAAAATTCTATTATGAATAAAACAGTTCTAATTAATAACTATTACAAAATATATCTCATTGTGGTACAACAATGAACAATTGATACAATTTTAAAAGAATTATACATTTGCTAATTGCATTAGATAATTAGGTTAATGAGAACCCTATCCTTGTTCATGATGTTTGTTTATTTGTTTTGTAACTCAAAAATATGTGTATTAAAGTGTCAAGGAATGTATCAATTACTTCATGTAATGTTAATGGTTTATTTAGAAAATTAAGTGGAGACAGGATATGTAAACTAGATGATGAAAATTTTAGTGATATAATGACATCTGATATTGTATGCTTATCAGAGACACATGCCTCCTCAAAGGATATTTTATTTTATAATGGATACAAATGTTTTACTAACTGCAGACAGTCTAAAACTAATAGAGTTTGGGGTGGTTTAGCCACTTTTATTAAAAAGGAAATTTTGCAAGGTGTTAAATTAATTGATAAAACAATGAGTGACATGATGTGGTTTAAACTTGACAAAAATTATTTTGGCTTTGAGAAAAATCTATTCATCTGCTCCATGTATATACCGCCCAGTAACTCATCATACACTATGCGAACTAATTGTGATAAACAAATATTTGAAAAACTAGAGCAAGATATTACCAAATTTTCTTTAGAGGGTAATATTGCTTTAATTGGTGATTTGAATGCCCATATCAATGCTAGTGAGTCTGATTATATTACAAATGAAATTGATGACAGTCTAGATGATTTTTTACCTATTAATTACATAGCAGATGCTGTGCTTAAATCAAGAAGTACTGAGATAACACAAAACACCAACAGTTATGGTAAACAATTAATAGAGTTATGCATTTCTGCTCAATTAAGAATTTTAAATGGAAGAACTTTAGGAGATTCCAAGGGAAAAATTACATTTTTTAATCATAATGGAACTTCTATTGATGACTACTGTATTTGCAGCTCCGGGTTCTTGCCAAGTATCATAAATTTTTCAATAAATAAATTTGACCCAACAGTATCAGATCATTGTCCAATAACAGTAAATATCATGTCTCAAATAAATAGGCAACCCCCAGAAAACTTAAAAACTCCTTTAAAGTGCATAAAATGGAGTAATGAATATGAAAATACATTTAAATTAAACTTATTAAAAACTGACTTCCAACCAATTATTTCTGAAATAGAAAACTTAGCAGAAATTCCTGTTCAAAATAACTTGTCCAGTGTAGAAGAAAAAAATAATGAAAATGTTTCTAATATATCATCTTTATTGTATAATGCTGCTTTTCTTGGTCCAAAACAATCCACGCTCAGGAAAAACAAAAGTAAATTCCGAAAAGTTAAAAAACCCTACTATAATAATGAATGTGAAGCACAATTTAGAGCTTTAAAACACCATACTAGGAAATTGTGTAAAGAACCATGGAATAAGCAACTAAGATTAGAAGTTATGTTCAAAAAAAAGGTACTTAACAAATTAATAAGGAAAAACTATAGACAATTTAGAAATAAAATGCTGACAAAAATTTTGGAATCAAATAATTCTTCAGATGAGTTTTGGAAAACTGTTAAAACTTTAAAGAAAAAAGAATTGAATGATCCTAGTTCAAACATTCAAGCTAAAGAATGGTTTGAATACTTCAAAAATCTAATGAATACTACTCATGACAAAAATTCTGGTTTTAAATCATGTGATGATGATCAATTTTTGAATAATTGCAACAAAAAACTAAATGTTAGGATAACTGCAGAGGAAGTGCTTCTTGCTATGAAAGCCTTGAAAAATAAGAAAGCATGTGGTTCTGATGGAGTAACAAATGAAATGTTAAAAATATCTTGTACTATGAACGTCAACATGTATGTTAAATTATTTAACTTAATTCTTTTTACTGGCATATATCCTTCTAAATGGAGAGAAAATTATATTAAACCAGTATTCAAAGGAGGGTGTTTTAATAACCCCTCAAACTACAGAGGTATAGCACTTTCTAGCTGCTTAGGAAAATTTTTCACAAGAGTTTTGTATAACCGTTTAGAAAAGTATTCAGAAACTAATAATATTATTTGTCGTGAACAGATTGGATTCAAAAAAGGATGCAGAACTAGTGATCACATCCTAACTTTAAAAACTATTATTGATAAGGCTTTTAAATCAAACAAAAGAATGTATGCATGTTTTATTGATTTTAAAAAAGCTTTTGACACTATAAATAGAGAAGCTCTGTTGCACAAACTTGCTGAATATAACATAAATGGACCATTCTTTAATATCCTTAAAGATATGTATAAAGAAGTTTTATTTGCAGTTAAAGTCACTGAAGGCGTTACTAATATGTTCCCTTCCTCAGTTGGAGTAAAACAAGGCTGCATTCTAAGTCCTACCTTATTTTCTTTTTATATTAATGATTTAACCTCAATGTTTGATAACACATGTGATCCTGTAACATTACATGACATAAAATTGTCTAGTCTTTTATATGCTGATGACTTAGTATTAATTTCAGAATCCTCACAAGGTTTACAAAATTGTCTAAACAAGTTAAATACTTATTGTGAAAAATGGAACTTGACTGTCAATCTTGACAAGACAAAAACAATGATATTTAATAAAAGTGGTAAAAAACTTACAAAAGACCAGTTTGTATTGAATAATGAATTAATTGAATGTTGCACAGAATATAAATATTTAGGTATACTATTCAAGCCATCAGGAATTTTCACTAATGCTGTAAATCTCCTATGTCAAAAAGCTTCTAAGGCATTGTTTTGTATTAAAAAAATACTCTACTCAGATAAGATGGATGTTTCTTCCCATATGAAACTATTTAATTCTTGTGTTAGTCCAATATTACTGTATTGTAGTGAGATATGGTCGCTAAATATTGTGAAGAACAACAAAACTCTTGAATCTCAATATTTATCTATGGAATCAGTAAAACTCCAAATCAAATTTGCGAAAGGTCTTCTAAATGTTAATTCAAAGGCAGTAAATACAGCTGTATTAGCTGAATTGGGAATGTACCCTATTGGTATACAGGCCCTTAAGTCTTCTATAGGATTTTGGTTACATATTTTAAAGTCAAATGAAAATGAGTCTTTATTATATAATGTTTATCAAGCTAACAAGCAGTTAAATGATGGATTTGCTTCAAAAGTTAAAATGCTACTTTCAAAATTAAATTTCACTCATGTTTGGGAAAATCAATGTACCTTCTCTAAAAAACGATTACTATTAGCCGTCGTGAAGAAGCTCAATGAAAATTACTTTATATTTTGGAAAAATTGTCTCTTTAATGATGAAAATTCAATAAATGGAAATAAACTAAGAACCTACAGAAAATTTAAAGTTAAGTATGAACTAGAAAAGTACCTTTTATTGAATTTAGATAAAAATGTTACAAAAAATTATGCTAAAATAAGAATAGTAATAGTATGTTGGCTGTTGAACGTGGAAGATACAACAAAACAGCTCTAGAAAATAGAATATGTCCTTTATGCCATAAAGAGTTGGAAGATGAATTTCATTTCATCATGACATGTTCAGAAATTAATAAAACTAGGATCAAAATGTTTAATGAAATTTCTAATATTGTCCCCTGTTTTAATTCCATGAGTGAAGAAAATAAATTTGATTTTATATTTTCCTGCGAAGAATGTGATATTTTACTTATCATTGTTAACTACATAAGTGAAATGTATAATGAGAGAAACAATTATAATGTCAATATATGAACTGTGTAATGTATATTATAACATATTTTTTGATACATAAGCATAATATTTTAATACATAACTTTAAAGAGGAGGCATGCTGTCAAAAATAGTATTATAATTAATACTATTGATCTATATTTTTGTTTTGTAGTGTAACTGTTTATTGACTATCGTTTTGTAATTTTAATATGCCTGTTTGTTTGTTTTTTTGTTGTGTATTTTAGTAACAATCCTATTGTTTGGATTTCAAACTAATAAAATTCTTATTCTTATTCTTATTCTTATTCTTGATAATGTTGATGTGAGTATCATGATAAAGAAAATATATTTGGTAACCGTAAGTATATATTCACAATTGACATGCACCAGAGCGAGAAAAGGATCTTCTTTCCCTTTAATTCCAAAAATTGAACATGATTTTTTTTCTCTCACAGAAACACATGAGTTATTTGGTAAATAAAACATTTGTCAATGTTTGAAACTTTCAGTAATAAAAATTCTGTTTAGCTTGTTTGAATGTTTCACTGATTGTGTGAAAATTTTAACAGCAATGTACAAAACACTTGAATAAATTTCATTATCTGCAGAATTATTGAACTTTCCTCACAATAAATTCACAAGGACATAGAACTAACACATTGTCCATGCTATTCTGATCTGAGTTTTATACATACATATACTGGCATGGCTGTGCTGTTTCAAGTTGTCTTCTTTTTCTGTTTCCTAAGAAGTATTTGTTTAACCTGTTCAGTCACTATAAAGTGTTACAATTCTTATTTAGACGCAACACATAAATAGTGACCAAAAAGGTTCTCCTTTCACACGAGAGGAGCTAGAAAAAATTTAAATGTACACATTTTCAATAGTTAGCTAGTAGGACTTACTATCATATGGAATTAAGGAGATATGTACATGTAGTTCGAGACTTCTGCTGAATAGAAATATGTGGGTCTACCTGTGCCAGTTTTCAAATTATTCCATATTGATCTAAAGGATCTAAAATTAAAATATGTTTGATTTCAACTGACATAAAAAAAAAAATGGTGTTATTTATATGCTCAATATACATCTGCAGTCATATCAGGCTGTGCATGGCAAAGCATTTTATTGCCTTTAGGTTTGCACTTTTTTTTTTGGTCATGAAAATAAATTTGCTAACATGAGAATACCCTAATTTTACCTAAATTGTCAGTTTTTTTTACCAAACTTTTTTTTATGTACCAGACAAAAGTTTATTCTGTGCTTATTTTGTAGACTTCCCTTGTTTACAATAGAGTTATACCAATTTAATTTTGAGTCTATGTACAGTCATTGAAAAATTAGTTTGAAATAACATCCAAACAATCCATGATCCTGTAATGAGACAGGAACCCAAATTCCATACATCTTTACATGTATGGTTAATTTCAAATCCTTTACACTGGGATATAAAAAGAGATTTTGTTTTATTTCATGCTGTAACTATTATTTTTGGAAGAAAAGGATGTTCATGGTAACACATTTAATTTGCTCATTTTATTGGAACCCAATTGAACCTTTCCATAGATTCACCTGATAGTTACCTGTCCATTTAAACTTTTTGCAGTTCTTTTGTCCCATTGAACAAATACAACAGGTATTGTTCTCTGTATAGTTTATAGTCACTCAGACCTTTAAATTTCTTCTAAGAGAAATCTGTCCATTTAAACTTTTTGCAGTTCTTTTGTCCCATTGAACAAATACAACAGGTATTGTTCTCTGTATAGTTTATAGTCACTCAGACCTTTAAATTTCTTCTAAGAGAAATCTATCACTTATTAATTAATGTACCAGAGTAAAAAGATGATAATAAGATAATTTCACATGGTGAAACAAAACTTGTAAGTTTTTTGCAGGTATTTTTTGTTGAATAGGTGCAATTTGGTTACTGAGTACAATTTTTGTACTGTGATGTTATATCATAAGTGTGTATTGCTAAATAGGTTGAAATGTGAACCTGATAGTGATATAGTCATAAAGTACTTGGTAGAGTGAAAATGTTTTGATCAGGGATAAACTGATGCATAAAATATGCAGGCGACTGCTGCAGCTTGAATTTTAAAGGATGTAGCCCACATTCTTCCAAGTAACATGCCCTATATACACATCATGGTTTATTCTCATGGGTTATCATAATAACTCCATCTTCCCATAAAATCCAATTTTGGACAATATTGAAGCATACAATATATACAGTAGTCAGTTCTAAATGTACTACTCAGACTCAAGTCTCCTTTTATGATTAAACTTAGAGGGAGAAAACAAAACAGTTTCCATTTCCTGGGACTGTATAAGGTTTGACATAATCAATGAAAAGATGTCTTGAGAGTTTGCCATTTAGAAAGTACAGAATAAGAAGATTGTGAATTATTTGAATGTTTTAACTTTTGTTAAGTTTTGAATTAGTCTGTGGACTACCAAAGGATCCAGAGGGAGACCCTTTTCTTTGGGGAAAAAATGATGATTATATAGGGAATAACTGAAGCATGACTGAAGCGCACCGTCAGACCCCCCCCCTTTTTTATGAAAAATGCTGGATTCGACATTGACTACATGAATAACCGTGATCACATTCAACTGTATAATTATCACTGTTCCTTGGTGTGGGGAATAATGATATGTGGCAGATGAACATAAGGAGTCATGGTCAACCAGTGCACCGGAGTTTATGTGAGCCAAAATTTGTTCCTGTGAAAAAAGTTCCAGCGGACCTAATTTCACATGTAATATGTTCTGGGAGAACTTTTTTCACAGACAATTTCTATATAATTTGTTCCATCTATATGAAGTAAGTTCCACACTTTACCTGGTGAAATAAGTTCTGGGTTGGTGAAATTTGTTCCTTACCTAGGGAAATAAGTTCCATGTTTGTGAAATTTGTTCCTTATCTGGTGAAATAAGTTCTGGATTTGTGAGATTTGTTCCTCACCTGGTGAAATAAGTTCCTTGTCTATGAAATATGTTCCACTGGTTAAACAAGTTATCTTATATACTGAGCACTTGTCATCAGTCAGTTAAAAGTCATTATAAAAAACATGTATTTAGTCTGTATTATATTGATATTAATGTAATAAATAAAAAGTGTAAACATCCAATTTGGATCATGTGGAGTTCAGCAAAAGTTAAAAAACATACTCAATTAATAATACTAAAAATGACAATTATGAACCAGAAAAGAGTAGAATAAGAAATAATAATAAAAGTCATTCTCCAAAAAAAGGTATCATAGTTAAAGATGAACACTTGTACTTTTAAAAAAAAGGACAAAGTGACTGATCAATTATTTTAAAAGACAAAGAAACAAAAGACACACTCTTTAAAAACTGTGCAATGACCATAGCTAAGTACATGTATGATAAGAACACCCATGACAGATCAACAGGAAACAAGGAGGTCGAATACCGCATAAAGGATAAAACATAGATACAAATAATGATACATTATCATCGCTTTTATTTCTTACCTTCATCCTACAGTCATGCATTCAATTGTAAATGTACCCCTTGCAAGCACAGTACTTATTTTCTGTGAAATATGTTTCAGCAGAACATTTTCATTGATTTCTATAAAATACCTTTGTTCAAAACTAATATCACAGGAAATTATTTCACCTTTTCTTTTAAATTTTAGAATTGGAACAAAACTCATGGTGATGTAATTTTTGTTCCGGAACTTATTTCACATTGGTTTGAAAAATTAGTTCCGGAACAAATTTTATAGTGCTGGAACATATTTTCTGTGACATAAGTTCCAGTGGAACATATTTCATATGAAATTTGTTCTGGCGGAACAAATGTCACGCCGGAACAAATATATTGTTACATTTACCCCGCATGCCCGACATGGTCAATTTGTAAAAAGAAATGCGAAATATATTGCTTGCAGAGTTTTTTTTCTGTGTTCCCATGGCTGGACGGAACTTTTACGCTAAATATGTTTTCGTTAACTATGATTTTGTGACTTTTGAATGAAGTACCTGTGATTATTTAGGACAGTTAATTTGCTTTGACCTCACTGATAATCATGGAATGTTGAAGCAGACGAAACATGGCGTCGGATGTTGTTGTCATTACTTCGGTAATTTCCGTGGTACAATACAATTTAAATAAGCTACACAAGTAGCCAACATTTCTGAATTCTTGTTTTTGCAAACAAATAAAAATTCATGTCGTCTTTAACATCGAATTTGTTCCGTTCTGCCTGTTTTTTATACAAGATCGCGATTAAACGAGAATTTTGGCAGCCATTAATAAAAAAATATCGTACGAGATTTAACGAGAGTGACGAAACTTTTCAGATGGGTCGTCTAGCAAGAGTTATCGTTCTTTGTCCCAAAACGATGCTTCTACCATAAGTGCCAGATAAAGCTGGCATATAAGAAATGCACTACAAATTAATTGTGGTCTACCATGTCTACATGGTCTAGGACCTAAGAATAATTCTTGTACATGTTGTACACAGTATGGAATTAAATAACCCAAAATAAGCAGATGCATAAATGCAGAGAATGTCAAAATAAATATTGTTGTCAGGTCATGCAGGTTGTATGACTTTTGTGAAATTTGGGGGAAAGAATCAAAAGATGTATAAATGTCTTTATTTTATTATTTTGTTCCTTACAGAACCGTACAAGATCATACATGCACATTAGAAAGAATGTATGAAGTACATGTAGCAGATGTCGTCACAATCAATGGCACACAACAGAGACACATAAGAACACAGACTGGTAAACTTCATAACTGTGATGTTTGTGGCAGAGAGTTTTGTAAAAATAGTGACTTGAAGAGACATGTGAAAACACATACTGACAAAAAACTTCATAAATGTGTTGTTTGTCCTAGAGAATTTGGCCAGAGTAGTGACTTGAAGAGACACGTGAAAACACATACTGGCAAAACACTTCATAAATGTGTTGTTTGTCCTAAAGAATTTGGCCAGAGTAGTGCCTTGAAGAGACATGTGAAAACACATATAGGAGATAAACCTCATATATGTGCAGTATGTGGTAAAGGATTCATTCGGCTTGATAATTTACAGAGTCATATGAGAATACATACAGGAGATAAACCTCGTGAATGTGATGTATGTGGTAAAGGGTTTAGTCAGTCTGGTAGTTTACAGATTCACATGAGAATACATACAGGTGATAAACCTCATGACTGTGATGTGTGTGGTAAAAAGTTTATTCAATACAGTAATGTTAAGACACACATGAGCACACATACAAGAGATAAACCTTATGACTGCGTTGTATGTGGGAAAGGGTTTAGTCATCAGGGTAGTTTAAAGAGACACATGAGAACACATACAGGCGATAAACTTCAAGAGTGTGATGTATGTGGTAAAGGGTTTAGTCAGCATAGTAATTTAAAACTTCATACAAGAACACATACAGGGGACAAACCTTATTATTGTGATATTTGTGAAAAAGAGTTTGGTCTGCTTGGTAATTTTAAGACTCACATGAGAACACATACCGATGACAAACCTCATGTCTGTGATGTATGTGGTAAAGGGTTTACTCAGCGTATTACTTTACAGAGACACATGAGAACACATACTGGTGACAAACCTCACGAATGTGGTGTATGTGGTAAGGGGTTTAGGCAGCATGGTGGTTTACATATACACATGAGAACACATACAGGTGATAAACCCCATGAATGTGGTGTATGTGGTAAGGGGTTTAGTCAGCTTAGTAGTTTAAAGAGACACATGAGAATTCATACGGGTGATTAACCTAAAAAAACTGTGATGTATGTTGTAAAGGTTCATTCAGCTTGGTATTTTGAGGTTCACATGAGAATACATACAGACAATATAAACCGAATGAGAGTGATTTATTTTATCAACGGTTTAATCAGAAAAGTAGTCACATGAGAATATGTAAAGCAAAATATTGTCCTATATGAAATATTGTACACCAAGACAATATGTCATGACTATATATTATCAGATTATTACATGGCATTTTTCATATCGCATGTATTATCAGCTCTTGGTTCAATTTCAGCCCAAGAGCCGCATGGCTCGAGGGCTGATATTGACCGAGGGCTGATAATACATGCGATATGAAAAATGACATGTTCTGATCTTTTTATCATATGCTTCAACAGTAAAGAAAAGTAACAGATTCATATATTGATCCTTTTAGAAAAGAAGTTCAAAGATTGAAAAGTTCACGGACGTCGGACCCAAATTTTTGTATATTCGATATGAATCATTCTATCATATGCCTCAACAACAACAAAATTATACATTTTAACATGGACGAACCGACAAAAAAAAAAATTCAACAATACACATAATGAACATTGTTTGGAAAAGTGTTACATGTTAAACTTAATATACATTTTCCGCTTTTACAGGAAAATGATAATATTTTGGCTTAGATTTTATGCATGAAAATTCTCCATTTGGATAAAATTTCCAATTTGATGTTCAAGGGACTCATTTAAAATATCTGGAATCTTCCCTGGAAAGTAAGGAATAAAAATAAAATTGAGAATGGAAATGGGGAATGTGTCAAAGAAAAAACAACAGAAGGTCACCAACAGGTCTTCAATGTAGCGAGAAATTCCCGCACCCGGAGGCGTCCTTCAGCTGGCCACTAAACAAATATATATACTAGTTCAGTGATAATGAACGCCATACTAATTTCCAAATTGTACACAAGAAACTAAAATTAAAATAATACAAGACTTACAAAGGCCAGAGGCTCCTGACATGGGATAGTTCATTTTGTTTACTCAAATTAATGAATTTTATTCAACATGTTTTGACAAGAAAACAAACGATGTTGCAAAAAAACCTTATACATGTATACTTACTTTACAAAATAATTTCAGTAAACATGGTTTAATGAATCTAAAAATATATGCCTGCTGCATGCCTATAATGTTTCTTATTTTGTAATATTTTGATTGAGAAACGTTTCACAGACAGTATTTCATAGGAAACATATTGTCCTTATCAAAATATTGTACATCAGACATTTCTTTTTATGAAATGCTGTCTGTGGACACTATTTCATAGTGAAATATTGTCCAAATAGGAGTGACAAAATTTCATGGACAGGGACACTATTTCATAATGCAATATTGTACAAGACAGTATTTCACTATGAAATAGTGTCTGTGGACATTATTTTATAAGAAGTTGTGTCCGATTGACAATTTTTCGTGGGGGACTATATTTGGGCCCCTATATTTTATGTTACAAATACCGTATACAGCTGATAAATCTCCATGACCTCGTGAGTGTGATTTATGTGGTAAAGTGTTAAGCATGTTTAGTCGGCCTGCTTATTTACAAAAACACATGAGAACACATACTTGTGATAAACCACATGACTGTGATGCATGTTGCAAAAAGTTTACACTTCCTAGTAACTTAAAACCTCACATAATAATACATACAGGTGATAAACCTCATGAGTGTGATGTATATGTTATAAAGTCGACTTGATTATTTGCAAAAACACATGAGAACACATTCAGGCGAACAACTCTATGACTGATATGGCGAAGGGTGTATTTAAGAGATACGTGAGATCACATTATTATAATGGTGAGAAAACCAAAGACTGTAATATATGTTGTAAATTTTTTTTTATTTCATTGTCGGTTGGTAATTTAAAACAACGTCCCACCTTGAAAACACATACAAGTGATAACACTCACAAGTAAACTGTGATGTACGTGTATGTGGTAAACGATTTAGTCGGCTCGGGAATTTCCAGAACCACATAAGAACACATACAAGTGATAACACTCACAAGTAAACTGTGATGTACATGTATGTGGTAAACGATTTAGTCGGCTTGGGAATTTCCAGAACCACATAAGAACACATACAAGTGATAACACTCACCAGTAAACTGTGATGTACATGTATGTGGTAAACGATTTAGTCGGTTTGGGAATTTCCAGAACCACATAAGAACACATACAAGTGATAACACTCACAAGTAAACTGTGATGTACATGTATGTGGTAAACGATTTAGTCGGCTCGGGAATTTCCAGAACCACATAAGAACACATACAAGTGATAACACTCACAAGTAAACTGTGATGTACATGTATGTGGTAAACGATTTAGTCGGCTTGGGAATTTCCAGAACCACATACAAGTGATAACACTCACATGCAAATAAACTGTGATGTACATGTATGTGGTAAAATGTAAACGATTTAGTCGGCTTGGGAATTTCCAGAACCACATAAGAACACATACAAGTGATAACACATACAAGTAAACTGTTATGTACATGTATGTGGTAAACGATTTAGTCGGCTTGGGAATTTCCAGAACCACATAAGAACACATACAAGTGATAACACATACAAGTAAACTGTGATGTACATGTATGTGGTAAACGATTTAGTCGGCTTGGGAATTTCCAGAATAACTTAAGAACACATATAGGAGATATAAACCTTATGAATGTGATATGTGTGGCAAGGGTTTAAGTCAGCATAAACCTCATAACTGTGATGTGTTATGAAAGGATTTAGGATTTATTGAAATAAAATAGAGCTAATTAAAATAAAAATTGTATGTTTCAAATTTATTAAGTCAGTTAAAAGTAAAATAGAATATAAGGTCAAATAATTCATTGGCACAAGGAAATATAACAAAAAGAAACTACAATCAAAAGAATTTATGATTCATAAGAGTAACAGACAATAGCTAAGGTACAAGATCATGCTTAAAATAGGAGTCAAGAATCTTGATTAAAGGTTAAGTAGCACGCTTTAGAAGTTGATAGGTCGACGGACAGATGTATGTCGAATTGATATTACATCCAAGGTTAAAACCATATTCACAGAATTTGTAGATAGTGTGGCATCATGAATATTCAATAATACATAACAGCACAGGAATGTTATAACGAAAAACATGGCGGACATGATAACAGTAGTGAAAAATGTTGAGTGATAAAAAGGCATTAACGCATGATATAGACAGTTTTATGAAGCTGATTTTGTTGTGGAATAAACCTCTTGTATTGTGGTGGTAACGGTGATGTCAAACACCCCAAATTCTAGACCCAAACGAACTAGATCCTCAGAAGGTGAGACACCCCGCCCTGATTGTAAACAAACAAAAATGGCTAGTACAGACAGTCTTGAAAGCTCGATCAAACTACTAGTTGATAGTGTGAAAGAAATAAAAGAAGGACAAGATAGTATGAAGAGAATGTTTGAATCCAAAATTGATAGACTTAGAAATGATGTTTTGACCACAATAGATGAAAAAATGAAAGCATTAAAAACTGATATTGATTTAGATATAGCAAGAGAATCAACACGAATAGACGAGTTAGTTAATACAGTTCAGATTCTTTCTTCACGATTTAATTATATATATTATATATAAATATACTAAATAAATAAATGATTTGGAAAATACACTGAAGGTATAAAAAGTCATGAGAATTCCGAATGCAATCGGGTTATATCCGGGCACTCTGGTTCTAAACCTTGGTTCCATCTGGGTTTTCTGGTTCTGAACCTTGGTTCTTTGGTTCGAAACCATGGTAACTGGTTCATCATCCGGGTTGTTTGGTTAAGGCAACCCGATTTCTTGGTTCCATCTGGGTTCTATTCTAGATCATTCTAATGTTCCCGTTGAACATAACAGAAGATAACCGCAAGTCTCCGAATAAAAAGGTAAAGTAGGTCAAAGACGCTATAATTATTTTATAACATTAAACAGTTGAGGATTGACGGTAAAGGAAGCTTTAAGGTATTTATCTTCTCATTTTAATTATTTTGATAAGGAAACTAGATAAAATAAAGCATATCGTATAGATTTTAAAAAAAACGAAGTATACAGTACATCGACCATCCTTTTATTTAATGCAGTCGTTTTGTTTTCTTTTTTCCCCTTTACTCATCCCTTATTTACGTAAATATGTATTGACATAGGCTGATCCAGAACTTTTTCTAAGGGGGCGGCTTCAGTCATGCTTCAATGATTCCCTATATAATCCACAATTTTTCCCCCACGAAAGTACATGTTGTTTATATGGCTAACAATATGTGCATCTAGCCACTTGACCAGTTGACGACTTGCATTTATTTAATATAAATATTTGATTGCACATTTATTATCAAGTTCGACTGAATTTTATTTAATGGCTTTTTAATAATGTCAGATTTGAAATACATGGGAAGTATATGCAACAAATCTTTTTGTTCAAAACAGAATGTTAAAAGACATATAACGGAAAGCGATGATCAATAAGTTGGTAAGCTTTAACTAGTTGGAAAAAAGTTATAAAGTATAATAAAATGTATGATTATGTACAATAAATTTGTTAAATTTGATACTTATTCAGTCATTGTAAAGGGCATGCATATAATCATTCGGCCAAAAATAAAGAAATCAAAATTAAGATTGAAAATTTTTATAATAAAATTATGTTAAGATGTGTTAATGACAGTGTTAGTGGGATGTGTATCATAAGCACAATAGTCAGAACTTCTGTGTTGGCGCCATGATTAAGGGGCATAAAGAGTTACACTAATCTGTCCCGAACGTCCCATAAAAACGGGTTCCGCTCTCCTAACTTTAGTTTGCCTCAACCAAATACTTCAAAACTTATACACAATAAATAAAAGAAGCTGGTGCATGCATGTCAATGAGAACTCTTCACAAGAGACTAAATGACACAGAAATTAACAATTATACAATGTAGCCTAGGACACCACACAGTCTTCAACAATGAGCAAGATTCATACCGCAAAGTCAGCTATTAAAGGCACCGACATGACAATACGAGAAAACAAACGGTCTAATTTATGTATAAAAAATAACTGAAAAACAAGATAGGTACGTGCACATAAATTAAGGCGGGGTTCAACATGTAAGCGGGATCTAACCCTCCCCCTTATGTTGCATGAGTGCCAATGAGAACTCTCCACAAAAGAAAAGACCAGATGACACAAACACTAACAACTATCATAGGTCATACACAGCTTTCAACAATGAGCAAAGTCAATACTGCATATAGTAAGCAATAAAAGGCACTGAAATGACATTGTAAAACAATATTCAAACGAGAAAATAAACAAACAAAAAATGATCGAAAAACAAGTCTGTAACACATAAAATCAACATTTATTGAATTACAGGCTCTTGACTTACCACAGGCACATACATACCGAATAAGGAGGAGTTGAGCATGTAAGCGGGATCCACACCTCAACACAAAATCAAATTTTTAAGTGTCACTTTTACCGTTTAAGAGTTATCATGTCCCTTTAAAAACATAAGTGCTGACTCTTTCGTTTCCTTTCTCTTAAATAAGTCTGACTCAATGAAATGTTAGGAACCTTATACGCGATTCACATTACCCAATAACATAGATCTATTAAGTTCGATATTGGGTCCCGATGGCGACACTGTTCATGAGTTTTTAGATGTAAAAAGTTGTTGTCCGAGTACCAATGATACAAATGTCAACCCGGAGCCTTGAGATAGGAAAACTGCTAAAACCATTGTTTCCGTTCTTTAACTTTAATTTACCTCAACCAAATGTTTTGAAACTTTTTCACAATGCTTATGAACACAAAACGGTCAAAATTACGCGAATCCGGCATCTATTTTATGTGAAAGTTTACTCATTTTTCTCACAAGCAGGGTCATCTGTGGTTAATAGACATATTCTACATTTATTTCATTAATCAGCTTATTTACTTCCATTGAGTTCTTCTTTGAATAGACTTACAGAAGTAACTTGCACATTTTTTTTCAGAATCTCGGTGCAGTTTGGTAACAGACAGTGATATTCCAAGTTGAATGTGACCAACTTAACAAAGTGTTTCACTAGGTTGAGCTCTCTGTCTAAGTGTACTTTAAAGGTTCTTAGCATTGAGTTCAGTTTATTGATATGCGTATTTCGTCAGTGTGAATTTTTATGATGTAAAAGCAGACTATCCACCACCTACATGTCCATGAAATGAAATCTAAGGTAAAATGAGTTCAGTGGCGGATCCAGACATTTTCATAAGTGGGGCCCACTGACTGACCTAAGAGGGGCCCGCTTCAGTTGCGCTTCAGTGATTCCCTATATAAGCAACCACAATTTTTCCCAAAAGGGGGGGCCGGGCCCCCTGCCCCCCTAAATCCGCCTCTGGAGTTAAACATTTTACATTATCTATCACAACTGGCAGCACACGATGCTACTGAAGCAGTAAATTTTCTTACTTGATATTCACGGAAATTAAAAGATTTAGTTTCATCTGAACCAAACATTCTTACAAATTGAGAATGGAAATGTGGAATGTGTAAAAGAGACAGTTACATTGCAAAAAGGGCAGAAAGCAGCCAAAGGCCACTCATTGGTCCTCATAGCTGACTGCAGTATCGGCTTTGCTCATTGTTAAGGCCGTACGGTAACCTATAGATATAGGAAGATGTGGTGTGAGTGCCAATGAGACAACTCTCTATCCAAATAATATTTTTAAAAGTAAACCATTATAGCTGCTAATGTCTGTGTCATTTTGGTCTTTTGTGGATAATTGTCCCATTGGTAATCATACAACATCTTCATTTTTATATCTTCAACAAAGCGAGAAAATCCCTCGCTCAGAGGAAGGCTTCAGCTGGTCCTTAACAAAATGTGTTCCAGTTCAAACTCCAAATAATAAAATAAACTTACAATTAAAATCATACAATACTAACAAAAACCAGAGACTCCTGACTTATCATACCAGAAGACACATCCAATATGCAAAGGTCAAGAGTCAACAAGTTATAGTCTGGTCAAGAGATCCTTGACCAAAAAAACCCAACCCAAAGTGGATTTTGAGAAAAGGGTCATCGTGGTACACAAAACTAACAATATATCTTTATATCTAATATATCTAAGAAGATGTGGTACGAGTGCCAATCATACAGTTAATTCTCCATTTAATTCAAACAAAATATACAAGTTTTACATTGAGGGCAAAGGTCAAGCTCATATGAAGTTTATCGTGCCAATAGACTAGTCATCTTATGACAACACATCTACATGCAACATATTCAGAAGCAAGGTCAATTGAAAATTATATTTTGAGGTCAAGGTAATATACCGAGGAACACACTGCAACATGATGACACATTCAACGTACATACATGTAGGTCGGGAGTCAAAAAGTCAAAGTCCAAATGTTCCATGTGAAAATTCACACAGCAGTCTTGCGCGAAAGCTCATCATGGTACACGTAACAATGTCTTATGTCATGATGCACTACAATGCAAAATATAGAAAACCTAGGGCAGAGACTGAAACACAAGACATAACTAAACTCAATTGAATGGTACTTGTATACCAAGTCACTACAATTGCCTTCAACAAAGAATATAAACTCTCGCAACAAAACAAAGTTAAATCCGGCCGACTTTCACTAAAGTTTGAGCAGGATTATTTGCAACGATTATCCTACCACATATAATGTAGGATCGAGTCGTGCAGTTATGTCAATAAGAACAATAGAAGACAGAGTTGTAAACAAAAGAAAGTAATGATACATATCGAATTTTTAATCCCAATGCACAAATTAGGAACCGTAGTTTTCATTCAATTTTTCATTTCTAAAATGTACGCTTGGGTTAAACAATGGAAATTAACACTGTATATTTATATAAACGATCAATCTTGTAACATTGAAATAAATCCAGATAATTTAATTGCCCAAGGCCCAAACCCGTCGTTTAATGATCAAAACAATCCGTTAAACAATAATGAAGTAACGGTGATAGTTAAAAATCTACCGCATACGGACGAAGAGAATTTAACGGATAAAATGAACGAAGTAATATGTAAATTGGGTGAAGATGTATCATCTAGTGTTAAGATAGCCGCAATAACGCGCCTAAAGCAAAGGATACCAAGTAAACCAGGACTTGTGAAAGTCAGTCTCCAAAACGCACAACAAAAAATAAAGATACTACGAAACAAGCACAAGCTGAAAAACGACGATCATTTTAATAACATTTTCATTCAAAGTGCAAAATCTAGAGTTGAAAGGTTATTGGAAACAAACACGCGTATGATACTTCGAGAACTCCCACAGGGGAACGCATACCGAATGACGGGAAACGGGCGTATACTGCGAAAAAGAAATGAGGAAACGAATGACAACGGCGGCAACCCAACAGAAAATATGGAAGCTCAAAACTCGCAAGGCGGCGCGCACAGATAGGATATAACCCGACGCAATGGTGTTATTAAAGTCGGACATTTCAACGCTTGCGGATGGACACAGAACAACAGTTTATTGCGAAAAAACATTGTTTGTAGCATCGATGCTGACATTTTTAGTGTATGCGAAACACACCTTAAATCAACTGACAATTTACAAGTAGACGGGTATACATGGAAAGGCTTAAACAGACATTGCATTCATCGAAATGCTCCAAAAGGTTCGGGTGGAGTCGGACTCCTGATAAAACAATGGATATTGAACGATTATAACTGCGAACTGATTGACGGTAGCTTTGAAGGAATATTTTGTGTTCGTTTTACATCAAAATCTACAAATTTTACCTTTACAGTACTTTCATGTTATTTACCGCCTGAAACCTCCATTTGGGGCAGAGATTCACAAGGTTTTTTTGCTCAGGTTCTAACAAATATGTATGACCAATCTGAGAGCGATATGATTATTCTATGCGGTGATTTCAATTCTCGAATAGGAAACCTAAAAGACTACTCTGAATTTGATTGTATTCCTACTAGAAATGTAATAGATAAAACTAAAAATCAACATGGGAAATCTTTCATAGAATTTTTAAATGAGTCGAAAATGTGTGTTTTGAACGGAAGGTATGACCCTGTACATGATGACTTCACTTGTGTTTCCGGTAGAGGAAACGTTTCCGGTAGAGGAAAATCAGTAGTGGACTATATTTGCGTTCCGCATGACGCTCTAAAACTGATAACGTCATTTCAAGTTATTACTGCACGATCAATAGTTGAAAATTTCAATCTTTTTGAGTTTCTTGGAGAAAGAAGTAAAGTTCCTGATCATTCCGTTATATTAACAGAATTCAAAACCTACGAGGAAGCTAACGAATCATACCAAGTTACGAGTTCTCTGCCAAAACGATACAAATTAAACTCAATACCAAATGATTTTCTTGCGTCGGACATGCGTAAAACCGCTTTGCAAACTTTGATATTCAGAATAGAAACCACAAGAGAAAATCAGACTAATATGGATAATATATATTCCGATTTGTGTAATATTATTATTGACGAAATGAACGCTAAAATTCCAGTTCTCGACAGTAGTAGAAAGACAAGTAAACGTTTTAAAGTGGGAAAACCTTATTGGAATGAACATCTTGGCTCACTGTGGCATTCAATGCGTAATAAAGAAAAAGGATTTCTTAAATTTAGAGGTAATTTGTCCGTTAAACGTAAACTCCGTAAAGAATTTCATACTGCCCAGAATATATTTGACCGCACTTTAAAGCGATGTGAACGACAATTTAGACATTCATTTTGTGTTGAAGTTGAAAACATGACAACATCGAACCCTAATGAGTTTTGGGAAAAAATTAAAAAACTCGGACCTCGTAAAACCCAGAGAATCCCGTTGGAGGTATACGGCGAAGATGGAACGATTCTCACGGATGATGAAACTATATTGAATAAATGGAAAACGGAATTTCAGAACATATACAATACGGATAATGCCGCTTCAAATTTCGACGATGAATTTTATAGGCAAGTTTCAACACACAAATCGTCGTTAGAGGACAAAATGCTTGACCCGCTTTATGATGAAAATCAAGAAATAAATACAACTATAACCATCGAAGAAGTTCGACGGCTTGTGTACAAAACAAAAAACGGCAAAAGTTGTGGTATAGATAGTATTCCATACGAAGTACTGAAGTATGAACCTATAGTGGCCGTGATTCATTCCTTGTTCCAACTGATTTTTGAAACCAGTATAATTCCGTCTGTTTGGAGACAAGCTATACTTTGTCCAATTCTAAAAGACAAATCTTCCGATCCACGTGTACCTCTCAATTACAGAGGAATTAGTTTACTTACTTGTATATCAAAACTGTACAGTGCATTCATAAACAGTCGATTATCATCATATTTAGAGTCCAACGATATTTTAGCAGACGAACAAAACGGTTTTCGCTCCGATCGATCGTGTGAGGACCATGTATTTACTCTTAATGCTGTATCGAGAAACCTGAAGACTTCATTTGCAACCTTTATTGATCTTAAGAAAGCGTTCGATTTTGTTGACCGAGATTTGCTGTTATATAAGCTTTTGTTAAATAACATTGATGGGAAAATTTACAATTCGATTAAAAACATTTACCTTAGTACTTCTGCTTGTGTTCGTGTGAACAACAAACTTTCACAGTGGTTTGTATGTAGTTCTGGTGTTAAACAAGGGGATAATTTATCCCCGACGTTATTTTCAATTTTTATCAACGATCTGGTAGAGGAAGTAAACAGTCTCGGACTTGGTGTAAATATTGGCGACTCAACGCTTTCGTTACTTTTATATGCGGACGACATAGTCTTGTTGGCATCATCCGAAACTGACATGCAATGCATGCTTGATAAAGTCCATGAGTGGTGCAAGCGATGGCGTGTTTTGATAAATACAGAGAAATCAAAAGTTATGCATTTCCGTCCGTCTCGATCTAAAAGAAGTGAATTCCAGTTCAAAATCGGTGACAATCTACTTGAAATAACTGACACATACAAATACCTCGGTGTAACTTTTCACGACCTAAAGGACTTTAAAGACAATGCAAATAGACTATCAGAAGCTGGAGGTAGAGCGTTAGGAGGAGTTATCTCCAAGATTCATCATCTAAAAGACTTCGGAATTAAAACTTTTGAGAAACTTTTTACTTCTTGTGTAGTACCAGTGCTTGACTACAGCTCTTCGATCTGGGGATACAAAGACTTTGCTTGCTTGAATCAAATCCAGAACAAAGCAATTCGTTATTTTCTTGGCGTCCATAAATTTGCACCGACATTTGCAATTAACGGTGAAGTTGGTTGGGTGAACTCAAAGGAACGACGATGGTGCAATATGATAAGGTATTGGAACAAGCTTATATCAATGGACGACACTCGTATATGTAAACGCGTCTTCAATTGGGACTACGAAATTTGCATGAACAATTGGTCATCCGAAGTGAAAAACATTATGTCAGTTATAGGACTAGAGAACAATTTTATTACAAAAACACTTGCGATTCACTGATGTGTGAAACATTGCTCAAAGATAAATGCTCCGCAGATTGGCAGAAAGGTTTAACAAACTTTCCGAAACTACGAACATACAGGCTCATAAAATCTGAATACTGCTGTGAACAATACATTGAACTTAATCTTAACCGTACTGAAAGATCCATAATAGCGCAACTCAGGTGTGGCATTCTTCCACTCAGGTTAGAAACTGGTCGTTTTGTAGGTGAAGACGAATGTGACCGTTTATGTAAAATGTGTAGCGATAACTGTGTGGAAAACGAATTTCATTTCCTTATCAACTGTAACTTTTATAACAATCTGCGACTGCAACATTTCTCTCAAATAGACAATTTATGTATACTTTCAAATGAAGAACAGTTTAAATATTTACTATGTCAAAACCCGAGAAAAACTGCTAAATATCTATTGGAAGCTTTCAATAAGAGAAAAAACTTTTTATATGAACATTTTCGATAACATTTTATTTATTTTTGTTCGTCGTACCATTGAAATCTATGTTTAAAGTGACTTATAGACCCAAAGGGTCTGGTGTTCTAATTATTGTTTTTATATATCATTGTATTATAAATTTTGTGAAAACACATGTCACTATAATAAATAATTTACTTACTTACTTACTTATATAACCAATCAAAAAGCTGGAGTAAGATGAATACATACACAAAATAAAAATTAGAACTTAATACAACTTGAATTAATTTTTATAAAAATCAGAATTTGGAGTGCAAACAAAATATTATTTTATTAAAATTAAAATATGTGGTAAAGGGTTGAGTAAGCTTGGAAATTTACACAGACACATGAGATAACATACCCTTCAGGTGATAAACTCCATGACTGAGGTTTGTGGTGAAGATTTAGATTCGTCTTAGTAAATTGCAGAATTTACATGAGAACAGAATTGAATCACGTTACAGCAGATTTCAGTCAGTATGTAGCTAATGGTAATATCTTTGGTTACCTTGCTCGTTAGCTGAACCGTGAAGTCATTGTTAGGTAAGGTATACTACCCTCCTTTTAAAGTAGCTTAGTCCTACAGAGAGATATATTGGTTATCTGTTGGGCCAGTCTACTATTAAAGGAGGGTAGTTTACCTAAGCTACATACTCACTGAAATCTGATGTAATTGCATGAAGATACATGATGATGTAGTTGTCATATATTGCACAGCATTTTTATTATTTTTCGATGACTGTATTGTAATAATCAGTATAATGTAAAATCAGTGCGTCAGTTTACTCGATTCAATTGTTTTACACAAATGTTTTACATTTTGACATTTTGAGGCCACTAAAGCTTGCTGTGCGGTTTGTAGTTTGCTCGTTGTTGACCAGTGAATGTAGTTGGAACGGTGTCAGTCAGTAAAACCGTTGTATTATTTTAGTGTGAATTGAAAATAGCTAAGAGATATGAGAACACGAAGTACCATGTAAAACATTTCTTAAAATATAAGATTAAGATATTTGACCAGCTGTTTAGACCAGAAGTACCTGTTTCATACATTTAAACGTCCGGGAATCAGTGCGCGCTTATCGTGCAATTATATGAAATCAAATGTAACTATGTTGAACTTTTCCGTACATGTCAAGGGAAAAAAACTTTGACTCTTTGAACTTGAAACAAAATAGCTATGAATGTTGGAATTGCTAAATTTGACAAAGGAAGCAAGATATATATATATGCAGTCGATAGTTTTATTTCATAAGATGGTCAAAGGAATTAAAAAAATATATGAATTATAATAATGGAACGCATTTGTTTCTGTCTTTGATTTGTCCATGACCTTTTTTTTTTGTTTCATCTATTTCTAAAAAAAATAATGAGTATTTTGTCATCTGGATTATTCATTTATTTTGAGTAAAAATATTTGTATTTGGCATGAGTGTTATTTGCATGGTCTACATATCTGCCCAACAGGGTTTACCAGACCTCATTTCCGTGGTTGATCCAGGGGGTTCCGGGGGTTGGAACCCCTTTCTCGTGGACGATCAGTGCATTTAAATGGGGACATATAGTTGGACCCTCTTTTGTCCTGGGTTGGTACCCCCTTTTTTAAATGACTGGATCCGCCCCTGATTTCATAGTACACGGATGCCCCATCATCACTCAGATCATTTTGTATGTTCTGTGGACCGTGAAATTGGAATAAAAACTGTAATTTGGCATTAAAATAAGTAACATGTGTACTAAGTTTCAAGTTAATTAATTGGATTTGAACTTCATCAAAAACTACCTCGACCAAAAACTTTAACAAATTACTTTGACCTGAAGCGGACAGACGGACAAAAAACAAACGGTCAGACTGACCAAAAAACATAATATCCATTATTGGAGCATTGAACGTGATTAGGTCCGTCTGTTAACTTCCATAAGCAATTACAGTAGGTTTGGTACATTATAACAAACAAATAACAATTATATGGAACGTCAAAACTGTCTTGATAAGATCAGTTTTGACCTTCCATACAGTTTAACCAAATAAATAGCATCATGGCACAGAATAGCAAAAAAATGTATTAAATACATTGCCACACGAGTAAACAATGTTACCATGGTTACAATAATTCTTTCAAATGTGAAATATAAAGTATCTTATAAATGTACACAAAAGTCATATACTAAAACAAAGAGATAGTTCTCGCACTGAACGGAGTGTGATATGAATAAGTGATAACAAAAACCTCATTATAATATCACTGTGTAACCTGTAACAAGTTGCGAAATTGGGACATCTAGATATTGGCTATATTTTTAGTTCACTAGTGTTTAAACTTTTGGTGTTTAAACAAAATTGGGCTTTGAATAGCACTTTAGAGAGATGCATTGTTTGGCAAAGTAAGTTTGGAACCATTAATTTTTTATTCAAAGGTCACATTCCCCATTGTCAACGGATAGTTTGAATTCTCCAAAAGATAATCAAGTTACTCGGCTGTCATTGTACAATTTCACTTTAAAATGTGTTACGCTTACTGAAACAGTTCAGAGGGTCAACTTTTTAATGGTTTGCCTATGAATCCATAAGAAACAAAATTGAACAAGAATGTGTCCATAGTACACGAATGCCCCACTCGCTCTTTCATTTTACATGTTAACTGGACCGTAAAATTGGGTTCAATACTTTAAAATTGGCATTAAAATTAGAAAGATCATATCATAGTTAACATGTGTACTAAGTTTCAAGTTGATCGGACTTCAACTTCATCAAAAACCACCTCGACCAAAAACTTTAACCTGAAGCAGCACGAACGAACGGACAAACGGAGGCACAGACCAGAAAACATAATGCCCCTCTACTATCGTAGATGGGGCATAAAAATATCAAACTGTTCCCTTCCATTTTTTATGAGAGAAAACGTCAAAATACATGATTTTCGACTTAGTTTACATTTTTTATTGATCACCAGCACCCGTCAGGACCAAATCACCAGCACAGAACGTTCTTTCGCAGGACAACCTTATACCCACCGTGAAAAGGAGAAACGAGGGACACTTATGATTTATTAGTTATGGACCACACTTATGTGATGTTAATATACTGAAAGTTGTGTTGATGTGTTTAAAAATGACCCGCCACGCCCCCGCCTAAATCCGCCCCTGTTCTAGGTGGTGTAAACAATATACGTGTGTGTGCCAAAACCTATGTGTAATTTGTTTTAATCAATGTGTTATGTATTGCTATGTAAAAGGTGAGACGTTAATAAAATATTGTATTTTATCATATATTTAGTACAAAATACAGCTATTTTGTATATCTAATAAAGGTTCTTTTTTCCAGTCTGTATCACCTACCCTGTATCGCATACCCTGTATCGCATGGCTAAACCCGTATCGCATACCCCGTATCGCATGGTAAAACCCGTATCGCATGCCTTTTTTTTTTTTTTTTTTTTTCTAAACTAATTTATTAAAGTCAGTTTTTTTTGTTTTTTTTTTGCTTAAGAATTTTTTTTCTAAAAATAGGTAATTTTTTTGAATTACGTCATTGTTTGGTCTGTAATGTCACGAACATCAAGTTTTCATATTGTATGTGACGTCACGAACATCAAGTTTTTACAACAAATTTTTTGGCACACTAAATGCAACTATAAAAAATACAAAACACTCAAAATTATACAATAATAAATCAAAATATATTAAAAAAAACCAGATTGTAAGGTAACCTAGGTGCTTCGTATAAATAATTGAGCAGTTATTTTAAAGCTTTGAAACAAGACAATCAGATCAGAAAACAGTTCATATAATATAAAACTCTTCTGTTGAAATATATGATAAAGCGTATAATACATGGCAAAATCCGTATCACATGCCGTATCACCCTCGACCAATATCATCCCTCGGGCCTAAGGGCCCTCGGGCTGATATTGATGTCTCGGGATGATACGACATATGATACGGATTTTGCCATGTATTATTCTCTATGTATTGTATTGTACTATATCATATATTGAGTTACTTAGTTATTGTCTTTAATTGTTTTTGTTGTTGTTATATGGCATTAAAACTTTGAATTAAATTGAATATAAACAGAGAAACTATGTAGCAGACTGGTGTACTTATATAAAACGGCTATTAAACAGCAACCATTTGATTTTCGGGGGGAGAGGGGGCGGCTACGGCGAAAGACAATCTATTTTTTTTTTGGCGACAAGTCGAAAACAATTTTTTTCTTTCAATTTTCAATTTTAGCATCAAAGATAGTGGCAGCTGAGGGTGAAACAAAAATATTTTTTTTCTCCAAAAAATGAAAACAAACTTTTTTTCCAAAAAAATCAAGGTCGTTAAAAAAAACTTGCATATAATTAAAAGAACAGCTACGCAACACTGCTTGTCGACACTAGTCATTATGAGTATAGCATTACATATAGAAAGCCTGATGGACTTGCACAGACCTAACAACTAACTGTAAGATTTCACGGTTATAATTTTATATAGAACAAAATATCTATCTTCAGTCTTGCTGGTCTTGCACAGACCTCACCATATTTTGTCACTTTTATGTGATTTTTAACTTATTTACATTTGAATACTTTTATCTTTATAATATTGTTGATATTTGCTAAATTGTAATTTATTATAAAAAACTATGAAAACTTGCCTGTGTTAAGTTCTACAAAGCCACTGAATATGAAGGATCAGAGACCGTAGTCAGGATTCCGATACCTACTCTTTACACGGTCTGGGGTATAATATGTAAAAAGTTGACACAGACAATACGCAACGTAAAAGCCACTCCGGTTACATATGATTAGAAGACAATGGTTTATTTTTTTCTTTGCAAACTGGAGTGATCAATAAATGGGCATACGTAATACTGTTTATAACGTGAAAACTATGATGAACTTCAGGATTGAACGTGGTTTATTATGATGCATGGTGGGTAAAGGGCTGCACGTGAAAGACGTGAGATAAGACATAATTTCACGTTGAACGTGGTTTATAATGATGCATGGTGGGTAAACTTAAAAGGGCTGCACGGAAAAGACGTGAAATAATACATCGTTTCGCGTTGAACGTGGTTTATTATGATGCATGGTGGGTAAAGAGCTGCACGGAAAAGACGTGAGATAAGACATCGTTTCGCGTTGAACGTGGTTTATTATGATTCATGGTGGGTAAAGGGCTGCACGGAAAAGACGTGAGATAAGACATCATTTCACGTTGAACGTGGTTTATTATGATGCATGGTGGGTAAAGGGATGCACGTGAAAGACGTGAGATAAGACATCATTTCACGTTGAACGTGGTTTATAATGATGCATGGTGGGTAAACTTAAAAGGGCTGCACGGAAAAGACGTGAGATAAGACATCATTTTACGTTAAGGTAGATCATAAGTAAATATTTTTTGAGACAGAATTTTCTTATACTTAGCCAAAATGAAGATTTTAGAATGCTCTTTTCAGAAATGTAATAAAAAGTATGGGTCACCGTGCTATTTTTCAAGCTATGTGTCGTTGAAATTGCCTAAATTTGGTTAGATTGTTAATGGAAAAACACATTTGCGTGCATAAAAAAAAATCTATGAGATAGAATTTTGAAATAAATTGTGAAAAGATAGGTTTTGTACTATAGTTTAAGAAAATAAAAAGAAAAAATGGTGTCACCGAACTTGTTTTCTTGCTACAAGTAAAAAAAAAATCCCTATCAGTCTAGTATAAAATATTTACTAAAAGAGTTATCTTCCCTTAAATGACTCATTTGAAAAAAATGATTCTAAAAGCAAAAACAAATATATTTGTTTAAATATTTTGAGTAATAAAATAAATAATCATCTTTTCTTTATATTATCAAACAGTCTAACCTTAAATTTGCAAATCTGTCTCCAAATTTGCAGATTTAGTCAAATAACTAGACCGATTTTTTACTGTGATTATACAATCCACGATGGCGGTATATGCTTTTATACCATGTATCTACCTTAACGTGGTTTATTATGATGCATGGTGGGTAAAGGGCTGCACGGAAAAGACGTGAGATAAGACATATCATTTCACGTTGAACGTGAAACAATTTTTGTAATGATAAATAAAGACTTATTTGAATCTTTGTGTGACTGCGAGTCACTGTCCTCGTGTATATAATATAGCGGGACGGCTGCAGTGCAGGCGATTTGGTGTCACGATATCACAGTAGCATGGGTTCGAATCCCGGCGAGGGAAGAACCAAAAATTTGCGAAAGCAAATTTACAGATCTAACATTGTTGGGTTGATGTTTAGACGAGTTGTATATACATTATGTACACAGCCATGTATCACCATCATTGATGGCGATCCAATGGATACATCTGTTGTAGAGTTGTCACTGACTCAGACGTACTTATAAATATAATTATTTTCTGTGACTGTATATTACATTAATTGGTAGGATCCTTTACTATAGATAATTTAGCTGATCTGTAACAATAACATCTTCATGCCTTATATATCATGTACTGTAGTACGCCGCTAGATTAAAACTGACGTGGAAAGGTAACATACGGCCAGCGAAAGCTCTTTTTTTTAGTGCCCAGGTGGTCGTGTGGTCTAGAGGGACGGCTGCAGTGCAGGCGATTGGGTGTCACGATATTACAGTAGCATGGGTTCGAATCACGGCAAGGGAAGAACCAAAAATTTGCGAAAGCAAATTTACAGATCTATCATTGTTGGGTGGATGTTTAGACGAGTTGTATATATATCTAAACATCAACCCAACAATGTTAGATCTGTAAATTTGCTTTCGTAAATGTTTGGCTCTTCCCTCGCCGGGATTCTATATATATATATCATGTATAAAAACGTCTGAGTATATATGTATATATATATAAACTATGTTATACATAATATTCCCTCACCCCATCTAGTATATACACATTTATGATAAATGATTTATAGCTTTTAAAAAAGTATTGAACAACTAGGCCCTGATCTTTAAAAATGCTTATACACGTTATAGCTTATAAAGGAACAACATGATCATGATCATAGGCCTTTCCTCTTTTTCACAAAAACAAAATTCAATCAATTTTTTTCTTGATGATCCCCATCTAAAGTTTGAACTTTATTTGAAAAAAATACCGAGCACGCAAAATAAGCATTTGAAATCATGATGCACGTAAAATTGAATAAGCAGAACACGTTGAACACGGCACCTGTTTAACGTGAAATAAAAAAACGGCATCCACATTGCACAAAAATAACCCTTTACCACCCTCTATTATGGTCCAAATAATTGTGACATCTTGATAGGCTATTATATTTTATTTCTTTGACGCCTTACTTCACAGGATGGAGTCAAAGCAAAATTTTTAAATAGCCTTCTAAGACGTCATAATTAGTTGGACTAGGTTATAAATATAGGAAGATGTGGTGTGAGTGCCAATGAAACAACTCTCCATTCAAAATACAATTAAGAATGTAAACCATTATAGGTCAATTTACGGCCTTCAACACTGAGCCTTGGCTCACACCGAACAACAATCTATGGATGGAGAGTTGTCTCATTGGCACTCACACCACATCTTCCTATATCTATATAAAGGGCCCCGAAATTACTAGTGTAAAACCATTTAAACGGGAAAACTGTATACATGATTGGTTATTTATTATACTATGAGACAACTATCCTCCAAAGATAAATGAAGTATCGTAATGCATCCTGTAAGAAACTAAAGGCAACCAATTAGACCTCAACACTAGGAAAACCCCATACCTCATGAATAGAAATTAAGTTGTAAAAGGCCCAGAAATTGAACATAAACAACTCAGTGTTATACATTTCAATTTGGGAGAATTAATGTCCTGATTTTAGTACAAACAATGAATGAAAAACATGATATGTGATATTATACTTTGTAACCACTGTCTGTCCGATCGTGTGCCCCATCTTGGGTATATAGATATTTCTCACAACTCCTACAGTTTGATTGCAACCAGTCAGCCTATATAGCAATCTACAGACACACATGAGAAAGCATACAGGCGATAAACCTTATGACTGTGATAAAAAGTTGAGTCAGCTTGGTCATTTACAATTTCACATAAGAACACATAATGGTTACAAACCTCATGACTATGATATATGTGGTAAAGGGTTTAGTGAGATAGGGAATTTGAAGAAGCACATGAGAACACACACAGAAGAAAAACATCATGACTGTAGTGTTTGTGGTAAACGGTTTAATAAACTTATTCATTTAAAGAGACACATGAGAACACATACAGGTGAAAAACCTTATGACTGTGATGTGTGTGGTAAAGGATTTGGTCTGCTTGAGAATTTACAGATTCACATGAGAACTCATACAGGTGATAAACCTTATGACTGTGGTATATGTGGTAAAGGGTTTATTAAGCTAGGGAATTTAAAGAATCACACGAGAACCCACACAGGAGAAAAACCTTATGACTTTGATGTATGTAAACGGTTTAGTCAGCTTATTCATTTAAAGAGACACATGAGAACACACACAGGTGAAAAACCTTATGACTGTGATGTATGTGGTAAAGAGTTCAGTGAGCAAGGTAAATAACAAATTCACATGTATTAAGTGATCAGCGTAGTATTTTACGAAACCACATGAAAAACAACATACAGGTGGTAAACATGCATTGTGACTGTGATGTATGTACATGCATTATGACTGTGATGTATGTACATGCATTATGACTGTGATGTATGTACATGCAGTATGACTGTGATGTATGTACATGCAGTATGACTGTGATGTATGTACATGCATTATGACTGTGATGTATGTACATGCATTATGACTGTGATGTACATGCATTATGACTGTGATGAATGTACATGCAGTATGACTGTGATGTATGTACATGCATTATGACTGTGGTGTATATACATGCAGTATGACTGTGATGTATGTACATGCATTATGACTGTGATGTATGTACATGCAGTATGACTGTGATGTATGTACATGCATTATTACTGTGATGTATGTACATGCATTATGACTGTGATGTATGTACATGCAGTATGACTGTGATGTATGTACATGCATTATGACTGTGATGTATGTACATGCAGTATGACTGTGATGTATGTACATGCATTATGACTATGATGTATGTACATGCATTATGACTGTGATGTATGTACATGCATTATGACTGTGATGTATGTGGCACTGTAAAGGATTCAGTTCGCAGTTGAAAACCTCATTACTATGGAAAACAGTTTAAGTCACAACGTGACAAGTGATAAACATGTTAAATTTCATGCTTGTAAAAAAAGAAGGTGTGTGGTGACGGTTTTGCCGACTTTGTCAGTAACAGAGGCACATGAGAACACATAATACACATGAACATGATGATTATGCATTTTTTAAATGGTATCGTCGGCTTACATTCTGAATACGTTACTTTCCCAATGGAGCAGACACAGTTATTAGATACATATTATGCAGTTGTCATTTATTGCTGTATATTATATCTGTTTTTTGTTTTTTAATGTTTTCTAATAATCTGCGTAATTATAAAATCTGTGTTATTTTTTTTTGCATTTTGTCATTTCGGTGCCTCTAAAGCTTGCTATGCGGTTTGTGTGTTGCTCATTGTTGAAGATCGTACGTTGACCTATTATAATTCTACATAATTTGGTCTCTGATGGAGAGCTGTCTCATTAATTGGCAATCATTCCACTTTTCTCTAGGTTTGTCTTTTTGGTAATTTTGATTCAGAGACACTTGATAATACATTGAAACCTGGCTAAACAGAATCCTCCCTATATTACATAAATTTTATGCATAATGCCATATTCTGTCTACTTATAAAAAAACTTTACCCTAGGCCTATATTACATAAATCCTTGATAAAATGAATAATGCACGCATTTGTTTTGTATCGAATCCCTATCTTCACCGTTATTGTTGTTCGCCTGACATAGGAGGAACTTACAGATAATTTAGGAAGGGATCTGGAAAGATAACGTTGGTTTCTTTCCCTCCACCTATATCATCCATGTAAAGAAGTAAGTAAATGAGAAGACAATGATTTATATATTATATTTAACAAACCGGAGTGAATAATATATGGGTAGACTTGATGATATTTATAGCGTGAAAGCCAAACAAGATAGAACTCACTCGTACACACTTTTATTAACTAACTAAGTACATTTAGCGGAATGAATAATATATGGGTAGACTTGATGATATTTATAACGTGAAAGCCAAACAAGATAGTACTCACTCGTACACACTTTTATTAACTAACTAAGTACATTTAATATTGCCAAAAATGACTGTTTATTATTAACATAACTGGGCTTAAATATACAGTCAAAGTGGGCAATAATACAGGGCCATTACAGAAAATCAGGGCCACTATAGAAAAACGGTAAACGGACAGAAAGTCACAGGACAAAAAGTCACAGGACATGAAGTCACAAATTTGGCAGGACAAAAAGTCACAAACAATTTGTTGACAATTGTTTGAATCAACTTGTTTGGATATATAAGAGAAATATCTTGAAATATTTACTTTTTAATACATATATTCATATCAAAGTTTAGGAAATGTGTCATTATACTTGAATAATGCAGATTTATTTAATTCTAATCATGCAAAAGATATATTTCTTGGCACCATGAACATGATGAAGCCATTTAAATGCCAATCAACTTTGACATTTTGTTTCCTTAACAATTATTCTGATCATCTTTGATATTTTTGGGATAAATTTTGTTAACAAAGTTGGTTTATATACAATAGTTCAAGAAAAATACAAAAATATTTTTGTTGAAATAAGCATTTTTTATTCGAAAAAAATAATCAGAAATGAATTGTGACTTTTTGTCTGTGACTTTCTATCCTACATTTTAGAAAAACAGGACCATTACAGAAAAAAATAGGGACATTACAGAAAAATAGACTGAGTGTTAATATCAAATATGAGTTCAACATGGCCGCTGATTTTCAAATATAGGGATCACTGTTCATCCAGTTTTTCAACACAAAACGTCTGTCAACTTAATAACTTGGATATTCGTAGATTAAAAGCTTTATGATGGTGAAGTACAAATTATTATTTTTCCAACTACACTAGAAATGTGTTGCTTGAAAGGTGTGTGGTGAGGTTAATTAGGAAACCTTATGATTATGGTCAAAGTTATCATTTATTGTTACTAAATGTGGTTATGTAACTGCTTTATAATGTCATGACTGTTAAAATGCTGTAGTGAAAATTAAAATTTTTGAAAAATTAAAGATTTATTTAAATTCATTTTGAGCAAATACATGAAATAATAAGCTAGTCTCAGATTTCGTTATTTTAAATTACCAACATGCAACTGCTACATAAAATTGAGATAGGAAATGGGGAATGTGTCAAAGAGACAACAACCAGACCAAATAAAAAAAAACAGCAGAAGGTCACCAACAGGACTTCAATGTAGCGAGAAATTCCCGCACCCGGAGGCGTCCTTCAGCTGGCCCCTAAACAAATATATACTAGTTCAGTGATAATGAACGCCATACTAATTTCCAAATGTATGTAATGTTTATAATGTTTAAAATGTTTATAATGTATGTTATTATAAACTAACATATTTTTCATAAAAAAACAATCATCTAATTAAACTCATTACTGACTTCATTTCTCATGGTATACTCTTGGCAGTTATTCTTTTGTAGAGTTATTAAGAATCAAAACTGAATTATGAATTCAAAAAATTTAGCAATGAATTAAACATAAGGTCTGGACTACACTGTATGCATAAAAACCTAAGATGAATTCTTGCTCCACATCATGCCCAATTATTGGTTCAAGTTTTTGCTGTTAGATCCCACTGTTGCAGGTGGGTCTTTGAGCTGTTGAAAGAAAATGTTATAATCACTTATTAAAGTGACTACATTTTTGCTTCTCAAGTTATCTGTTTCAGTGATTTAAAAAGAGTCCTTGAAAATTTCTCCCGAATAACTTAGATATGTGATTTGGAAAACTCTCAACACTTGGAGCAAAACAGGGCCTAATTACACTTTTTAATAAAAAATCTGACATTATGCAATGTCATCTTTGGCCTAAAGCTGGTCAAAAAGACAAACTATTTAAATAATATGCACAAATTAGTTACAAAGATTAGGAGATGTGGTGAAACCGCAAATGAGACAAGAAATTCAAAGAAGGTGTGTTATCAATTGTAGACAACTATGCCGTCTTCAACAATGTGAAAAACCCATTCCATATAGTTGCCTTTAAAAGGCCCCTCCCACTATGAACAATATAAACTAATTTTCATGGAGCAAACTAGAAACATAATTTATAACTGAAAAGTTAATTAAAATAACAAATATGACAGACAAATTAAAACCAACCAGTCTAATAGTTATCAACCTTCAATCTTCAAATATTTTAAAAACAAAAGACTTGTTCTCAAAAATATTTTATTGAACTCTGTATCTTCTCTTTTAATATCACAAGACCTGTAATGCAACTTGAAATTGAAGAATATTACAAAGCATAGATGAAAAAAGTATTTTGGAAAATAACAATTATGTAATTTTTATAATAAGAATTAAGGATGTATTCTTCTGACTTTTCAGTCTTGTCAGTCTCGTTGAAATCTCGTTCTTGAATTATTTCCAAAACATGTGATACAATTGGAAAATATCAATGAATTTTGAAAATATTATAATCAAACATAACTCTGTGAAAAAATTGTGTATTTACAATGAACGGTTTTTGAGTAATCCAGTTTTCAAATTTTACGACCAAATTTTTAAATAAGTCAGTATATTTATCAAAATTTTTGAGAAAATGGGTGAGGGATACAAAAAATGATTTAACATGAATCATGTACGTCCCATATCATATTGGTCTTTTCAAAGTTCTTAGATATGTATTTTTTCAATCATTTATAACAAAAAAGTTGAAATAACATGCATTTTGTTCTTAAAACTGAGAAAAATCACAAAAATACAAATTTGACAGCATGGTAAATTTTACACCAAAAAACGTCAAAATATGATAAAACTTTCTTATATTAACACCTACATGACCTACCTATGATTTTTTTAAGTAAAATTTATTCAGATTGGTCCCCTTCATCTTTCTAGAAAGTATAAAAAAAAGTTTTATTGTGGAACTGTGATTTTTTTCACAATAATAGCCCAAAAATAGGTGAAAATCGATGAAAAATGGGAAAATCATCAAAACTGGGCATTTTCAAAGGGCCGTAGCAAAAAAAGAAGTGCACCACAATATGATTTTTTCTTCACCAACTATTTCGTTACAGTCTTTTAAACCCAAAAACCAGGTTAAGAACAAAAGTTTAATTCTAGAAATTTTTGGCTCCTCAGAGGTGTACATCCTTAAAGGCAAAGGGTTGCAAAAAGACATTATTAAGTACATTTTTAATTGTCAGTTCCTGATACTTAAAAAAGGCTAGATCACAAAAACAGGTGATTTGATAAATGTCAAAAGGGAACAATCCATATCAAAATATAGTTCAAAAAGTTGATCATTGAGTAAAATGCACTAATAATTATAATCACTTATTTGAGTGATTTAGTTCTGTTATTATTAAAGAGAGACAACTCTTTCCTGAAACTGAAATCACTGAATTAGGTGATTTTGAAATCACTTGTTTAAGTAGCACCCCTGACTGTACACTGTCATTAAAAGAGTAGAAAGTACATCAAGTTGACAGCAAAACATACACTTTTATTCAGTTGGTTAATAAATGTATTAAGACATGGGTGTTTTTATAATGACCCTGTTATATGTCCTCGGTCAGCAATGGTCAGTAATAATGGTCTCGGATGTCTGTATTGGACCTCGGCGTTGCCTCGGGCCATTACAGACTTCCTGGAACATTATTACATTATTACAGACCTTGGACATACATAACAGGGCCATCATAAAAACACCCATGCATTAATACCATAATATTTGCTACTAGTATTTGGAGATGGTAAATGATCGTAAATAACACGTTCAACATTATGACAGAGAAAAACATATTATATGTATTTATATTTTACTGGTTTTAATTGCAAAATTATAAAACCAACAGTTTATTTACTGTACATCACATAAGAACATGTGACATGTGTGCCAATAAGATAACTTTCCATCCAAGTTACAATGCATGAAAAGTTAACAATTTATTATCATGAATATCATGATTTGAATGATTAAAGGTAGAAGTAGTCCAAATACAAAACAATAGAGACATATAATTAATTAACAACAATCAGTTTTATATGAATGTTTAACATTTTTTTTTAATAAAATCCATTCTTTCAGTACATTTGATACTTTTCTTTTCTGTCAGTTCTTCTAAGATCTTCTAATACTTTGATTTTCTTAAGTTGTCTACCTTTAGAATGTCCGCCATATTGTGTCAACAAGGATTTTGCATACAAGACATAGAAAATGAATTTTTGACCTGAAATTGCATTTTTATGGAATAAAAACGAGTATTATCTCTTATTAATATTCTTTATTATTGTAAAAAGTAGTAAAAACACAATAAAAACACCTATAACACAATTAAAAATCTTGTTCTCGGGATATATAATCTTGTTTTCGGGATATTATGTTGTTCTCGTAGTTCTCGGGAAATCGTGGTACCGCAAATAATTTAAATACATGTATTATGACGTCTGGCAATGGTATTTTATTTTATTATATTTTTGTTGGGGGGAGGGGTCAACAAGACTATTTTTTCTGGCATGTCAGGAACAGCATCATAATTATTTGGATTTCTTTGACCTGTATTCTTGATTTTTATTAAATTATCACGATAGTTATTAAATCCAAATAATTATGACGTCTGAAAAGGTTACATGTACTTTAGTTTTTCTGTGACAGCTTCTCAGAAAAAAAATAACCATGCAAGATGTCATAGTTATTTGGACTAAGGTCTAAGTACTTTTTCATGTTGACTTACTTTAAAAAAAATCTTCTCCTTTGAAACTGCTGTATCAATTTCAGTCAAACTTACAATGTAGGCTAAATGAGTTTCAGAGTATCTAGTATAAATTTTATATTTTATTTCCTTGTATGTCAAGAAACAAAGCTCCCATGGCTAAAATAGAACATAGGAGGGAAAAAAGGGGGGGGGGTGTCTCACCTGTCACGCCATATGTATGAAACTATAATTACTGATTATTGCATAAAAATTCACACACAAGACGACGGACATATCAGGCGCTCATGGCGCAGCTGTTCATTAATCAAGTATTGCTGCGCATATATATCTACATACGCTGACGTCATCATGGCGAATGCAAAATGGAGTTCTTTATCGCTAAATATACCGGATACTGGGTTGTTTTTACGGGGCGTAAATTTTCGAGGATAAAATAAAATCTCAGAATAAATACCGCAAGTGAACATGCAAAGGTATGATTAAAGTTATGAATCCGCCAAAATCATGAAAATAATAACTTCCAAAATATTTCGCATGTATACTTTATTCAATGAAAATTGTGAATTGTTACACACGCGAAAATAATCAGCAGTACAGTATATTAATATAACCAATGAAATTTCAAGAGCATATTTGTTTTGATAAAATTGAGAATGGAAATGGGGAATATGTCAAAGAGACAAACCACCAAACCAAAGAGTGTACAACATTTCTTTGTCAAAATTTTCACACTTCTTGAGAAATATATATCAGCAAAAATCATGCATAGCATAGTCATGATAATACATGTATATGGCATATATAATAGCGTTCACAGGTACCTAGAATAGATACATGGGTCGTCTTGTTGGCCATAATGCACGCGAATGCATTACAACAATTGTATGTAAGCTCCTTATTAACATAATATTACGGACGTACTTATACAGGCATTTTCCTTTTGAAAACTATTACCAGTGGTGTTTATACCTCGTAGTTTATAATTTACATAGACAATATATACTGTCATCTTGTGACTGTACATAATTCAACTAGAGGCTCTCAAGAGCATGTGTCGCTCACCTGCATTTACTGATGCTTTAATAGATAATCATGTAAAATAAGGTTAAAATCATAATTAATAGTATTAAATATTAGATATTATAATGATAACAAAAAAACTGCAAAATTTCCGTAAAATTACACACTCAAGGGCAGCAACCTAACAACGGGTTGTCGGATTCGTCTGAAAATGTCAGGGCAAATAAATCTAAATCTAATAAACTTTTTTGCTCTATGCTTGAGTTCCATTGATATAAGCCAAAAATGCATTTTATCCCTATGTTCTATATTTAGCCATGTCGGCCATGTTGTTTGACCTTTTAAGTCAAGTGAGCTAAAAATGTACCTATTTATTAGCATATGATAGTCATATTACACGGAGTCTAATGAACAGCTTGATAGCATTGAATAGAATTAAGGAGTAGTTGATAACATAAATAGAATAATTCGAAGTAAAAGTTAAGAAATCAGAAGATAGTACTGTAACAAAATCGACGTTCCTCAAATAAAGTTTTTATGATTTTGCTAATTTTCATGTAGGCTTCAACAAGTGGATATATAAATGTATAAAACATTTTTTAGTAATTTATAAGTCAACTGCGATTGTCGATTTCCTGAAATGGAACTTGTTTCCCCTAAAATTGTGTGATGAAGTTGTTTTAATCGTGCCGATATATATATATAAAAGAAGATGTGGTATGATTGCAAATGAAACAACTCTCCACAAGAGACCAACATGACACAGAAATTTACAACTATAGGTCATTGTACGATCTTCAACAATGAGCAAAGCCCATACCGCATAGTCAGCTTTAAAAGGCCCCGAAATGACAATGTAAAATGCGGGAAGAAATGCCATTGGGTCAGTTTAAGAGTTTGGGTGGTAATTGGGAGGGCAGTTCGTGTCAGTGTTCCTCCTGCAGATCTTGATGAGCTGTAGATCAGTTTATTTATTTATCTTGTGTACTCTGGCTTTTAAATTATTTGGCATAATTTATTTTTTATTTGTGTTCTTAATGCTTGAATTACTTTTAGTGCTTTATAATAGCTTTGCATGAATGTTAGTTGATCTGCATTTTATGTTTGCTTATATTTTTTAATTGTGCTTATTAATTGCTGTGCTTGATAACATTATTTATTTCGCTTGATGTGCTTCATGTTTTATGTGTTTTATGTATTGTGCTTGTCTTATATGTCGGAAAAAAGCTCTACAGAGCTTATGTTGTATTGTTATATGTATAACCGACTTTAGATAAATCTTTTATGCTTTATGCTTTATGTAAAACAATTCAAACGAGTAAACTAACGGCCTTATCTGTAAACAAATAAATAAATGAAAAACAAATAGTTAACACATAAACAAACGACAACCACTGCATTCCATGCTCCTGACAGGCACATACATAATGAGGCGGGATTAAACATGTTAGCGATATCCCAACCCTCCACTCACTGAGGCCGTGTTCACATTGACCTAAATCCGGTGTTGTGTTAGTGTAACTCACACGTAAACTAAACACAATTGCGTTCTCATTGATAAAACTCAATGTTTACATGTAGTGTAAATCATGTTTTACCTACACACAGTCGATAGTCAATGTATGCCTTGTGTAGGTTAAGTGTACACAACACTAGGCATTAAGGACATTAGTTTTATCGTGTATATATTTAAGGAGGAAACTATTATTAAGTAAAATTGATATTTTTGATAATTATTAGTTGTGCAAATTTTACAGATTTTTTTTGTTAGAAAAAATTAACGTACTTTTATTATTAACCCCTAATCAAGACTCAAAGCAGCATAATTGCCGAACCCATAAGGCAGCAACCAATTGATTTTCGGGGTGTGTGTGTGGTGGGGGGGGGGGCTATTATAGTCGAGTATAAAACATAAAGGCTAGGGGGTGGGGTGGTGAGCTATGGATTTTGTTTTGGAAACAAAAAATGTTTCCAGTTTTTGGTTCTGAAAAAAAATTTGTTTGTTTCACCCTAAGCTGCCACTATATATAATGCTAAAATTGATTTCGACTTGTCACCAAAATTTGTCCTGAAAAAAAATCAATAGCTCACGCCCCCTCCCCCTCCACAAAAAATGAAGTAAATAGTTGCTGCCTAATTCATTTGAAAAGGTCTTCCCGAATCGACTTGACGTACACAGAAATATTCGCCACTGGTCAAAAGATTCACGCATAAATGCATGACTTAAAAAAGTGTGAGGTAAATGATATGTTTGTCTAGTATCTCATTTCCGTTAAATAACACGCAAAATAATTTAAAAAAACGTTACCCTATTCCTTTACCGAATACTCCTCGGAGAAGAAATACCATTTGAAACGAACAGAAAAAATAAAAATGTAGTGATCCCTAAAATCTCAATCCTTTTTTTTTTCCGGCTGTAAGTACGCTGTTGCAGCTAACGTTTTCTAATGCGTTATCCAGACATCTCGAGTATATTCAAACTAATGCAAATTATATAAAATTGCTTTCATAAAGTAACAACCACTTAACTTAAAAAAGGGGGAGGGTTAATTTTTTTATCTGAGTCAGATTTTTTTTCGCGCGTACGTTTTTATTCCTTTTTTTTTCCGATGCTGGTGATCGAATACTTTTTATACGACCGCAAATTTTGAAAAAATTTTCGTCGTATATTGCTATCACGTTGGCGTCGTCGTCGTCGTCGTCGTCCGAATACTTTTAGTTTTCGCACTCTAACTTTAGTTTAAGTTAATAGAAATCTATGAAATTTTGACACAAGGTTTATGACCACAAAAGAAAGGTTGGGATTGATTTTGGGAGTTTTGGTTTCAACAGTTTAGTAATTAGGGGCCAAAAAAGGGCCCAAATAAGCATTATTCTTGGTTTTCGCACAATAACTTTAGTTAAAGTAAATAGAAATCAATGAAATTTAAACACAATGTTTATGACTACAAAAGGAAGGTTGGTATTGATTTTGGGAGTTTCGGTCCCAACAGTTTAGGAATAAGGGGCCAAAAAGGCCCCAAATAAGCATTTTTCTTGGTTTTCGCACCATAGCGTTAGTATAAGTAAATAGAAATCTATGAAATTTAAACACAAGGTTTATGACTATTAAAGGAAGGTTGGTATTGATTTTGGGAGTTTTGGTCCCAGCAGTTAAGGAAAAAGGGGCCCAAAGGGTCCAAAATTAAACTTAGTTTGATTTTAACAAAAATTGAAACCTTTGGGTTCTTTGATATGCTGAATCTAAAAATGTACTTAGATTTTTGATTATTGGCCCAGTTTCCAAGTTGGCCCAAATCGAGGTCTAAAATTAAACATTGTTTGATTTCATCAAAAATTGAATAATTGGGGTTCTTTGATATGCCAAATCTAACTGTGTATGTAGTTTCTTAATTTTTGGTCCAGTTTTAAAATTGGTCTAAATTAAAGTGCAAAGGGTCCAAAATTAAACTAAGTTTGATTTTAACAAAAATTAAATTATTGGGCCTCTTTGATATGCTGAATCTAAACATGTACTTAGATTTTTGATTATGGGCCCAGTTTTCAAGTTGGTCCAAATTAGGATCTAAAATTATTATATTAAGTATTGTGCAATAGCAAGTCTTTTCAATTGCACAGTATTGTGCAATGGCAAGAAATATCTAATTTCACAATATTGTGAAATAGCAAATTTTTTTTTAATTAAGAGTTATCTTTCTTTGTCCAGTATAGTAAGCAAGAAATATCTGCAAGAATTTTTTTTAATTGGAGTTATCTTTCTTTGTCTAGAATCAACTTAAATCTTTGTTATATACAATATACAATGTATATTCACTTTTTACTACCAACTGATAAATTTAAATAATCTTAACCATTCAGTGATAACAAGCAGTTTTTTTAAATCTTAATATTTTATGATGTATTTAAATGAGTATTAATTGTTGCAAACTCCATTAGAATATTTTAATTGAAATTAGTTTTGGAATAAGGGAAAGGGGGATGTGATTAAAAAATTGGGTTCAATTTTTCTCATTTGAAATTTCATAAATAAAAAGAAAATTTCTTCAAACATTTTTTTGAGAGGATTAATATTCAACAGCATAGTGAATTGCTCTAAGAGAAAACAAAAATTTTAAGTTCATTTGAATACATTCATTCTGTGTCAGAAACCTATGCTGTGTCAACTATTTAATCACAATCCAAATTTAGAGCGGAATCCAGCTTGAATGTTGTGTCCATACTTGCCCCAACCGTTCAGGGTTCAACCTCTGCGGTCGTATAAAGCTACGCCCTGCGGAGCATCTGGTTCTTCAATATTTAACACTATAATAAAATTAACGGTACCAATTTTCTTGCACCAGATGCGCATACAATGTATGGGGAAACTCTTGATTCAGAATATTTTTTTTATCATCTGTATGACCATTTTTTTTTTATCAATTTGTGGATCGGAATATTTCCATTCCCATCCCCCACCCCCTTTTGAAGTCAAATGGTTGTTCCCTTACCGCTAGAAAAATTTTCCAAAAATTTTGAATTCAATTCTTCGTAATGAACATTTTAAAAATGACATATAGTTTACAAGTGGGAACAAATCTTATGTACAGGTAGCTAAACAAAGTGTATAGATGTGAACAAATGTAATGTGAAACCAGTGTACACTACACTAAACTAATTGTAAACATGTTTACTCTACACGGCGTTTGGTGTGAACACGGCCTGACTCAGATAAACTCTTTAACTCACCTATAGTTGTGAAGATACCTGTTGTCCATGTCAATTAAGGACAATCAAAACAATACAAACCGTTTTTTTTTACCTGAGGGAGCATCTCATAGTTGTACCACAACTTAGTTAATTTTCACACCTTTTGCATGAAGGAAAAAAAAATGTCCATCAAAATCCAAAAGAGATTTTATCTTTCTGAAACACAAAATGCATTTAACTTTATTATATCTAGTGGATGCCAGGCATTAAAACTTTTCCAACTTCACAGGTAAGTCTGTACTCAGAGTAATTTTTGGCATGTAAATACAGCCATATTTGTCCGTTTGTTATGATGAACCTTAAGATACTGATAGATTATAATTATTTTGTACACTGAAAAAATACATATTAACGTTTTCTGTGCCATGGGCCGATTTTAGGCCGATTTGTATAAACTACGTTGACTGCCACGGGCCGATTTTCGGCCGATGTTTTTTTTCTTGACCTCGAACAATAGGTTTCAGTGACGTCGCTTTTTTTGTGTACTGTGGGAGGGGCTACGGCACGCTGCTTAGTTGCATGCAAAGTGCTTTCAATTTTTCATTAAGCCGCGTTGGCCATACTTATATGCAATTTTTTATTTGTTTTAATTTGTGTGGATTTTCTGCTGATTTTTCTTTTTTGTATTGTATAAAAAAAAATCAAAGAAATATTACAGTTTCACTAAATAATGATAGCAGTCGAAAAAACAATTTTGATGCACTGCATGCGCAACTTTTATGGAATAATGATTCTTCAGAAGTACGCTGAATCGAAATCAAACAATACAACAAGCATAAAACATTCAATGAGCGAATTCCAATCCAAATAGAATGACCGATTAAAATCAATTAAAAACCCCAAATACCATCAAGAAATAGGTCAAATAGGGTAATTTCAAAAGTGCTTGTCATGCTCCTGGTACAGAGACATCTTTATTTGAGGGATGAGAATTCGATGCAATATACATGACTAATTTATGTAATTGTAGTGGGTTGTCTGAACACCTGCTATAAAATAAAAACATTTGATAAGAAACAAAAAATGTATTTTAATCATGATTCAACACATAAATGGTTGTCTTTACATTCCCGGTGAACACCTTTTCCGCAAACTCGACATACAGTCCTACTCCTCCTTCGACCCCCGTAACCATTTCTGTCTGAACATACATCGCAATCTTTTTCTCTGTGACCGGGCAACTTTCTTTTTCTTTTTTGTTCTTATTTTGTCTATTGTCGTCTTGGTTTTCGTTTCTTAGCACCATGTGATTTTTAGCGAGATCGTCTATCAGTCTTTGTGTGAAGGATAGTCTCGACAATTTCGGATTATCGGAAGTGTTTTCTTTATAAATAATGTATGCATTTATTACCATACGGTGCATAAGATTAAAAACAACCTTTTTCCAAACCTTTAACGTTTTTCGTCCATCATTGTAACTCTCTGTTATCATGTCAGCCAAATCTACGCCCCCCCATAAATTTATTATACGAGCAAATCAAAGCCGGTTTATCATTTTCTTTTGCTGCTTTAGAAAAAGAGGATATGATTCTAACTGGTTTTCGACCATTCCTTTCTTTATATGCACATAACAGAATTTTTCCTTGTCTAATATAAATGCTCTCCTTTTCCTGCAAAACAGGATTCTTGAGTGTTTGGCATTTGCCGATTAGCGCGTAATGTTCCAGTGAACAATGTTCCTTTTGCTAAAAGCTCTTTAGCCAGATTAATTGAGGAGAAAAAACTGTCAGTAAATAAATGATAAGCTTTGTTAAACAATCCTGCGGCATCTAACAGTTTGTTGACTACGTAAGCACCCTGTAACATTCCTTGTGGTGTTGGGTCATATTGTTTGCCTTTGTAAACACTGATTTGACAAATATAGCTACTGACGGCCTCGGCTAATACCCAAAGTTTGACTCCAAATTTCGCCGCTTTTGAAGGAATATATTGTATTATTGATGACCGGCCTTTAGATGCGATTAAGCTTTCGTCAATACTTATGTTCTGTTTTGGAATGTAAATCGATTTCTAGAATAGTTTTAATAAACATGATGAAGGATACAAATCCATGTTTTAATTGTACTGTCAGAGAGTAAAATTTATGATGTAAGTAAACACAGCCATATTTGTTAAGATATGTTTCAGTGGCTAAACTGATGAACAAAAACAAAAGAAAATTCTAATGCAATTTGGATGTAACATTTTGTTTCATTGGCTAAAAGTTGCCGTCAAATCCACAGTCGACCAGGCGTAACTAAGGAGGGACCCCCCATTTTGAATTGATGAATCAACAAATGTTCGATTACTACTATATAATCGAAAGTAAAACAACACCTACCTCGAATTCGCTGTTTTAATGTAATTTTATCCGAATTTGAAGCGTACAGGTAACTTAATAACCTCCAGGTTTGTAATTTTTCATTTGTATGACGTCATGTTTAGCCATGACATCTTTATGCCAAAATCATTCATGATGTTTCGCGTTTTTTTTTTATTTGACAAATTTAGACATTTTTTCAAGTTTTATCGTATTTTTTCTTTTTGTAATGCATAAGAATCGGAATAACAGTACTGTAGTTGAAGAGTTGCCACCGTCAATTGTTACGCGGAGACAGTAAAACGGAGATTTGCGACCGTCAAATCAACAATTGACGGTGGCAACTCTTCAACTACAGTACTGCTATTCCTTAATTACCTCTTTTGATAAAGTTAACAAAATCAATAGTGAAACAATGCTTTTTACATTGATACGGATTAAAAGGTACATGTATTTCCAGGAATATACATGTATTTTTACACGACCTAAAAAAAAATGAGTCTGTCGAGCTTATTCATGAAGCATCTGTTAACTAACAGACCCGTTAACTTAATGGAGACGTTAAAATGGTTAACTGGTGCGTCCTTTAAAGTTTAATGTGCACGTGGTATTCACAAATGTTTCCGTAAACCTTGAAGTACATTGTAACGGGTGCACTATTAAAGGTTGCATTAGTATGTAAATTAGACGTAATTGAAGTCTCGTATGTTTTCATTGGTTTATTTATAAACTAAATGACCAATACAGAAAAAATTGTAAAATACTAGAATACAGCTTAATTGTATACTTACTGTTTAGACTTGACGTGTATTTTCTGTCTTAACTACTTTCTTCATAGACACCAAAAATGTGGTTCAAACTAGAAATTCAATGCCTTTGATTGATACCTTTTCTGAAACTGTTGACAGTAATCTGCTAAATGATAAAATACAAAATATAGAATGTTTTCATACATGTATCATTATATTGGTATCACACCATTCATGTCCTTGTCTTTATTGTGGTCAGTGTTGTCTGAAGACATTTGGTTTCCGACAGTATTTTATTAATAATATTTATATTTTAAGTAAATAGAAATCTATGAATTTTAAACACAAGGTTTATAACCACAAATGGAAGGTTGGGATTGATTTTTGGGGTTATGGTCCTTACAGTTTAGGAATTGAGGGCCAAAAAGGGGCCCAAAGAAGCATTTTATACGCCCGTTTATGGGACGTATTATTGTATACCTTTGTCTGTCCGTCGTCGTCAACATGTCACACAAAATATAGTGCATTGATCATAACATTCTATACATCTAAATCTATCGATGTAATACATGTATATGCTCAGATATTCAAGGCACAAAATGATGTTAAACTTGTCAAGAAAATTACATAACTTTTGCAAGGTGCAGGATCTAATATCTTCTCTAAAAATATAAATGATGTCATTGTAAAGTCATCTCAATTTAAAAATTGGAGTTATCCTTCTTTGTCTAGAATTGCTGTTAAATCAACCTCAACAAATGTAATATTAATAATTTTACTTCCCAGTGATAAATTGAAGCAATCTTTACCGTTCAGAGCTTGTGTGGGGATGGGGCTCAATTTACAACAGCATAGTGTATTGCACAAAAGCAATTTATTTTACATTTAATCTTGGCTGCTTATCAATTGATTTTGTTTGAATTATTCCCTTGAATTTCTCTAATCTTGCTAAATACATGTAAGGATAATTTGTGTTTTCCAGAGAGGAATATACATTTTTCTTCACTCAAAACTCGTGTCCTGCCTTTTTTCAAATTTCATCCTTAAAAAAATGTGATGTATACATCAATGATGCACTGCATCATATATACTTACATGTATATATACTTCTTGTACATGTTTGCTATAGATTAGAATAACACAAACATGCAGAGAATGTCCTAATAGATATGTTATGTGTAATTTACAGAAACATTGAGAAAGGTATCAGTAGTTTTTATATATGTCTAAATTTGTTTTGGTTCCTTACAGAGTCGCACAAGAACTTGCATACCGGAGATAAAATTACATTATCAATAAGATGTTAGAGGGAGGAGAGGATGTAATCACAATCAACGGTACTCTACAGAAACACATCAACACACAGGCTGATAAAACACGTCATAAATGTGATGTGTGTGGTAGAGAATTTACTCGAGGTAGTCACTTAAAGAGACATATAAGAACACATACGGGTGACAAACCTTATAAATGTGATGTTTGTGGTAGAGAATTTAGTCAAAGTAGTCACTTAAAGCAACATATAAGAACACATACGGGTGAAAAATCTAATGAATGTAATGTTTGTTTTAAAAAATTGAGTCGAAGTAGTGATATAAAGAGACATATGAGAACACATACTGGTGAAAAAACTCATAAATGTGATGTTTGTGCTAGCGAATTTTCTCAAGGAAGTCAACTAAAGACACACATGAGTACACATACTGGAGATAACCCTCATGGCTGTGATGTATGTGGTAAACAGTTTAGTTATCTTTGTAGTTTAAAACATCACATAAGAACACATACAGGGATAAAACCCCATAACTGTGATGTATGCGGTAAATGGTTTAATCAGCTTGTTAATTTACAGAGTCACATGAGAACACATACAGGTGATAAACCTTATATCTGTGATAAATGTGGTAAACGGTTTAGTCATTCTGGAAGTTTTCAGAGGCACCTGATAATACATACAGGTGTTAAACCCCATACCTGTGATGTATGTGGTAAAGCGTTTAATCAGCTTACTTATTTACAGAGACACATGAGAAATCATACAGGTGATAAACCTTACAACTGTGATGAATGTGGTAAGGGATTTACTAGTTCTAGTAATTTACAGATTCACACGAGAACACATACAGGTGATAAACCTTACAACTGTGATGTATGTGTTAAAGGTTTTAGTCATCATGGTAGTTTACAAAGACACATGAGAACTCATACAGGCGATAAACCTTACAACTGTGATGAGTGTGGTAAAGGATTTACTGGTTCTAGTAATTTACAGACTCACATGAGAACTCATACAGGTGATAAACCTTACAACTGTGATGTATGTGTTAAAGCGTTTAGTTGTTATAGTAGTTTACAGAGTCATATGAGAACACATACAGGTGAAAAACCTTATGAATGTGATATATGTGGTAAAGGGTTTCGTCAGCTTAGTACTTTAAAGAGACACATTATAACACACACAGATGACAAACCTCATGACTGTGATGTGTGTGGTAAAGGGTTTAGTCAGCTTGGTTATTTACAGAAACACAAGAGAATACATACAGGTGATAAACCTTATCAATGTGATGAATGTGGGAAAGGCTTTAGTGAGCAAAGTAATTTACAGAGACACAAGAGAACACACACAGATAAACCTCATGAATGTGATGTTTGTGGGAAAGGGTTTAGTCATCATGGTAATTTACAGATTCACATGAGAACACATACAAGTTATAAACCTCATGAATGTGATTTTTGTGGGAAAGGCTTTAGTGATCTAAGTAATTTCAAGAAACATATGAAAATGCATACAGGTAAAACATGTAAACCTGACATTTGAGATGGCAAAGGTTTTAGTCAATTTAGTAGTTTAAAAGAAAGTATGAACATCCATACCATTCAATTGACTTTATGACACAGACAGTGGTGTAAATGACACATGATTACACATACTTGTGATAATTTACAAAAACACATAAGAACACATACTAATAAATCAGACAAAGTTTTCGTAGACGCATGTCAAATCATAAGTAATAACTTACATGTACATACAACACGTATTAGTGATAATTTACCCACACATGAGAATACATACTAGTGATAATTTACCAACACATGAGAACACATACTAGTGATAATTTACCGACACATGAGAACCGACACATGAGAACCGACACATGAGAATACATACTAGTGATAATTTACCGATTATTGAGAACACATACCAGTGATAATTTACCGACACTTGAGAATACATACTAGTGATAATTTACCGACACATGAGAACACATACTAGTGATAATTTACCGACACATGAGAATACATACTAGTGATAATTTACCGACACATGAGAATACATACTAGTGATAATTTACCGACACATGAGAACACAAACTAGTGATAATTTACCGACACATGAGAATACATACTAGTGATAATTTACCGACACATGAGAACCCATTCTAGTGGTTATTTACCGACACATGAGAATACATACTAGTGATAATTTACCGACACATGAGAACCCAGTCTAGTGGTTATTTACCGACACATGAGAACACAAACTAGTGATAATTTGCATAGACGTATGAGACACATATTAATTAAGCATGACGTCTGTTTTTGATGTATTGTGATGTGCGTGTGGTCTCAGGAAAAATGCAGGAGAGAGAGATATTTTGTAACAAATATAATTGTTTAGTCTCTATAAATAAATAAAATAAAGAATTTATATACTATAATAATTTTAATTTCATTTTTTTTAGTGTATGGGAGTTCGTCCTGGTATTTTACTATGTTATAGCATAAATTGATTGATCAGTGTATATTTCGTCCATTTCATCATGTTCATCATAACGAAGTCCTATTTTGTCGAATGTCGCAGTATATAGGACTGACAGCTATTACTATCAGGCGGTAGCGTTAACTATTTGAATAAAGCTTTATATTTCAGATGGTAGAAGACCTTGAAGCTTCATATCTTATCCATCTGTCACATGTTCAATGTCATTGACTTCATTTTCACGGTTCAGTAATTGCTTCTAAACTGAAGAGTGTTTTTTTTTAATGTGAATTTATTACTTCTTCAGAGTAATAGCATAACTATATTTGGTATATGGGTTCCTTTGCAACGTTTACATGTTCGCCAGACAGGAATCACTCGACCTCGACCTCATTTCATGGACCAGTGATCAAGGTTAAAGTTATGTGGTTATGTCCGTTTCTCAATTACTGTATACAGCAGGATAACTATATATGGTGTATGGAATGGCTGTAATGGGTGCATGTCAGTTTGGCCTGATTCATCTGATACAAATACAAACAGCCATACTAGCAAACAGACACCGGTCTGTAAAATATGTTTTTCCAGTCCGCAATATCCAGACAGGATAGCCGGACGTGAAACATCCACATATCATCAATGGTTCAATGGCAGCCATACAGAGACAAGTGAACACATATACAAGTGGTGTAAGTGTACAATGTTTAAATGACAGTTGGAGCTTACAATGGCAGATCAAATAGACCAAGACGGGAACAAGTCAAATCGGCAACCATAGAAAAAGTCATATCGGCATCTGGTTAAATCGACATTTAGTCAAATCGGCATCTATTGAAAGTCAATTCGGCATCCAAATTATTATTTCAAATAATATATTTAAATAATTCTAAAAATGTAAAAAAAAACCATCAAGCAGTTAGAATACACAAGTTATTTGTTTGAAGTTTTCTCAACATTCTATTAATGATGTTTTGATTAGTTTTTTTCAGTGAATTGATTAATAACTTATTACATAATTAACATATTTGTTGTTTTAAGTTTTAACTCCATCCATGTACAGGTAGTCATTGTTGTGTTCTTTTCTTCAAAATCTTAATAAAAAAAAACAATGATCGAAGCCACTACCCAAGCTGACGTTTAATTATGAGGAAATTAGAAGCAATTAAACATGTTAATGGGAAAACAATACTCTCTTCCAGTACTAACACTAATCAAACTCGCATGCAAAATAATTAGAAAAAATGATGGTTTTCTTGAAAGTTTATACAGCATTACACCAACAATCGTGCAAAATCCTCAACTGGTTAAAATATGCATTAAAAGTATCCAATACCTTGAATACACGTTTTAAAAAATGAACAGGAAAAAAACCTACAGAAACTCCACATAATGTAAATAAGTCAATATTTTTCTGAAAATACTTGATAAAAAATACATATATTTATCATGGGTGCCGAATGACTACATCGTGTACTGATTTAACCAGCTGCCTATTTGACTACGTGCCGATTTGACTGGGTGCCGATTTTACCAGATGGCAATTTGACTAGAATTCGTCCTCAAGATGATTCCAGTTAATGACTGTGGATTCTGATTATACCGGGAGCCGATTTTACCAGGTGCCGATTTTACCAGATGCCGATTTGACTAGAATTCGTCCTCGAGATGATTCCAGTTAATAACTGTGGACACAAAGAATGAGTTTGAGTATTGCTGAGTTTTACAATGTTTACTGGTGGAATGTCAAACCACCTAGTATTGTTCCTCACTTGTTTTTCCACTATGTTTGTTGCCTGGTAATTTTCAAACTTTTTCGCTGTCAGTGATGGTTCGTCTTGGTTGAAATGAGGACAATATTGTGCGCGAAACAAGCGTTGTCTTGAGAGCTTTAAATCTGCTCTCACGAGACGTCAGTAAATCGACAGCGCCTTCACCCCGTTGTATTAAAGCCAAAATTGGTTACCGTATCTACGACGTAACCATACAGATATAGAATGAGATACAGATACATAAGGTAGCACTCCACAGTTAGAAAATAAAATTAAAAATGAGCCACAAAATGTTTTATCATCTCCTATTCCTGGATTTCTAATACATTAACCTAACTATTTGTGTTGTACATGTGCATATGAATTTAATCAGTATCTTCCAAAGATTTGATTTTCAAAAGTTAATAGGGTGAAAATTAATTCCTTTTATCTGTATCCATGGCAACATTCTGCATTTATTTCCCATAAAATATTGCAAAAAGTGGGGTGAACGTGTCATATTTCCCCCAAAAATTTTGATCAAACTAGAATTTCAATGCCTTTGAGTGATACCTTTTTAGAAACTGTTTTCCTAAATCTTCCTAATGATCAAATAAAAAATGGGTGTCTTTCGCCTCATTTTTTCGTAAAATCCAATCACAAAGTGGGTACTTATAAAGTGAGAAAAGGAATCGAAACGAAACGAAACGAAATACAACGAAACGCAACGAAATACAACGAAACGAAACGAAATGAAAAAATGAAGAAACGAAACGAAACGAAACGAAATGGAAAATGAAGATACGAAATAAACGAAATAGGCCTATATATAATATATCTTTTACATTGTTATAGGAGGTTAGGGTTATTTTGGGGCCCTTTATAGCTTATTGTTCGGTGTGAGCTAATGCTCCGTGTTGAAGGTCGTACTTTGACCTATAATTGTTAACTTTTTATACATTGTGACTTGGAGGGAGAGTTGTCTCATTAGCACTCATACCGCATCTTCTTATTTATATATATAATGTATATAATAAATGTCATACATATAATTTATATGACACAAGGTATGTCAATAATCAACGATGTTTGAAGTGTAATTTAAATCATGCTTAATTTAATATACCATTTTATGTTTCTATTCATCACAGTTTACCATACAGCAAAGAAGATACGACAATAACTCCTTCATGGGCCAATATTTTAGTAATATGACTTTTTTGTAGATCTTACTTTGATGAATGTTTACACTTTATCGTAATGTATAAACCCCCAAGGGTGACTGGGGTATAGAAATATGGTCACTTGGTCTTCTCCCGACCGGCAGTAAAACGCTCGCCGAAGTGGGGCGTCCGTTTGGCTGTGCGGGATGTATCAAGTTTGCAGTCACGTCATGTCAGAAGGGGGATGTTAAATCCGATGCCTCGTGTAAATAGAGTGCCACGCTCTTTGCACGTTAAGAACCCTTGCGACAACTCTTTGAGGGGTCCGTAGGTGGCCTGTTGCAAGGCAAAATTTCTGTCCCTATCCAATATACCCTCCTTTTCCGGTGGCAGTCTAAATTTCTCCGACCATCATCCCAGGTGGCCTCTATTGTATCAACCTACCTATTATATTTATTGTGAACTTTTTCTCGTCCTGAATATGCATGAAATATTTGCCACTGGACGTTAAGCAACCAACAATCAATCAATCGTTATGTATAATAATGTTTAAGAGAACTAGAAATCACCCGTGACATCGCGGGTCCGTGACTGAATTAAAGTATATAACTATGCGCAAGCCTTACTTTAGTATTAGCATGGTCATCTGATAAAATCATGCCGATTATAAGATACACAGTTTTCTCTGCTTTCAAATCTTTCTGTTTGAACCCGTCGAACTGGAACTAATCAATTATTGGTCATGATAAATACTTATTATTTGGAAAACAAAAGGTCCTGGAATGGAGTATTTTTTAATCAACAGTATTGTCCTATATAAGTTATAAATTAAGTTGAATTCTTTGATTCGCTGTTTTACGTAACTCATGCCGGCTAACAAATTGAAAACTGTACCTATACGCCTTATTTTTAGTCCAGATTTTTTAGTATTCGTATCGTTATCTTAGAAAGTCTTACTGATTAAAATACTACAATAGGTAACAATTTGACAATTTAATAGTGTCAACCCTGTGATTATGTCCCGTATATATAGCATATTAATCGCCTGTATACACTGTTTGGTGGTGCCCCTGTCAGATGCGGAACGTACAGATAAGGTAATAAGTAACAGGTAATTATACTATTGGTATCGGTATCGGACTCGACCCGGAACTTCTTAATTATTGGCAATATTAATGGAAAACAAAAGGGCCTGGAGTGGTGTAATTTTTAATCTACACCTTTGTACTATATAAGTTGCATATAAAGTTGAATTCTTTGATTCGTCGTTTTCACATGATGACGGCTGACAAATTGGACCTCGTAATTTTAGTATTATAGATAACCGAACTGTGAAATTTCCTGAAATATCTATTGGGACATTAACACAACGATGGATTAACTTTTGGTTCTGCAAATTTCAAGGCGGATGGATAATCCTGTTTATTACCTAAAGCTCTTAACAGTTTTGTTCTTACTGTTTTAGTTTTTGAGATATAAACCCAAAACAGGTTTGACCCGTATGTTCCATTTTAACTGAGACTACTATAACACAGATTTTAAGCAACGGTGGCCATGTTCATTGATAGATACCAATCCGTGGACTAAACTAAAAACTAGATACTCTCAGGAACATTCGGTCAAAGTTTGGAAGTATTTAGCCCAGTAGTTTTACAGGAGAAGATTATTGAAATAATTTAGACAACGAACGACGACGGACACTGGGTGATGGCATAAGCTCACATGGCCATTCGGATCATGTGAGCTGAAAAGGGTTTTGTATAATTGTAAGGTATCTTACCCAAGGCTATAATCATATGATCATTTAAAAACAATTATAGTTTATGAATTGATTTAACAAATTTCACAGCTATCGAAGTACTTACTGAACTGAAATCGTATAATGCTGTTTCTTCCAAGGTTAACACACCATCGCCTTTGCATCTGTAGAACAAATAATATATAATGAATATTTGGATCTATAATAATCTTAACCTACAAAGGGCTCCACATGATGGTTATCTCTGATATTGTGTGGGTTGAACAGAAAGAACCCTCTTCAAAAGCATCAAATATATTGACCCTCCCTAGCCCTTTTAGTTTAAAAGAAATTTTCCTCAATCATAATACAAATACTTCAAAATAAAACTATTATGTAGAAAAGATATTTTCAAATTCAATTATACAAATTTCATGTATAAAGAAGTCTTTTCGACGACCCTGTAATTGGGCAGGTCCATGATTTCAATACAGGTGGTGTAAAAGGGATTGAATTTGCCGTGCAGAAAGAGTCACGAACACAAATATTTAAATGGTGACGCCCCTCACAAGAAAATGATCTCCCCTTTCTCAAGTTTCTCGGATTTATCGAGTTTAATAAGACCGGTCGGTTAAAATGCTATGTAAGTACTTATATTCGAAAAAAATATTAGGACAGGAACTTGTTTTCCCCAATAGTACCGACCGTGCAAGGGCTGTATAGCCAGTCAAGGTCGTTAAAAACTCCCGTAGTACCCAATAGTTCTCCGTTTCTGATATAAAGGCCAAAAGAATTTTTTCAACGGCTTTTTATAGTTCGTTCCTATATTGGACGGTCTTCAACAAAGCCCGTACCGCATAGTCAGCTATAAAATGCCCCGAAATGACAAATGTAAAACCATTCAAACGAGAAAACTAACGGCCTAATTAATGTACAAAAAATTAACGAAAATAAAACAAATATGTAACACAGCAACAAACGGCAACCACTGAATTACAGGCTCCTGACTTGGGACAGGCACATACATATACACATACATGCATACTGTGGCGGGGTAAACATGTTAGCGGGATCCCAACCCTCCCCTAACGTGGGACAGTGGTGTAACAGTAAAATATAGGAACAAACTATAAAAATCAATTGAAAAGGGCTTAACTCATCAGATGGATACAAATAGAAATACATAGACAAAAACCAGAGTGGAATCGTTTTCAAAAACGAAATTCTTGCACAAAACAGGGTAAAACATTCATATCTTATTATATTAATGTTCTCGTCCTTAATATTTTATTTAACTTGCCGCTGGACGTTAAATACCATTTATATACATTAACCCTCAAACCCCTAAAATACTCTTAAAATAAATCATTTTTTATTCACAATTTATTATGACCTGGGCTATTGAAATATTTTGCCATTATGCGGGTCTATAAAGATATCAGATATCAGCTGGTTAGCTACTAAAAATTGCAATGGCTCAACATCAAAAAATTTTAAGTTCTGTTTCCTTATATAACTACTAACACTGTCGAAATAAATTTTAAAATGTACATGTATAAAGGTACTTACATTTTCTTTTCCTTCTCATTGGGCTCCATTTTGCGTAATAACGGTTGCATAAAAAATATTCCTTTTATATATACCCGGCTGGAGCCATCTGCAACATCTGGTGCTGAATGCGTTTTAGAAAACTCAAAGACCTTTGATTTTTTTTCTCACGCTCACAACTTACCCATATATAAACATGATAAAGGGAGCCGACAGGATGAAAGACAATGCCCTTAAAAAGTATTTTTGGAACATCAAAGTGTTATATTGTACGTCAGAACGGGTAGCACGTCCACAAGTACCCTCACAAAGTTCGTGCCATTAAAAAGTTGGGGAAAAAAAACATGACAATAATTGCCGGACCAATGTATGGTAGGTACATGCAAATACGGACTGTCATACAGAAAACACCCTATATTACATACATTACATAACCTTGATGTTCATATAAACACAATACAAAGGCTATTTTAATACTCAGCTATCCAAAAATGAATTTTATTGCACACTAGCTCTCATATTTGAAAAAAAATCTAATATGAATTACCACTTGACGTCAATTCGTTGTTGACAATTTTATTCGTGGCAGTTTTCTTGTGCATACATGTGAAAATCAGCGAAGTTGTGTCCCTTTTCTAATCAGTGCATTTTCTAGCAAAAAAACAAATGTTAAAAATTAAATATATTTAAATTACTATCATAAAAACAGTCGCAACTCATTATTCATTTGTTGGTTAATAAACCTCATATTTTACGAGTTGAAAATCAATTAAGGAGCAATTCAGCTGGCAAACAAACAATAAAAGTGTTATTAGAAATATTAAAATTCGCAAGTCCATTTCATTCATTCATTCATATCTTTAATTCCTCATAAATGAGATTCAATGAACTACAATTAATGAATATAATCAAACGTTACAACATAATTAAACACACATTACTAGTATAAGAGCAAAGTATTATAAGTTAAACACACAAAAGATGATATATAAATAGTCTATAAAAGCAGTGACACATCATGTATTGACACATCTAATTACACTGTCTAAGAGATCGACTATATTCTGCTTCACACTGGAAAACATGTGCATGACACAGCTTGAAAAATTGAACCGATTCATCTATGCTTGAAAAAAATGTCAGTGGTTTTCGACCGAGTAACATTTGAAACAGGATTTCGTCGTCATACATGCTTAATTCACAGTAAAGCTGCACTGGAAAATTGTCACTTAAAATGTCCCACCAGACTTCGCGCTGTGCATTAGTACTTGGACAATTGCAACAAGCGTGTACATAAACATCTTTAAAATTCCTTGTACATATATCACATGTATTACTTGTTGTATTTGATATTTCAGTTAGTAATTTGGTGATTAAAAAGGAAGTTTTAATCTCATTAAAAGAATTTGAGTTTTTCCAAAATTCCGTAATTGTCACTGACGTGTGAATATTCCTGAAACTTGCGAAGCTGTCATCAGAAATAACACGGTCTAACCAATTGTTTATCTGTATACTATCAACTGCGCTATAAACGATAGACTTCCAAATTTGTTATGATGGAAATGTTCCATCTGCAATATAGTCAAGAAGATAACTCATAAGTCAAATGAATACTGTTTTAAAATGTCAATGATATCAGGAATAAATCCGTAGTGTTTCCTTTGAGAGTCTAAAGAAAGTAAATGCTATGGATTTTTTTTCTGGACAAACTTTTTTTTCGCCTTCGGCGAAGAACAATCTATTTTTTTGGCGACAAGTCGAAAATATTTTTTTTCTTTCAATGTTAGCATTACATATAGTGGCAGCTGAGTGTTAAAAAAAAATTTTTTTCACCAAAAACTGGAAACAAACTTTTTTTTCCAAAAAAAATCCATAGCTTTTTAGTAAATTGATTGGTCGGTAACTGTCCGGTGAAGTCTTAGGTTTTTTGTTGCCTTTAAATAATGCAACAAGGAGACCTAGTAGTTTCCATACATAAGGGATACGACCTTTACTCACAACTAGATTGAATAACGATGTTAAGCATCGGACTAAAGTATTTCCACCATACAACAGATGTTCATGTTGAATTTTATCATGTCCACTAGCTTTTCTACGCTTCAAGAGTTTAATTATACCTTGTATAACTTATATGGATCGTGATGCATACCTCTAGGGCGACCATCAATAACCAAGGCTTTCCATCATGTTCGTTCCGTTTCGTGGACAATCCGTTAACACCAGATGTCCAATACGGTTTAGTAAAAGGATTAAAACCGCACTTCGGGACTGTTTAATCCGCTGCAGCATGAAAGATAGTCACCATATCGTTGTATAAAGTATCAATATCTGCATTATCCGAGTCCATTTTCTTTAACAGAATGTGTAACGGTTCGTGTTAGAATTGTTTATACAGTTCGATTTGATTGTCCGTTATTTTATGCCATGCTGGTAGCTTACTAAATGAATTTAATATTTGATGAGGATTATGTTGCAACCCTATTTCGGCTAAAATTGGTAAATGATCGGATGTACTACTAACCGAACCCTCGCTAAGTATTTCATAAAACTTAAGCTGTCTATATACTATCATTCATAAGAATATATCATTGATGTATTATTAATGTATAATCTGGCCCTTTATGTTTAATCTTTCCACCTGAAAACAGCAATTGATCATGTTGATATCTTTTAACAAATTTTATTAGTTCTATAGTTATATCTACAGATTCATCAGATTGTAAATATGCACCAAAAATAAATAATGACCCGTTAGATGGGGTTTTGATCTCAATACCAACAAAGTGTAATTACAACTCAATACCAACAAAGTGTAATTACAAATATTAAAATTCGCAAGTCAAACCAATAATTGATTTTATAAAATTTCTACGGCTAGGTGCAATTTCTTTATGTTATATGTTAAAAAAAAAGTTCAAAATGTTATATCTTAAAAATAGTTAGAGCAGGCCCGTAGCCAGGAATTTCCAAAGGGGGGTTCGTTGGACTCACAAACTCGACTTTAACAGTCACAATTCGACGAGAACGTTGACTTTAACAGTGCTTATTTGTTTTCAAGGGGGGGTTCGTCCGAACCCCCCGAACCCCCCTGGCTACGGGTATGTAGAGCTTCTACAAATACATGATACGAAATAGTAAACATGTACTATAAAGTCCAGGGGTACGAAATGGTAAATTAATGAATTTTGTTGATATGGTACGAAATGTTTTTTTTATCGTGGTTACGATATGGTTAATCTTAAATACGAAATGGAAATTTTGGTAAAAAATGGCAGAGGTACGAATTGTCTAAGCTAGCTACGAAACTACTTGCTATCGGTGGTGCTCCTGCCAGAGGTGGACCTTACCGTTTAGGGGAAGGTTAACTTTCTGGTAGTAAGACCCGTCACGGCCAGTCTGGGAAACTGGATAGGCAAATGCCAAATGCTCACATTAAATCTGTACCGATACAGTGTGTTAAATATCTTCCTTTTTACACCATAACCCATGGTGGTGCTCCTACTAAAAGAGAGAGATACAGAACATACATACAATGGACATGTACAAATTATGATAACGTACGTTGGTCTCATTCCCTCGACTTATATTTGCCCTGTATAAGTAAATCACAAAAATACTGAACTAGACCAAGTAAGTTTACTGTCAAATATTGTTATCATGGTTAATACTTTGGTTATAAACTGGAGTGAAAAAAATGTATAACATGTAAGACACTTAAAAATAACTTGAAAACTAAGAAACTAGTATCCATTTATACAGACTTACATTTGCTTTTTTGAGACCGTAAAAACATGTAGGGTATGTCAGTACTTGCAACCTTATAGTCGCCGTCACATAAAAGTGGCACCATGTTTTTTGTAAAACAAAATTTAAATATCAGCTGTGTTTACTCAAGATGATGTTTTTCATTTAGCGGAAGTAAATCCTGTCCAAATATCTAGGGGCAGCCCCGATGTTCTGACACCCCGTTAGTCCGACACCCCACTAGTCCGACACCCTATTGGTCCGACGCCCCATTGGTCCGACACACCAATAGTCCGACAATACAATTAATCCTGACCAATTGTAGTAAGCTGATACACAGAAACTTACTAATTTGTGAACCTAGTGTTGGACCAGTTTTTTTTAGAGCAATCAGGGACACAACGATAAAGCTATTATGTAAATGTTATCTTTACGAGGAACAACATAAGATAACTAAACCTCAGGGATGATTCCAGGTGTTTTCAAATGGGTCCCTTGAACATCAAATTGGGAATTTTTATCCCAATTGGGAATTTTTTTATGCATAAAATCTAAGACGAAATCATATCATATTCCTGTAAAAACGGAAAATGTATATTAAGTTTAACCCGTACTCTGATTAAAGAAGTTGTAGCATTTTGAATAATCATGGATTGGCTACTGATTATGATATGTATGATTCTAATCTCATAGATATGATCACCAGATTACTTGAAAGTTAATGGATTGCGACCAGGGAAGTTGTGTTACATGAATATCATTGCACATGATGCACTTATTAATAAGTCCAAATAATTATGACGACTTGAAAGGCTATAATATTATTTTTTTTGACGCCTTACTTCGAAGTAACCTAGGCATATTACATATACATAAACATATACATGATATATACAAGCTATTCTAACATTAATCTATGGCAAGCTGTTTTACTATTTAATCAAATGTCAAGATATTTTATGTAATATATAAGATATCTCATTTAATATATAAGATATCTTCTATAATTTCATTTCACAGAAAATGCCTTATATATTATATAAAATATCTCATAAAATTTATAGATTTTAAATTTCCCGAGCCGCTAGGCAAGGGAAATTTTGTCCCAAGACTTGTATTTTTTGCAAATACCCCTCCATAACATGATATATCTGTTTAATTACACCTAATAAATTTTGATTTAAACTCTCTGTACTAGGAAAAGGAAATATTTATTTGAGGACAAGTACTGTCATAAAATATACCACGGGAACTATACATGTACTAATACGCGACTTTATGTAACGTCATATATCCGAAAAAAAATTGCCGGGAAGATGCTCGCGAGGGTAAAAAAGGAATATCCAAAATGGCAAATACCATGGTATTTGAGGCATATTCACCGGCAGTGGTGAAAAACAGTCAGATTCGTTTGAAATGAGAAAAAATGTTAGAATATGCGAAAAATACACTGACTATCAGCCAATCAAAAGCTGGCATTCTTATATAAGGTGTAATTACTTTGTAAATTTTACGGACGCCATCACGAGTTGGTTGACCGTTATGGAATAACCGTTTCACAAATGATATCGGATATGTTCCTTACGTCGTAACTACAATCCCCTTCCCTTTCATGAATTTGACCTACCGAAATAGACTATTTACCGGATTTGTAATCACATAAGCAACACGACGGGTGCCGCATGTGGAGCAGGATCTGCTTACCCTTCCGGAGCACCTGAGGTCACCCCTAGTTTTTGGTGGTGTTCGTGTTGTTTATTCATGAGTTGTCTATGTTGTGTCATGTGTACTATTGTTTTTCTGTGTGTCTTTTTCATTTTTAGCCATGGCGTTGTCAGTTTGTTTTACATTTATGAGTTTGACTGTCCATTTGGTATCTTTCGTCCCTCTTTTATAAACTATATATATGTTATAAGATATCTCCTAAAGTTATAAAGATATCTTATGAATATATTTCAGATTAGATATCTTATAAAGAAATTTGAATAAGATATCTTATCAACCGTATATTTTATAAGATATCTCATATACTTATAAAGATATCTCCTAAAATTATAAAGGTATCTTATGAATACCTTTATTTAAGATGTCTTATATAGTTTATATATAATATCTTATAACTATACAAGATATCTTATAAAGTGTATAAGATATCTTGAAATTAAATTAAATAGCAAAATGGCTTGCCATATTCATGATATTAATTAATTAACACCAAAAAAAATCATCCATTTGGTATTTTTTCAACAGGTCATCTTTATAAGTTTACCTTGATTAAAAAGGATTTCAAATTGAACTGGTCCATTGTCGTATTCAGAAAGACAATTACAAAAAGTTTATATACTTAATAGATAAGATATTAAAAGCAATTGACCAGTGAACCTTAAAATTATTTGGAAAATTGTAAATTTCAGAAATAAATAAAACAATATTTGGAATTAACTTAAAACGATTTATGCATGCACTGAAAAGTAATTCTCAAAAAGTTGATGGTATTCTTAAGAAGAAGAAAGGATCATTTTCATAACTTCTGAAACAGTTCCATTTTAAATGGTGACATATTGAATTTCATGAATGGTCTCATCATCAACATTTTTTTTTTCAAAAACGCTCAAACTTTTGTCTTTTGATGAAATAGAGCAAAATATGAAATAATTTATTTTCATCAAATTATAGAACCATGCAGCTCTTCTAAGCGATCTGCTTTTACGAGATCAGTGCCCATTAAAATGGATTCATCAATATTATATCAAAATTTGAATTATCTCTAGCCGAGGTCTGCTTTCACACCAATTTTGATAAAAAAAAAAAAAAAAACACCATGTTTTTGATCAACCTGCTGGGCGATCTACGTTTACGAGATCAAATAATCCCATAACATTTCAATCAATTGATTCCCGCAGCTTAAATTGTTTACCACATGTTGGCATAATCAAATCGTCCACTATTTAAAGTCAAAATATAGGAACACTTCACATGCTTTGCCTATATTTTTATACGACCGCAAATTTTGAAAAAAATTTCGTCGTATATTGCTATCACGTTGGCGTCGTCGTCGTCGTCGTCGTCGTCGTCGTCGTCGTCCGAATACTTTTAGTTTTCGCACTCTAACTTTAGTAAAAGTGAATAGAAATCTATGAAATTTTAACACAAGGTTTATGACCATAAAAGGAAGGCTGGTATTGATTTTGGGAGTTTTGGTCCCAACATTTTAGGAATTAGGGGCCAAAAAGGGCCCAAATAAGCATTTTCTTGGTTTTCGCACAATAACTTTAGTTAAAGTAAATAGAAATCAATGAAATTTAAACACAATGTTTATGACCACAAAAGGAAGGCTGGTATTGATTTTGGGAGTTTTGGTCCCAACATTTTAGGAATTAGGGGCCAAAAAGGGCCCAAATAAGCATTTTCTTGGTTTTCGCACTATAACTTTAGTTTAAGTTAATAGAAATCTATGAAATTTTGACACAAGTTTTGTAACCACAAAATAAAGGTTGGGATTGATTTTGGGAGTTTTATTTTCAACAGTTTAGGAATTAGGGGCCAAAAAAGGGCCCAAATAAGCATTATTCTTGGTTTTCGCACAATAACTTTAGTTAAAGTAAATAGAAATCAATGAAATTTAAACACAATGTTTATGACCACAAAAGGAAGGTTGGTATTGATTTTGGGAGTTTCGGTCCCAACAGTTTAGGAATTAGGGGCCAAAAAGGGACCCAAATAAGCATTTTTCTTGGTTTTCGCACCATAGCGTTAGTATAAGTAAATAGAAATCTATGAAATTTAAACACAAGGTTTATGACTATAAAAGGAAGGTTGGTATTGATTTTGGAAGTTTTGGTCCCAACAGTTAAGGAAAAAGGGGCCCAAAGGGTCCAAAATTAAACTTTGTTTGATTTCATCAAAATTGAATAATTGGGGTTCTTTAATATGCCAAATCTAACTGTGTATGTAGATTCTTAATTTTTGGTCCCGTTTTCAAATTGGTCTACATTAAGGTCCAAAGGGTCCAAAATTAAACTTAGTTTGATTTTAACAAAAATTGAAACCTTGGGGTTCTTTGATATGCTGAATCTAAAAATGTACTTAGATTTTTGATTATTGGCCCAGTTTTCAAGTTGGCCCAAATCGGGGTCCAAAATTAAACATTGTTTGATTTCATTAAAAATTGAATAATTGGGGTTCTTTGATATGCCAAATCTAACTGTGTATGTAGATTCTTAATTTTTGGTCCAGTTTTAAAATTGGTCTAAATTAAAGTGCAAAGGGTCCAAAATTAAACTAAGTTTGATTTTAACAAAAATTAAATTCTTGGGCCTCTTTGATATGCTGAATCTAAACATGTACTTAGATTTTTGATTATGGGCCCAGTTTTCAAGTTGGTCCAAATCAGGATCTAAAATTATTATATTAAGTATTGTGCAATAGCAAGTCTTTTCAATTGCACAGTATTGTGCAATGGCAAGATATATCTAATTTCACAATATTGTGAAATAGCAAATTTTTTTTTAATTAAGAGTTATCTTTCTTTGTCCAGTATAGTAAGCAAGAAATGTCTGCAAGAATTTTTTTTAATTGGAGTTATCTTTCTTTGTCCAGAATCAACTTAAATCTTTGTTATATACAATATACAATGTATATTCACTTTTTATACCAACTGATAAATTTAAATAATCTTTACCATTCAGTGATAACAAGCAGTTTTTTTACATCATGTATTTAAATGAGTAGTAATTGTTGCAAACTCCATTAGAATATTTTAATTGAAATTAGTTTTGGAATAAGGGAAAGGGGGATGTGAATAAAAAATTGGGTTAAATTTTTCTCATTTGAAATTTCAAAAATAAAAAGAAAATTTCTTCAAACATTTTTTTGAGAGGATTAATATTCAACAGCATAGTGAATTGCTCTAAGAGAAAACAAAAAATTTAAGTTCATTTGAATACATTCATTCTGTGTCAGAAACCTATGCTGTGTCAATTATTTAATCACAATCCAAATTTAGAGCGGAATCCAGCTTGAATGTTGTGTCCATACTTGCCCCAACCGTTCAGGGTTCAACCTCTGCGGTCGTATAAAGCTACGCCCTGCGGAGCATCTGGTTTAACCTATAACGAATAAAGTCCTGAACTTTTCGGAAATACCAAATTTTATTTTATTTTCCTGAATTGGGAATTTATATTCACCAATATTTTTTTGGGGGCCGCTGGCCGATTTTAGGGCCGCCAAGCGGCCCTAAACTACATAGTGGAATCATCCCTGAAACCTGCATACTGAAACTGTGAACACACACTTTCCACATCATTTCATAGGCGGATCCAGGGGGGGGGGGGGCTGGGGGTCCCGCCCCCCCCCCCCCTATTCATGGTAAAAATTTTGTTGATTATATAGGGAATCACTGAAGCATGCGGCAGATGCAAACAACAATCTTCAACTTCAACTCATTTATTGGTAAATGAATTGATTCAATATTGTTGATTAAAGATATAGATTAATTGGTTAGTTTGACCAGAACCAAAAACTGAAATCTTTCCATATTTATTTGATTGTTTATTGTTTGTCCTTGTTAGAAATTACGCACAGAAGAACGTTAACGTAACGCGCCATCATTGTAGATCGGACGTCGTGTTCTTATGACGTTAATATTGTATCTTTAGTCTTAAATACAAATTCATACAGTTTAGACGTCTTTGTTATTACATGCAGTTTTTAGTAAAACCACTTTACGATATTGGTGCCGTGACCAGATGAAGATGACTACAAAGCTTAAATCTATTCGAGCGGGACACAGAAGCGCAGTTTCTAGGATTTTAAGAAGATTTGAGGAGAGAAGTGAAACAGAAGATAAACCAGAAGAGGACGAGTTAGAAACAATTTTGGATACATTGAAGGAAAAGCAAGATATTCTAAAGGATTTGGATAAGAACATTTTGGATAGTGTACAAGAGGAGGATATAGAGCAAGAGATACTTGACACAGATGAGTATAAATTTAATTTAGAGACGAAAATACGCAAAATTCGTAAATTTATTCAAGCTCAAACATCAAATTTAAATGCAGCCGCTAAAAGTTTTTCGCCACACAATGAGATACTGCAACCCATTCAAAATGTTGGTCCTGTATATAGCATAAGAGATGACTCACAAAATACTGACCTCAATTTCACGTCTTTACGTTCAAATTCAAGCGTCAATAGCAGCAACTTTCATAAACTACCGAAATTGAATTTACCTACATTTGACGGAAACGTACTTGGCAATCCTTTTGGGATTCTTTTGATTCCGCAATTCACAACAACAACACTCTAACCGACGTTCAAAAGTTCAACTACCTAAAATCTTTACTAGAAGGAGAAGCGTCATACACCATTGCCGGATTTGCTCTTACGCACACAAACTACAACAAAGCTATTGAACTCATACATGAAAGATTCGGACAAAAGCATAAGATAATTCAGTCGTACATGCAAGCATTACTAGACATACCCGCACAAAAGAATACGCTTACGCACCTTAGAAGCTACTACGACAGGACAGAAACATACATACGTGGCCTTGAATCTCTCGGACAGGCTCAAGACTCATACGGCTCGTTATTAGTACCAGTCATACTCAACAAAATGCCCAGTGAAATACGCAAAAACCTGACTCGTGAACACGGTTCAACAGATTGGTTTCTCGGTGATCTTAGGAGATCTATCTTTAAGGAGCTGGCCATTTTAGAGTCTGGTAACAGTAAAGAAACAGGTGAGAGTCCGAGCGCTACAGCTACGTTCTACACAAATACAAAATCACGTAAAATCTGGCCAAAAAACAATTCAACCAATTCAACACAGAAATCTCATACCATAAACTGTGCATACTGCAAGGAGCCCCACTATTCATCAGAATGTACTAAATATACTGATCCAAACGACCGCATGACAATTGTAAAAAAGGAAAGACTGTGCTTTAATTGTTTAGGGCGACACAGTGTAGCAGATTGTAAATCAAAATCAAACTGCAAAAAATGTAAAAGACGTCACCACACAAGCCTATGCAACAAAGACCACGACAAAGAAACTGCAAGTACAAGTAGTACAAGTAGTACATGTACAGTACAAACACACAACGCGGAGGAATCTGAGACAACAGTTTTATATTCATCTCTAGGCCGTGATCGCCCAAATGTTTTGTTGAAGACCGCAATTGCACCACTAAACTACAGAGGACAAACAATTGACACCAATATACTTTTCGACGAAGGCGCCCAAAGATCGTTTATAACTAGGCAAGTAGCAGATACATTAGATATAAGACCAACAGGAAGAGAGGCAATAGCATTATCGGGATTTGGAGACACTGACAAGAACAGCAGAGTTCAACAACTAGATACTGCAACAGTTAAGTTACAGACTATTTATGGCGACCATATTTCAGTAGATGTTTTAATTGTACCAAAAATAGCCGCACCATTGACGACTTACATTCATACTGCCAAAACTATGCCGTATTTACAACATTTAAGATTAGCTCACGCCGTAAATAAAGATGCATCATTTGAAATAGGATTACTTATTGGAGCTGACCAATATTGGAACATAGTTGAGGATGAGAACATCAGAGGCGAGGGACCTACAGCAGTAAGGTCCAAACTAGGATATCTACTCTCAGGACCTCTGAAAGGAACCCACTCAATGAACACAAACGCATCAATGATGAATGTAATTGTTTCAACCAAACGAGAAGAGTTTGATCTAGAAAAGTTCTGGAAGATAGAAACAACTGGGACCGAGAATATGGACGCCGATTTTAAGTTTAATCGGGAATTTCAGGACGTGTATGAAAAAACTTCGATCCGTTACTATGACAACCGCTATTTTGCAAAACTTCCATGGAAAGAGGACCACCCAACACTACCATTGAATAGACATATTGCATATCGACGGACAGTAAACGTTGTTAATAGATTAAGAAAAGATCCAAACATGTTAACAAAATATGGAGAAATCATCGCAGAACAGCAGAGAAGAGGCTTTATAGAAAAAGTTGACGACAAAATTCCACAAGACAGAAAAGTACATTATATTCCACACCACCCGGTGAAAAAGGATTCTGCAACTACCCCAATAAGAATAGTGTACGACTGCAGTTGCCGTGAAACACCTGATATCCCTTCACTGAATGATTGTTTACTAAACATTCCACCAAATCTGAACGACATAGCTGCAATACTTCTCAGGTTTCGTCTACATAAATATGCAGTAACAACAGACATTGAGAAAGCGTTTCTTAATGTGGGACTAGAAGAAAAGGACAGAGACGTTACAAGATTTTATTGGTACAGCAACCCAACAGACCCAACAGGACAGTTAGTAACTTACCGTTTTAAATCCGTTCTTTTTGGTGCAACATGCTCTCCTTTTATTTTGAATGCTGTTTTGCTGAAACATTTGAAAGACAACGTGTGCACCTGGACAGAGAGGTTAACAAATGACCTGTACGTCGACAACATTATTTCAAGTTTTTCAGAAGAAAACGATTTAATAAATTACTACAACCAGACTCGACCATTATTTGCCAACGCAGGATTTAATCTTAGATCATGGGCTTCAAATAGTGAGATATTGCAGGAATTTGCAAGAAAAGACCGTGTTGTGGACAATGACAAAATTATCAAGGTACTTGGTTTAAAATGGAATGCTGAGAAAGACACAATTACATTTGCTAAAAAGGATGCACTTGGTAATAAAAACAAAAATGTTACAAAACGAGATGTACTAAAACAGACATCTAGAATATACGACCCGTTGGGAATTTTAAGCCCAATCACAGTGAGAAATAGAATGTTTTTACAGGAGTTATGGAAGAATGGACTAGATTGGGACCAGTCGTTATCGTCAGAATTTACAAAACAATGGACAGAAATCGCTCAAAATACAGAAAAGGCGCTAGAAACGGAAATACCCCGCATGTACCTTCAAGGAGAGGAAGATATTTCGAACTCAACCCTACATATATTTACTGATGCAAGTGCTAAAGCTTACGGAGCATGCGCATATTTTGTGACAGAAAAACAAAGTTCGCTTGTTATGGCAAAAAGCAGAGTTGCTCCGTTAAAACAGATAACAATACCAAAGCTAGAGTTAATGGGAGCAGTAATTGGCGCAAGGTTATTGGATTATATAGGAAAAAATATACATTTTTCTACCGCATTTTTATGGACTGACAGCCAAATTGTCTTGCAGTGGATGAACACAACAAAACCGCTTAACGTCTTCACAAGAAACAGAGTACAAGAGATCAAGAAACTTACAGAGAAATACCAATGGAAATATTGCCCAACGAACTCAAATCCAGCTGACCTTTTATCGCGTGGAGTAGACTTTGATAAATTTGCCGACAGCGACCTCTGGTTTAAAGGACCAACGTGGATTAACGAAGAAAACTTGTGGCCTAAGTGGAATGGCAATGAAACAATAATTCTTACAAATTTAGAAGACACAGAAAATACACAAACTATCGAGGATAACACAGACAGGAATTCTATTAACATTGCCCATATTTCTGGAATAGTAGACATTTCAAGGTTTGACACTTACAATAAGTTGCTACATGTTACTGCCTACGTCATCAGATTTATTGAAAATTGTAGGACAAGACAAAGGACCACTAGTCAATTGGCCGTGAATGAAATAGACAGATCAGCATTAATGTGGATAAAAGATATTCAACAAAACAGATACTTGGATATTTACGTCGATTTAGAAAGAACTGGAAAGTCAAAACATTCTCTGTTCAAACAACTTAAATTATATTTGGACGAGGACAAATTAGTTCGTTGTGCGGGAAGAATACACAATGCACCGATTAGCGATATGGCGAAATATCCGATACTTTTACCAGCACATGACAAACTCACAAATTTGATAATACAAGATGCACATAAGCGAAGCTTACATTCAGGAGTTAACGGCACAGTTACATTATTGAGACAATCTTACTGGATACCGCAAATCCGTCAAAACGTGAAAACTATTTTGCGTAAATGCGTCACATGTAAAAAAAGTTACAGGACAACATTACCGTACCCCAGAAGCACCACCTTTACCAAAAGACAGACTGCGCGAAGCGCCTCCTTTTACTGTTACTGGTGTAGATTTTACTGGAGCGTTAAAAGTAAGGAATAAGAATGGAAAAGACAGTAAGGCATACATATGTCTTTTTACGTGCGCTAGCACCAGAGCTGTACACTTAGAAATAGTTACAGATTTAACAGAAGAACAGTTTATATTAGCTTTCCGTAGATTCTCAAGTAGGAAATCACTCCCAAAAATCATGTTATCTGACAATGCGACATCATATGTAGCATCAGCGAAAGAAATTGAAAGGCTAACTTCATCACCAACACTTCAAGCAACATTGAATAGTCAAGGGACAGAGTGGAAGTTCATACCGAAGCGAGCGCCTTGGTATGGCGGTTTTTGGGAAAGACTCATTGGATTAACAAAAAATTGTATCAAGAAAGTTTTAGGACGATCTTATGTGAGTTTAGATGTACTTAATACTACAGTAATAGAAGTAGAGGCGATTCTAAATGACCGTCCGTTGACATACATATCTACAGATCCGATAGACGAGGACCCACTGACTCCATCTCATTTATTATATGGAAGGAAAATCGTATCATTACCGTATCCTAGCAACCAACACGTCGACGACAACCTTGTACAAACAAACTTTATACAATACAATGCCAGATAATTAAGCATTTCTGGTGTAGATGGAAGAAGGAATATTTAACCGCTTTACGCGAATTTCATCGCATCAACGGTAATAATGAACAGGATATCAAAGTTGGTGACATCGTTCAAATATACGACGAAACTCCCAGGATTAATTGGCAACTAGCTATTATAAAAGAACTTGTTTTTGGACAAGATGGACTCATAAGGTCAGTTATGTTAAGAACGAAAAACGGAATAACATCAAGGCCAATAAAGAAACTTTACCCTTTGGAAATAAGTACGAATGGAGTCAACACATGCGACACAAAGGAACAGGATCATGATTCAAACACACCGAAAGATCGCAAGGCAAAACGTGTAGCAGGAGAACGAATCAGGACTTGGACTATAGGGAGAACATGAACAGATAATCGAACGTTAAATTCAAAGTGACATTATATTATGAACTGTGGTAAAAGTTTTTAATTTTAATGATGGACTTTAAAGTTAATTTCATTTTATTATTTTAACCGAGAGACTTTAATTATTTTACAAGTTTTAAATTTTTACTTTTCGTGGGCCGGAGAATGTTAGAAATTACGCACAGAAGAACGTTAACGTAACGCGCCATCATTGTAGATCGGACGTCGTGTTCTTATGACGTTAATATTGTATCTTTAGTCTTCAATACAAATTCATACAGTTTAGACGTCTTTGTTATTACATGCAGTTTTTAGTAAAACCACTTTACGATAGTCCTATTATGTAGATCTATTGTATTTGAAATAAAAGTGAACACAAATTCAGGAATTTTACGACTTAGATCAAGGAGTACCCCTAGAGTATCTATAGCAAAGGCAACAAAAAAATCGACCTATTATGTATATAAGAAAAAGGACACTACAAATGTTCAAGTAAACTAAAACACGCCTGCGGGTGCAGGAGTTTCTCGCTGCATTGAAGACCCATAAGTGGCCTTCGGCTGTTGTCTGTTCTTTGGTCTGATTGTTGTCCCTTTGACACATTCCCCATTTCCATGCTCAATTTGACTATTAAGAAAAATAAAAGTTGTTTAAAACAAAAACTCGCTCTCACAACCTGAATTGTAACTAGGTGATCTGAGAGGATATGAACAACACTACAAGGAAAGTCTCATCAGAAGATCGCTATATTCTTACATGTTACCAGTAATCGATTGTGCAATAGTAATTTCACGGAACCAAGCAAAAAAAAAACAAGTACATATATATATTATTACAAAAAGCTTGTAGCTAGGCAAGGTATCAAAATATCAACAAAATAAATGCAATTCAAATATTGAAAGTAATGTTGTGGCAGTTCTGTGTTTGTTTTTTATACGCCGGTCAAAATTTTGACTGGACGTATTATGGTATACAAATGTCCATTTGTCCATCTGTCTGTTCATAACTTGAGAACGACTCATCAAAATTTCATGAAACTTAACATAGTTGTTTCTTATAATGGTTGAACGATCTGAATACTTTTTGATGACAACAAGATTAAAACTTTTTGAGTTTAATACGTTTATAACTAAAACAGGGGTGTAACTTTTCACATGTCGCGCGTGTAAATTTTCAAGGATAAAATAAAATCTCAGAATTAAATACCGCAAGTGAATATGCAAAGGTATGATTAAAGTTATGAATCCGCCAAAATAATAACTTCCAAAATATTTCGCATGTATACTTTATTCAATGAAAATTGTGAATTGTTACACACGCGAAAATAATCAGCAGTGGAGTATAGACCACTATGAGCTATAAAAAAAAAACCAACCCAGCTCTAAATTAAAGAATCTAGAGGGCAATGTTGCAATGTTTTTCAATGCTAGCTTACATGAACCTGGGAGATTATATCATGGCTTATATTTTCATCACTGTGAGCCAGTGCAAAGTTTTAAAGTTAATGAACGGATGAAAACCAAATAATTGATGAATTACGGAATTGTTGTTTGCACCCCCTCCTTTTACTCCCCAAAAAACTTTTGGTGGACCAATTGTAAATTTGGGATCTATTTAAAATACCTAAGCAAAATATTTTTTTTATAGAACTTTAAAATCCTCTAATTTTTTTTTCATGATATTTGCGCTTTGTCACCTCTGATTTCTGTTTCTTGACTTCCGAGCGATGACCTATCTTAAGATGCCTACCCATCTTGACCGGTCATTTAGTTTTTATTCTTGAGAAATCAGTCTTCGAAATTTATAATGACCATTTCCGGTGTACCGTTGCAATAACCTGATCAGTGGTCCCGGATCTATGGGAAAAAAAATAACAGAATATGAATGAAACCCAGATCCGCATACCTATTTTTTGTTTGAAAACGATCTGTCTTGATCATTGATGGAGTATTACTAAAACATGTTGTTTTCGTCTTGTTATTTGATATTTTTTTCTACTTTTGTCAATGGATTTTGGGGACTTTTCTATATGATTATATAAATCAACAATGTCAAGCATCATTTTTAGCTCACCTGACCTGAAAGGTCAAGTGAGCTTTTCTCATCACTTGGCGTCCGTCGTCCGTAAACTTTTACAAAAATCTTCTCCTCTGAAACTACTGGGCCAAATTTAACTAAACTTGGCCACAATCATCATTGGGGTATCTAGTTTAGAAAATGTGTGGCGTGACCCGGCCAACCAACCAAGATGGCCGCCATGGCTAAAAATAGAACATAGGGGTAAAATGTAGATTTTGGCTTATAACTCTGAAACCAAAGCATTTAGAGCAAATCTGACATATGGGGTAAAATTGTCTATCAGGTAAAGATCTATGTACCCTGAAATTTTCAGACAAATCTGACAACCCGTTGTTGGGTTGCTGCCCCCAAATTAGTAATTTGAACGAAATTTTGAAGATTTTGGTTATTATCTTGATTATTATTATAGATACAGATAAACAGTAAACAGCAATAATGTTCAGCAAAGTAAGATCTACTAATAAGTCAGCATTACCAAAATTGTCAGTTGACCCCTTAAGGAGTTATTGCCCTTTATAGTCAATTTTTAACCATTTTTCAAAAAAATTAGTATTCTTTTTAAAAAATCTTCTACTCTGAAACTACTAGGCCAAATTTAACCAAACTTGGCCACAATCATTATTGGGGTATCTAGTTTAAAAAATGTGTGGCGTGACCCGGCCAACCAACCAAGATGGCTAAAATAGTACATAGGGATGAAATGTAGATTTTGGCTTATATCCCTGAAACCAAAGCATTTAGAGCAAATCTGACATATGGGGTAAAATTGTCTTTTAGGTCAAGATCTATCTGCCCTGAAATTTTCAGACAAATCGGACAACCAGTTGTTTGGGTTGCTGCCCCGAATTAGTAATTTTAAGGAAATTTTGCAGATTTTTGTTATTATCTTGAATGTTATTATAGATAGAGATAAAGTGTAAACAGCAATAATGTTCAGCAAATTAAGATCTACAAATAAGTCTGCATGACCAAAATAGTCAATTGACTCCTTAAGGACTTATTGCCCTTTATAGTAATTTTTAACAATTTTCATAAATTTTTAGAAAATATTTTCAACTGTAATTACTGGGCCAAGTTCATTATAGATAGAGATAATTGTAGCAACACGAATGTTCAGTAAAGAAAGATCTACAAACACATCATCATCACCAAAACACAATTTTGTCATGAATTTATCTGTGTCCATTGTTTAATATGCACATAGACCAAGGTGAGCGACACAGGCTCTTGAGAGCCTCTAGTTTTACTTGTCCACGGGCAACAAAGACACAAAAAATTGTTTGTCCGGTCGATCAACTGTACAAGTCGGGCGAGTCAGGCATAGCATTTCCACACCCCTGAAACCATTATTTGTACCACATGCACAGCTGAAAAATTGTGTATTATTTTGAATATGTTGTTTTTTACTGTAATGAGGTCAAATGTAGAAACCCCTTTTACAAACTTTAACAAAACAGAACCGATCAAAATTTCATTAATTTTCATGATTATATTTTATGTTTGTGTTTTGTTTCTTGTAGTTAATGCCCCTTAAAATATTTCTCTTCAAATTACAACTCTTGTGTACAAACATGATAAAATGTTGTGTTTTTCTTTTACAGGATATAATGGCAAGTTGGGATGAGGTAAGATTTTCTTCTTAAAAATCAATGGTCATGTGACTTATGTTGTCTATAAACTGTACACAAAGATACAGGTGTGTAGTATTCTCAGTCAGTCAGTGTCATGTGACCTATGTCATGTGACCTATGTTGTCTATAAACTGTACATAAAGGTTCAGGCGTGCAGTATTCTTAGAGTCAGTCAGTGTCTTATATATCATGTGACCTATGTTGTCTATAAAATGTACATAAAGATACAGGCGTGCAGTATTCTCAGATTCAGTCAGCATGGTCAGTGTCATGTGACCTATGTTGTCTATAAACTGTACATAAAGATACAGGCGTGCAGTATTCTCAGAGTCAGTCAGTGTCATGTGACCTATGTTGTCTATAAACTGTACATAAAGATACAGGCGTGCAGTATTCTCAGGGGGAGAACAGGAGAAATCAAAATGACTACAGTGAACAGAATTTCAATAAAAAAAATTCCAAGAGACAAAAAAAAAGAAGAAAAGTAAGATATTGTGCAATAGGACATTCACAACTCTTTAAGTCGAAGAGAATCTGACAACGCCATGGAAAAAATGAAAAACAATCAAAATTCAACAGTCTACATTAGTCATTTCAGGGCCTTTTATAGCTGACTATGCCATATGGGCTTTGATCATTGTTGAAGGCTGTACGGTGACGTATAGTTGTTATTTTCTGTGTCATTTGGTTTATTTTGTAGAATTGTCTCATTGGCAATCATACCACATCTTCTTTTTATATTCCAAACATTACATAGAAAACTAAAGACTGAGCAACACAAACCTCAACAAAAACCAGGGATGAATCCACTATATAGTTTAGGGTCGCTTAAATCGGCCAACAGCCCCAAAAAAATGTACATGAAAATGAATTCCCAATTCAGGAAAATAAAATAAAAATCGATATTTCCGGAAAAGTTTCTGTCACCGATTAAGGTAGCAATACACATGCAGCTAGAAGTTATGCAGATTGTTGCCATGGTTACACCCAAAAGGGGTTATATTTCACCCTTATGACCATTAGAAATCAAATCTATGGAAGATTCTCTTTCTATAAGTATATACATGCATAACACACTTATAAAGCCTTCTTTGTTAGTCAGGAGGGGAAAGAGGGTGTTTAAAAATTATGAGTGTCAATTTTAAGTTTTTTTCCTAACTGTACTGCTATCTAAGGCAACTATAATTTTTCATAGTTTGTTGTCAAAACGTTTTAAAATCCGGATAAGAATGCTGTTTACGAACGCATTTTATTAACAACGATTTAATTATGTCAACATGTGGCAAACAATTTTAGCAGCCGAATTCAATTGATTAATATAATATGTTATGGAAGTATTCGATCTTGTACAAGCAGATCACCTAGCAGGTTGATAAAAATGGGTGTCAAAGCAGACCTCGGCAGAGAGCAAATTCAAATTTTGATATAACATTGATGGATAAAGTTTAATAGGCGCCGATCTCGTAAAAGCAAATCGCCCAGCAGAGCCGGTTATATAATGTGATGAGAAAACTTGTTTTGTAAAAGAAATTATTTCCTCAAAAGACAAAAGTTTGAGTGTTTTTTGAAAATAATGTTGATGATAAAACATTCATGAAATACGATGTCATCATTATGGAACTATTTCAAAAGTTTTGAAGATCATGACGATCCAAATAATTTTAAAGAACACTGGTTCAATGCTTTAAATATCTTATCAATTAAGTATATGAACTTTTGTAATTGCTTTTTTGAATTCGACAATTGACCAGTTCAATTTGAAATCCATTTGAATCAAGCTAAATTTATAGAGATGATCTGCTGTTGAAAAAATACCCGATGAATGATTTTTTTCAGTGGTTTATGTTAGCTGAAATATATGTTTTTGTAATAGGTCTAGGCAACTATAGCTAAGATGATAGACTAATGCATGATGTTCAATGATATTCATGTAATAACAGTAGCCAATCCAGAATTATTCAAAATGTTACAACTTACATGAACATCAGTGTACAGGTTAAACTTAATAATATACATTTCCGTTTTTACAGGAAAATAATGTTATTTCGTCTTTATAGATTTTATGCTTAAAAAATTTCCAATTGGAATAAAAATTCCCAATTTGATGTTCATGGGACCCATTTGAAAACACCTGGAATCATCCCTGAAAACTTAGGCTGATATCAAAACTGATGCATAATACAATTGTCTACAGACTTTTCTAAAAAAAATAAAATCTGAAATTATAGACAACAATTTCACTCCTTCTTGGTAATCACTGTATTTGGTATAAACTGTTGAAACTGTAAGAATGTAGCTAGTTAAATTCAATTATTACATTTATAACACATTTGTATGTTCTAGAGGAAAATGTAAAAGCTTTGTTTTGCTTACAGAAACTTGTTACAGCTGCAAAGGAGGGGAATTTAAAAGAGGTAGAATTATGTGTAAAGAACAGAGCTAACTTGGAATGGAGAGGAGGTGTAAGTAAAGTAAAATGTTTAACACATTAACAGATATTTATAATATAATACACATAAGGGACGACATCAAAAGATCGATGTCGGATAAAAAACTTTATTCAAATAGTTTGGGGGTGGGGGGGGGGGGGGGGGGGTAAAAATCTCTGCAAGTTTTATTTATCCGACATCGATTTTCGGAATAAAAAATACAAGTTCAAATTCGCCCCTAACATTTACACGGGCTTTCAAACTAAATAAAAGTCGTCAAATCGTACCGGAAAACAATTTTTTGGCCGAAAGTATAGGGACGAAATTGACTCCATTATCTATGTCGCTCAAACGCTTAATCGATCGTGAATTTTGAATGATATGAAATCGTATACAGATCAACACAGATTGTTTGGGTTCTTCTTTTAATTCAGCACTCCATCAACATACTGATGATAACGTGCCGGGCACTGATTTTACTATAAATCTGTGCCGCGCGTGCGTGGGATATAAATTTTATTTACAGTGAATAATACGAAAAATGAAAATAAAAATTTCAACAGAACTTAGTTTTCTTCTGTTTTTGTACTATACATTTTGGTGAAAACTATATACATTGTGGAATTTATTTAAATGTTTAGATGTTTATTGCGCTTTCAAGAGTAGTACATTGAACTGCAGCTACTGGGAGAAGGTTCCATTGCAAGATTGTTCTAGGGTAGAATGAGTGCTTGTATGAGTCTTTAGTGGTTTGTATGGGTCTGAAAGAGTAAATATATGTGAATGTTGTCTTGTTCTTGTATCAGATTGTGTAAGTAGGTCTGTCGGATATATGGCAACAAGATGATGTATAATTTTGTAGAGGAAAATGATGCGGGTTCTAATTCGCCTTTTCTCAAGTGTTGCCCAATTTAGAGTGACAGTGTTCTACAGACATTAGATAAAAATAACACAAATCCTATTCATTTTGAATTGTGCTTTTTCCTCTCTCCGCTGTTGGCACAATATTCACTTCAAAGCTATATATATTATATGAAATATTGAGCTGTTTAAAGAGAAAAAAACATAACCACAATGCCATTATGGACAGATGAAAAATGCAGAATCCATGCTGATTGTATTGTTAATAAAATTATGATTAAGCCGTATCTTTCCCAATGCATAAATTTACACCCACACTTTCTTCACACATTTTTAATAAAAGAGATGTTGAAGTCAATATACAAAACAAAAATACATTGTTGAGGAGAAAACAACATCCGATACAAAAGGTATACTCTGAAAGCATATATGCCCTTTATTGGTCAATCAATTTTTTCCAAATTAAGTTAAGAGGGGGGGTGGGGTCAGCGAAAAAACTATGTGAATTATGTTTTTTATCCTTCATTGAACTTTTGATGTCGTCCCTAATGTGGATCAGTTAAACATTGCCCTTGTTAGTGTTCAGTGATTCAGTGTACATTCTATTTATTGCAAATACTCTTGTCTTCAAAATATTAAGAAACATAGTATTATGATATATTGTGATTAACTTAATACACTGATGAATACCACCCCAGTTTGTATGTCAAAGAGTTTCTGTCTGACACTTCGTAACTGTATACAACTGAAATATTTTGATTTACTTTATTACACGCAACATAGTATTCTACACAAAAAACATTACTTTGTTTCAAAGAAAAATCTTGCATGACCATGACTTGAGACACGACACCTGATCATACAACTTTCATTGACCACTCCTGTTCTAAACATGCAATGTGACACCTGATTCTACAACATGCATTAACCACTTCTCTACTGAATATAATATGTGACACCTGATCATAAAACCTGCATTTACCACTCTTGAACTGAATATGACATGTGACCCCTGATTATACAACATACATTTACCACTCCTGTACTGAACATGACATGTAACACCAGATCATACCACATACATTTACCTCTCCTGTACTGAATACCGGTATGACATGTGACATCTGGCCTCAATGTCATAAAACTTTCGTGCATGATTTTTTGTACTCAGACTCGAAAATCAACCAATCAAATTGCTGGATTTCATGTTTTGAGCATGATTTTTGTGCTCCGAGCACTGAGCAAAGTTTTATGCCTTCAAGGCCAGATCATACAACCTGCATTTACCACTCCTGTACTGAACATGACATGTGACACCTGATTATACAACCTGCATTTACCACTCTTGTACTGAACATGTCCTATAACACCTGATTATACAACATTCATTAACCACTCTTGTACTAGACATGACATGTGACACCTGATCATACAACATTCATTTACCACTCCTGTATTGAACATGACATGTAACACCTGATTATATAACATTCATTTACCACTCCTGTACTTAACATGACATGTAACACCTAATCATACAACATTCATTTACCACTCTTGTACTGAACATGACATGTGACCCCTGATTATACAACATACATTTACCACTCCTGTACTAAATATGACATGTAACACCTGTTCATACAACATTCGTTTACCACTCCTGTACTGAACATGACATGTGACACCACATCATACAACATTCATTTACCACTACTGTACTGAACATGACATGTGACACCTGATCATACAACATGCATTTATTACTTATGTACTGAACGTGACATGTGACACCTGATCATACAACATACTTATACCACTCCTGTACTGAACATTACATGTGACACCACATCATACAACATTCATTACCCATTCCAGTAATGAACATGACATGTGACCCCTGATTATACAACATACATTTACCACTCCTGTACTGAATATGACATGTAACACCAGATCATACCACATACATTTATCTCTCCTGTACTTAATATGACATGTGACACTGATCATACAACCTGCATTTACCACTCTTGTACTGAACATGACATGTAACACCTGATTATACAAACTGCATTTACCACTCTTGTAATAAACATGACATGTAACACCTGATTATACAACCTGCATTGACCACTCCAGTACTGAACATGACTAGGAACACCTGATTATACAACATTTGTTTGCCACTCCAGTACTAAACATGACATGTAACACCTGATTATACAACATTCATTTACCACTCTTGTACTGAACATGACATGTAACACCTGATTATACAACATTCATTTACCACTCTTGTACTGAACATGACATGTGACACCTGATTATACAACCTGCATTGACCACTCCAGTACTGAACATGACTTGGAACACCTGATTATACAACATTTGTTTGCCACTCCAGTACTAAACATGACATGTAACACCTGATTATACAACATTCATTTACCACTCTTGTACTGAACATGACATGTGACACCTGATTATACAACACTCTTTATAAACCACTCTTGTACTGAACATGACATGTGACACCTGATTATACAACATTCATTAATCACTCCTGCACTAAACATGACATGTGACTCCTGATCATACAATATTCATTTACCACTCTTGTACTGAACATGACATGTAACACCTGATCATACCGGGATGATTTTAGGTGTTTTCAAATGGGTCCCTGGAACATCAAATTGGGAATTTTTGTTCACACAATCTAAGACGAAATAATATCATTTTCCTGTAAAACGGAAAATGAATATTATAAAGTTGATTGACGAAGTTATTGGATTCAGACCTGCAATACATGTAATACATGAATACCATTGCACATGATGCACTATTATCTTAACTTTGGTAAACAAGGCATATATAAACCTATGGCAAGCCGTTTAGCTATTCGAATTTCATATTATCTCATAATATATAAGATATCTCATAATATATAAGATTTTTATAAGATATCTTATATAATTTCATTTTTTAAAGCTATCTTATATATTATATGAGATATCTTCTATATTTAATAAGATATCTCATAAAGTTCATAAATTTTATAAGATATCTCATAAAGTTCATAAATTTTATAAGATATCTCATAAAGTCCATAAATTTTATAAGATATCTCATAAAGTTCATAAATTTTATAAGATATCTTATATTCTTTATACTTAGATATCTTATATACTTATACGATATCGTATATACTTATAGGATATGGTATATACTTTATAAGATATCTTATATACTTTATAAGATATCTTCTAAAGTTTATAAGATATTTCATAAAGTATATGAAATATCTTTAAACTATTTTTTATATAAGATATCTTATAAAGTTTCACCTGTACACTGATAGGATATCATATTAAAGTCATAAGAAACCTCAAATCAAAAAAAAAATAATGCATATGTTTTTTATAACTCAATGGATAGTTTTCATTGTAAAACTTATGTACATATACTTTTTTCTGAAGAAAATTCTTTAATTTATTCATATTTAGAAGAATTTTACTTTATTTGAATTGCTTCCTTCCAGCAAGCAATTCCCCCGATATATTTTCCGTATGCAAGGTGACCTCAGTGTGACCCATCTCGTAAAAATCAGGTGACCACAATACGCATGGATGTCCTTAAAATAAACTATTATCTGAATTTACATGTTAAACACATGCTCAATTTTCATGCTTTTTTGTTTATTTTTCGTCAATTGTTGACATACAGGTGACAATCGTTAAACTTCGGCTTCAAAACAAGAACTTTAATTACCTGCCATATTTTCACAACAACACTGACCGATTGAAAAAAAAAATGACGATTATACGAAATTTACACGAAAAAAATGATAAATTCGAGCACAGAAGACTAAGTTTATGATGTTTGTATGCATTGGTTTAAGAATTGGAAGAACATTATTTTTCACCGGTCACTCGTTTCTTATGACTTTAAGAAAATTATATAATATATATTATATGAATTATTTTAATTTCTATACGATGTCTCTAATAATATAGCTTATATGATATATAAAATATCTTGAATAGTCTTTTTTATAAGATATCTTATATAATATAGAATATATCTTATATCGATTATAAGATATCTTATATAGTACATAAGATATCTTATACATATACTTTATATAAGATATCTTTTATATAGTTTATAAGATATATATCATATACATGATATAGTTTATAGGATATCTTATATAATTTATAAGTTATCTGATAAAGAAAACTATATGAGATATCTTATAAACTTTATAAGATATCTTTTAAACTTTATAAGATATCTTATAAACTTTAACTATTATATAGATGTCTTATAAAGTTAATGAGATATCTTGTAGTTAGATTAAATAGCAAAGTTGCTTGCCATATCAACCACTGAAAAAATCATCCATTGTGTAATTTTTCAACAGATCATTTTTATAAACTTACCTTGATTCAAATGGATTTCAAATTGAACTGGCAAATTGGCGAATTCAGAAAAGCAATTACAAAAGGTTATATATTTAATTGATAAGATATTTAAAGCAATTGCACCAGTGAACTTCAGATTTATTTGGATCATTTTTATATCTTTTGAAACAGTTCCATAATGATGACATCGTATTTCCAGGGGGGGGGGGGGCTCATTTCCAACATGTCACTTAGCAATGACACTCTTATAGTCAACATCAACATCTGACATGACAATGACACTATTATAGTCAACACCAACATGTGACATAGCAATGAAACTCTTTACCTCAACACCAACATGTGACATAGCAATGACACTATTATACTCAACACCAACATGCGACAGCAATGACACGTTTATACTCAACACCAACATGTGACACAGCAATGACATTCTTATACTCAACACCAACATGTGACATAGCAATGAAACTCTTTACCTCAACATCAACATGTGACATAGCAATGACACTCTTATACTCAACACCAACATGTGACATAGCAATGACACTCTTATACTCAATACCAACATGTGACATAGCAATGACACTCTTATACTCAACACCAACATGTGACGTAGTAGTGACACTTGTATACTCACCACTAACATGTAACATAGCAATGACATTATTACACCCACCACAAACATACACCATTGCTATATTACCCTTATTCACAACAACTCATAAGATATGAAGCAGCTGGTAGACACCAAACATTTTACACGGAAATACCACTAAATATTTTCTAAGCGATGATCATTATGTTGAATCGACACAAAATACTGTTAGACAGACAGATTTAATGGACAACACATATTTGTTAGAATTATATAAAGTGGGGTCTCATTTTATTCGTAACACAGAAATGAATCCGATTGTTAAGGTTTTATTTTGTTTCTTGACGAAAAATTATTTTGTAAACATTTGATTTTAATGAGAAATTGATGAGGAAAAGTTGTGTTAACTTCTTTAGTTAGATAATGTTAATCCTACAGATCTAATGTAAAACATCTTTTAAAAATAACAAATACTTGACAGAATTATATTAAAGTAGGGTCTTATTTTTTTGTCTCTTTGTATACGTACTGAATCAGAAAATATTACTCAATTTAATGTTTCTTGAAAAATAAATGTTTTAAAACTTTTGATCATTCTAGGTTATTATTGTTTATCAGACATGTTTAATGAACATCAAATATTTGATAGAATTATATAAATTGGGGTCTCATTTAATTGTCTTGTCCAGCTGAGTCCATTGATATAAATATTGTTTGTTTCTTTAAAAAAGTTTTTTTCAACCTGACAGTTATGATGGAAGTTCTGACATCTCACAATAAAACGTGTTGTTTATTTGTTGTTTATGTAGAATATCAAAAAAAGTGTGTCTGGCCATTTTATTCAGTTTTGACCACTGATCCATGTGATATATATTTTGTTTATATTTATTACACAACATTGTCCAGTTTATGACACAAGTTTTGATGTCTGTTATATGTTGATATTACAGTGGGGAAAGACACCATTAATGTTGGCCGCTCGGGGAGGACACCTGGAGGTGGTGACGTACCTGGTCACTCACGGCAGTCAATTAGACGCTACAAACGAGGTAATGATAGTTAAAATCACCTTACTCTGACCAAACACCACTTTATACAGAATCTACACAAATCATGTTGTTAGTCAGACAGATTTAATGGCAACAAATATTTGTTAGAATTATATAAAGTGGGGTCGCATTTTATTCGTTACACAGAACTGAATCAGATAGTTAAGGTTTTATTTTGTTTCCTAAATAAAAATTATTTTGTAAACATTTGATTTAAATGAGAAGTTGATGAGAAAAAGTTGTGTTAATATCTTTAGTCAGATAATGTTAATTCTACAGATCTAATGTAAAACATCTTTTAAAAATAACAAATTCTTGACAGAATTATATAAAGTGGGGTCTCATTTTTCTTGTCTCTTTGTACTGAATCAGAAAATATAGCTCGTTTTTATTTTTCTTGAAGATTTTTTTTTTAAAAACTTTTGATCATTCTACTTTATCATTATTAATCAGACAGATTTAATGGACAACAAATATTTATTAGAATTATATAAAGTGGGGTCTCATTTTAATTGTCTTGTCCAACTGAGTCCATGGATCATGTTGATATAAATATTGTTTATGACTCTAGAAAGATTTTTTTTTAACCTGACAGTTCTGATGGAAGTTCTGACATCTCACAATAAAACATGTTGTTTATTTGTTGTTTATGTAGAAAATAAACAAAAGTGTGACTGGTCATTTTATTCAGTTTTGACCACTGATTCATGTGATATATATTTTGTTGATGTTTATTACACAACATTGTCCAGTTAATGACACAAGTTTTGATGTCTGTTATATGTTGATATTACAGGTTGGAAGTACACCAATAATGTTGGCCGCTGGTGAAGGACACCTTGAGGTGGTGACGTACCTCGTCACTCACGGCAGTCAGTTAGATGCTATATTCATGGTAATGATAGATATCTTACTCTGTCCAAACACCACTTTATACATAATCTACACAAAGTCATGTTGTTAATCAGACAGGTTTAATGGACAACAAATATTTGTTAGAATTATATAAAGTGGGGTCTCGTTTTATTCGTAACACAGAACTGAATCAGATAGTTAAGGTTTTATTTTTTTTCTTGAATAAAAATTATTTTGTAAACATCTGATTTTAATGAGAAGTTAAAGAGAATGAGTTGTGTTGATATCTTTAGTTAGATAACGTTAATTCTACAGATCTAATGTAAACCATCTTTTAAAAATAACAAATACTTGACAGAATAATAATGATTATATCAAGTGGGGTCTCATTTTTCTTGTCTCTTCGTACTGAATCAGAAAATATAACTCGTTTAATTTTATTTTTTTTAAACTTTTGATCATTTTACTTTATCATTGTTAATCAGACAGATTAAATGGACAACAAGTATTTGTTAGAATTAGATAAAGTGGGATCTCATTTTAATTGTCTTTTCCAGTTTTTTAACCTGACAGTTCTGATGGAAGTTCTGCCATCTCACAATAAAACATGTTGTTTATTTGTTGTTTATGTAGAATAAAAATACAAGTGTGACTGGTCATTTTATTCAGTTTTGACCACTGCTTCATGTGATGTATATTTTGTTTATTAGCTCACCTGGCCCAAAGGGCCAAGTAAGCTTATGCAATCACTTGGTGTCCGTCGTCGTCCGTCGTCTGTCGTCGTCTGTCGTCGTCCGTCGTCGTCTGTCGTTGTAAACTATTTCAAGAATCTTCTCCTCTGAAACTACTGGGCCAAATACTTTCAAACTTTAACTAAATGTTCCTTAGGGTATCTAGTTTATAAATTGTATCGGACGTTTTGATCTATCAACAAACATGGTCGCCATTGCTAAAAATAGAACATAGGGGTCAAATGCAGTTTTTGGCTTATAACTCAAAAACCAAAGCATTTAGAGTAAATCTGACATGGGGGTAATATTGTTTATCAGGTCAAGATCTATCTGCCCTGAAATTTTCAAATGAATCGGACAACCCGTTATTGGGTTGCTTCCCCTGAATTGGTAATTTTAAGGAAATTTTGCTGTTTTTGGTTATTATCTTGAATATTATTATAGATAGAGATAAACTGTAAACAGCAATAATGTTCAGCAAAGTAAGATTTACAAATAAGTCAACATGACAGAAATGGTCAGTTGACCCCTTTAGGAGTTATTGCCCATTATAGTCAATTTTTAATCATTTTTTGTAAATCTTAGTAATCTTTTACAAAAATCTTCTCCTCGGAAACTACTGGGCCAAATACTTACAAACTTTAACTGAATGTTCTTTAGGGTATCTAGTTTGTAAATTGTATCTGAAGTTTTGATCTATCAACAAACATGGTCGCCATTGCTAAAAATAGAACATAGGGGTCAAATGCAGTTTTTGGCTTATAACTCAAAAACCAAAGCATTTAGAGTAAATCTGACATGGGGGTAATATTGTTTATCAGGTCAAGATCTATCTGCCCTGAAATTTTCAAATGAATCGGACAACCCGTTATTGGGTTGCTTCCCCTGAATTGGTAATTTTAAGGAAATTTTGCTGTTTTTGGTTATTATCTTGAATATTATTATAGATAGAGATAAACTGTAAACAGCAATAATGTTCAGCAAAGTAAGATTTACAAATAAGTCAACATGACAGAAATGGTCAGTTGACCCCTTTAGGAGTTATTGCCCATTATAGTCAATTTTTAATCATTTTTCGTAAATCTTAGTAATCTTTTACAAAAATCTTCTCCTCGGAAACTACTGGGCCAAATACTTACAAACTTTAACTGAATGTTCTTTAGGGTATCTAGTTTGTAAATTGTATCCGAAGTTTTGATCTATCAACAAACATGGTCGCCATTGCTAAAAATAGAACATAGGGGTCAAATGCAGTTTTTGGCATATAACTCAAAAACCAAAGCATTTAAAGTAAATCTGACATGGGGGTAATATTGTTTATCAGGTCAAGATCTATCTGCCCTGAAATTTTCAGATGAATTAGACAACCTGTTGTTGGGTTGCTGCCCCTGAATTGGTAATTTTAAGGAAATTTTGCTGTTTTTGGTTATTATCTTGAATATCTATACTATTAAACGAGAAGACCTAATTTTGGGTGTCGCTTCTCTTCCTTCCACAATAAATCAATCATCATGCATCCGTGTCCTATAGGTAACATGCATAGTCGCATTAGTCATCCGTTCTTATGATTATTCAGATTGAGTTATTTTGGGAGAAAAACGACAAAAAAGGAGTCCGGATATGATTCCGTGAACGGATTAACTTTTAGTCATAGATAAGATTTCCGGTTTGAAAGATTCACAAATACAACCAATCGTATGATAGATAACAAAAATGAAAAATAAATAAACCAATCATAGCGTTCTCCATATCATGGTGTTTAGATCGCAAGAACCACAACTATTATACAGTCATAGCGTTCTCCATATCATGGTGTTTAGATCGCAAGAACCACAACTATTATACATCCTTATAGAGGACAATTATTTTTCGCGTTTATCTACATGTAAACTACGATTATAGACTCTCTGTATTCTGTCTACTGTTTTCTTTGAAATGTTTACTATTTCAGGGGTCATACCAGTTGTACATATATCAAAATAAGTAAAACATTTGACACAAGTACAACCAATCGTATGATGGATAACAAAAATGGAAAAAAATAAGCCATTCAGAGCGTTCTTCATATCATGGTGTTAGATACCTCCTTAGGGGACAATTATTTTTTCGCGTTTATCTACATCTTAACTACGATTATACTACTTTAAGATATAGAGACTCTCTGTATTCTGTCCGGTACTTTCTATGTACGTATGTTAGTATAGAAAGTCGGCCCTCATTCTGTCTACTGTTTTCTTTGAAGATGTGACTTTTTAAAGGGTCATACCACTTGCATATATATTGAAATAAATAAAACATGCTCAAACTACATCGACCAAAAACTTTAACCTGAAGCGGGACAGACACGGAAGGACAGACGAACGAACGAACGGATGTACAGACTAGAAAACATAAAGCCCATAAATAGGGCATACAAATTTATTTTTGAAAAGGGAGATAGTGATTTGGCAAAAAAAAAAGTAAGGTAGAGATTAGAAGTATGCGTCGAGATCGGGTGTTTTTAAGCTCGGGATTTGGGTATTAGTGCTAACTGGATCTGTGAATATATTTTTCGATTTCGGGATTTCGGGATATGCATTTCTTTAAATTCTGCATCTTGGGATTTCATGGTTTTAAGCCCGGGATTTCGGAATCAGGACCCCTCCGACCACCCCGGCCTCAAATTTTTGAGGAAGATGTGGTGTGATTTATTCATGATTCAAATCTTACCATTGGCATGTTAATAATGCACTCATAAATGAAAAAAAAAACTGATGGATTGCCCTAGAAGCATATTTTATTAGACTAATAATGGTCTATATATAAGCAGTTACATTTATTTCATGTTTGAAACGGTGCAAATTGTTAATTTGATTTGACTTTTACCAAAAGAAGCATTGTAGCGGTCTGAGGCCAGACACACGAAAATAATTGAATTTAAAAGAAAGGAAACAAATAGCGGACTTTGGAAAAAAAGAGAGGGCTTTTGATACCTTTTATATATGAAATTCTCCATACTGAATATCTTTTATAAAAAATCATCCTACAACAGTCCACAAGCTGTATTTATGCCCGCGATTTCGCGGGTGTGTTCTAGTTATTATATATAGAGATAAACTGTAAACAGCAATAATGTTCAGCAAAGTAAGATCTACAAATAAGTCAACATGACGGAAATGGTCAGTTGACCCCTTTAGGAGTTATTGCCCATTATAGTCAATTTTTAACCATTTTTCGTAAATCTTAGTAATCTTTTACAAAAATCTTCTCCTCTGAAACTACTGTGCCAAATACTTTCAAACTTTAACTGAATGTTCCTTAGGGTATCTAGTTTGTAAATTGTATCCTTAGTTTTGATCTATCAACAAACATGGTCTCCATTGCTAAAAATAGAACATAGGGGTCAAATGCAGTTTTTGGCTTATAACTCAAAAACCAAAGCATTTAGAGCAAATCGAACATGGGGTAATATTGTTTATCAGGTCAAGATCTATCTGCCTTGAAATTTTCAGATGAATCAGACAACCTGTTGTTGGGTTGCTGCCCCTGAATTGATAATTTTAAGGAAATTTTGCTGTTTTTGTTTATTATCTTGAATATTATTATAGATAGAGATAAACTGTAAACAGCAATAATGTTCAGCAAAGTAAGATCTACAAATAAGTCAATTTGACCAAAATTGTCAATTGACCCCTTAAGGAGTTATTGCCCATTAAAGACTTATTTCACAATTTGCTCATCATGTTGACTTACTTTAAAAAATCTTCTCCTTTGAAACTGCTGTATCAATTTCAGCCAAACTTAGGCTAAATGAGTTTCAGAATATCTAGTATAAATTTTATATTTTATTTCCTTGTATGTCAAGAAACATAGCTCCTATGGCTAAAATAGAACATAGGAGAAAATGATTATTTTTTTTGGCTTTTGAAGAAAATAGGACGATCCAAAGAACATTTAAATAAATTGAAAAGCCAAAATAATCATTAATGAGAGATTTAACCAAAAGAATTAAGGTGAGCGATTCAGGCTCTTGAGAGCCTCTTGTATTTATTACTCAACATTGTCCAGTTTATGACACAAGTTTTGATGTCTGCTATATGTTGATATTACAGGGTGGAAATACACCATTAATGTTGGCCGCTGAGAGAGGACGCCTTGAGGTGGTGAGGTACCTAGTCAGTCAGGGCAGTCAGTTAGACGCTACAGACGTGGTAATGATAGACATAATCACCTTACTCTGACCAAACACCACTTTATAAGGAATCTACACAAAATCATGTTATTAATCAGACAAATAATATTTGTTAGAATTATATAAAGTGGGGTCTCGTTTTATTCGTAACACAGAACTGAATCAGATAGTTAAGGTTTAAATTTGTTTCCTGATGAAAAATTATTTTGTAAACATCTGATTTTAATAAGTTGATGAGAAAAAGTTGTGTTAACATCTTTAGTCAGATAATTTTTTTTCTACAGATTTAATGTAAAACATCTTTTAAAAATAACAAATATTTGACAGAATTATATAAAGTGGGGCCTTAATTTTCTTGTCTCTTCGTACTGAATCAGAAAATATTACTCGTTTTTATGTTTCTTGAAAAAAAAAATGTTTTTAAAACTTTAGATCATTTTACGTAATCATTGTTAATCAGACAGATTTAATGGACAACAATTATTTGTTAGAATTATATAAAGTGGGGTCTCATTTTAATTGTCTTGTCCAGCTGAGTCCATTGATATAAGTATTGTTTATGTTTCTAGAAAAAAGTTTTTTTTTTTAACTTGACAGTTCTGATGGAAGTTCTGACATCTCACAATAAAACATGTTGTTTATTTGTTGTTTATGTAGAATATAAATACAAGTGTGACTGGCCATTTATTCAGTTTTGACCACTGATTTATGTGATATATATTTTGTTTATGTTTATTAACCAATATTGTCCAGCTTATGAAACAAGTTTTGATGTCTGTTAAATGTTGATATTACAGGGTGGAAGGACACCATTAATGTGGGCGGCTCAGTTCGGACACCTGGATGTGGTGACGTACCTGGTCACTCACGGCAGTCAGTTAGATGCTACATCCTTGGTAATGATAGATATAATCACCTTACTCTGACTAAACTCCACTTTATACAGAATCTACACAAAAACATGTTAATCAGACAGGTTTAATCCACAACAAATATTTGTTAGAATTATATAAAGTGGAGTCTCATTTTATTCGTAACACAGAACTGAATCAGATAGTAAAGGTTTTATTTTGTTTCTTGACGAAAAATTATTTTGTTAACATCTGATTTTAATGAGAAGTTCATGAGAAAAAGTTGTGTTAACATCTTTTGTTAGATAATGTTAATTCTACAGATCTAATGGAAAACATCTTTTAAAAATAAGAAATATTTGACAGAATTATATAAAGTGAGGTCTCATTTTTCTTGTCTCTTCGTACTGAATTAGCAAATATTACTCGTTTTAACATTGTTGAATGTTTCTTGAATTTTTTTTTTTAAACTTGATCATTCTACGTAATCATTGTTAATCAGACAGGTTTAATGGGCAACAAATATTTGATAGAATTATATAAAGTGGGATCTCATTTTAATTGTCTTGTCCAGCTGAGTCCATTGATATAAATATCGTTTATGTTTCTAGAAAAAAGTTTTTGTTAACGTCAGAGTTCTGATGGAAGTTCTTACATCTCACAATAAAACATGTTGTTTATTTGTTGTTTATGTAGAATATAAATACAAGTGTGACTGGCCATTTTATTCTGTTTTGACCACTGATTTATGTGATATATATTTTGTTTATGTTTATTACCCAACATTGTCCAGTTTATGACACAAGTTTTGATGTCTGTTATATGTTGATATTACAGGGTGGACAGACACCATTAATTTTTGCCGCTGAGGAAGGACACCTGGAGGTTGTGATGTACCTCGTTACTCACGGCAGTGAATTAGAAGCCTCAAACGAGGTAATGATAGATATAATCACCTTACTCTGACTAAACTCCACTTTATACAGAATCTACACAAAATCATGTTGTTTATCAGACAGGTTTATTGGACAACAAATACTTGTTAGAATTATATAAAGTGGGCTCTCATTTTATTAGTAACACAGAACTGAATCAGATAGTAAAGGTTTTATTTTGTTTCCTGATGAAAAATTATTTTATAAACATCTGATTTTAAAGAGAAGTTGATGAGAAAAAAGTTGTGTTAACATCTTTAGTTAGATAATATTAATTCTACAGATCTAATGTAAAACATCTTTTAAAAATGACAAATATTTGACAGAATTATATTAAGTTGGGTCTCATTTTTCTTGTCTCTTCGTACTGAATCAGAAAATATAACTCGTTTTAATGTTTCTTGAAAAAAAAATGTTTTTAAACTTTTGATCATTCTATTGAATCATTGTTAATCAGACAGGTTTAATGGACAACAAATATTTGATAGAATTATATAAAGTGGGGTCTCATTTTAAATGTGTTGTCCAGCTGAGTCCATTGATATAAATATTGTTTATGTTTCTAGAAAAAAGTTTGTTTTTAACCTGACAGTTCTGATGGAAGTTCTGACATCTCACAAAAAAACATATATATATTTCTTTAGGGGCCAGCTGAAGGACGCCTCCGGGTGCGGGAATTTCTCGCTACATTAAAGACCTGTTGGTGACCTTCTGCTGTTGTTTTTTTATTTGGTCGGGTTGTTGTCTCTTTAACACATTCCCCATTTCCATTCTCAATTTTATGTTGTTTATTTGTTGTTTATGTAGAATATAAATAAAAGTGTGACTGGTCATTTTATTCAGTTTTGACCACTGATTCATGTGATATATATTTTGTTTATATTTATTACACAACATTGTCCAGTTTATGACACAAGTTTTTATGTCTGTTATATGTTGATATTACAGGACGGATTGACACCATTAATGTTGGCGGCTGATGAAGGGCACCTGGAGGTGGTGACGTACCTCATCACTCACGGCAGTCAGTTAGAGGCCACAGACGAGGTAATGATAGATATAATCACCTTACTCTGACCAAACACCATTTTATACAGAATCTACACAAAATCATGTTGTTAATCAGACAGGTTTAATGGACAACATATATTTTTTAGAATTATATAAAGTGGAGTCTCATTTTATTCATAACACAGAACTGAATCAGATAGTAAAGGTTTTATTTTGTTTCTTGACAAAAAATTATTTTGTAAACATCTGATTTTAATAAATTGATGAAAAAAAGTTGTGTTAACATCTTTAGTCAGATAATATTAATTCTACAGATTTAATGTAAAATGTCTTTTAAAAATAACAAATACTTCACAGAATTATACGAAGTGGGGTCTTATTTTTCTTGTCTCTTTGTACTGAATCAGAAAATATAATTTGTTTTAATGTTTCTTGAAAAAAAATGTTTTTTTAAAAACTTTGATCATTCTACGTAATCATTGTTAATCAGACAGATTTAATGGACAACAAGTATTTGTTAGAATTAGATAAAGTGGGGTCTCATTTTAATTGTCTTGTCCAGCTGAGTCTATTGATAAAAATATTGTTTATGTTTCTAGAATTTTTTTTTTTAACCTGACAGTTCTTATGGAAGTTCTGACATCTCACAATAATTTGTTGTTTATGTAGAATTGTTTATGTAGAATATAAATGAAAGTGTGACTGACCATTTTATTCAGTTTTGATCACGGATTCATGTGATTTATATTTTGTTTATATTTATTACACAACATTGTCCAGTTTATGACATAAGTTTTGATGTCTGTTATATGTTGATTTTACAGAATGGATGGACATCATTAATGTTGGCCGCTCGGGGAGGACACCAGGAGGTGGTGATTTACCTCGTCACTCATGGCAGTCAGTTAGGCGCTACAGACGTGGTAATGATAGATATAATCACCTTACTTTGACCAAACACCACTTTATACAAAACTACACAAAATCATATTGTTAATCAGACAGGTTTTATGGACAACAAATATTTGTTAGAATTATATAAAGTGGGGTCTTATTTTTCTTGTCTCTTCGTACTGAATCAGAAAATATTACTCGTTTTAATGTTTCCTGAAGAAAAAAAAATTTCAACTTTGATCATTCTACTGAATCAACATAAAAGCATGTTGTTAATCATGTTAAATGGACAACAAATACTGTAAGACTTATATAAAGTGAGGGTTGCTATTATTTGACTTGTTACACACATATAATTAAGAGTTTACTATTTTTTTACCTGTTTTGTGCTACTGAATCAGAAAATATGCATTGAATTTATATATCTTAATCTACCATTTAATAGTTTATACACAAATATAAATGGATATTTTCTTACCCGATGTTATATTTCTTACATTTGGTAAATTGTTTGACTCCTCTCATGATTTTGTTATCACACACCATTAACATGTTTATATTTTTATATTGTTATAGTGTGGACAAACAGCTTTACATCATGCTGCTGAGTATGAACGGATTGATACAACAAAATGGTTGATAGATCAAGGATGCAGTACTTGGGTGAAATCATTGGAGGTAACATTCAGTTTTATTCTTATTAGATAAATGGATATTTTATTCTCTAAAAACTAAAAACAAGTCAACAGAGAAAGTACAATTACAATATAAATACAAATACAATAGTTGAGGGTAAACAAATGCAGATAATATATAATAAAGTACAACCTTATGATGAAATATCTGTATAATAAACAGGTTAAACTAAATATGAAGAAATCAGTCTGTGCTTAACGTTTACATGGAGGGACTAACCTTTTTATTAATACATTAATGAATGAACACATTTTTTGTCGAGCCTTCGACTTTAATCAAAAAAGCGAGACTAAGCGATCCTACTTTCCGTCGTCGTCGGCGGCGTCCACATATATTCACTCTGTGGTTAAAGTTTTTGAAATTTTAATAACATTCTTGAACTATACTGGATTTCTACCAAACTTGGACAAAAGCTTGTTTATGATGATAAGATAGTATCCAGAAGTAAATTTTGTAAAAATAAAATTCGATTTTTTCCATATTTTACTTATAAATGGACTTAGTTTTTTCTGCCGGGAAACATAACATTCACTCTGTGGTTTAAGTTTTTAAAATTTTAATAACTTTCTTAAACTATCCTGGGTTTGTACCATAATTGGACAGAAGCTTATTTTTGATCATAAGATGGTATCCAGAAGTAAATTTTGTAAAAAAATAAATCCATTTTTTCCGTATTTTACTTTTAAATGGACTTAGTTTTTCTGTGGGGAAAAATTACATTTACTCTGTGGTTTAAGTTTTTAAAATTTTAATAACTTTCTTTAACTATCCCGTGTTTGTACCAAACTTGGACAGAAGCTTATTTATGATCATAAGATAGTATCCAGAAGTAAATTTTGTAAAAAAATAAATCCATTTTTTCTGTAAATTACTTTTTAATGGACTTAGTTTTTCTTCCAGTTAACATTACATACAGTCTGCAGTTTAAAGTTTTAGATTCATTAACTATCCTAGATTTTTGCAAAACTTGAACAGAAGCTTCTTATAATCAAAAGATCAAGTATCAAGAGGAATATTTTTACTGATTTTTTTCCTTAAATTTTGTTGAGCCTGCGATTTACAGCAAAAGTAGGCGAGACACTGGGTTCCGCGGAACCCTTACAATTTTTTTTATTAGGGGACAGCCTAGGCTACTATAATTATATGTCAATAAATGGATACAGTGCTGTAGATTATGCATTAATAAGTGATAGTCTCCTGTCCTCAGTGAAATACTTTAAAACTGATGATTTTACTTACTTTTCAGATCATGTACAGATTCAGTTAACTTTAAATTGTAATATAAAACTAATTTTTGACCTTAAAAGTCATAAAGAAAAAAAATGGAAATATTTGAAAACATATAAATAAACTGAAAATTTACAAAACTTGCTACTTAAATATGGAAAGCCAACTGATCATAATTCTTAATTCGTAACTTGTCAATTCGTAACTTGTAGTTTTGTAATTTCATAATTCGTAATGCGTAAATTGTCAGTTTGTAACTTGTATATTTGTAATTTCAAAATTGTTAATTTGTAAATTGTCAATTTATAACTTGTAAATGTGTGATTTCAAAATTCCTTATCGGTAAATTGTCAAATTGTATATTGATGTTTTGTAACTTGTAACTTGTCGATTCGTGAAATGTCAAAGTGTTAAATGTTGTCGTTGTATTATGCTAACGATCATTATGACGACAGATGGCGCTCGGTTTCTTCTTCGTGTACATAAGCCATCTGTGAGTAGGGGCACCTTCATATGGAGTATGTACCTAGTTATTTAAATCAATTATGTACAGCAAATGCCACAAAAAAGAATGCATGTTTACAGGATGCCAGTTGTATTTTGCATGAAGACAACAGGTGGCGTTTCGTTCAAGTGGAAACTATATATAAAAACTTACATCCCAATGATAGTTCAGTCCCTCCACGTAATCGATCTCTCCCAATTGCGAGGTTAATGAAATAGTCGTTTGTCAGCGGAATAAAACGACAGAATTATTCAAGTAAATACAATAAGGAGATGTGTAAACAAACCGTATGATTGCCAATGAGACAACTATCCACCAAAGTTTAAATAAAGTCGGTGTAAATAAGCAAGTATAGGCAACTTAATTACGGCCTTCAACAATGAGAATACCTAATACCATATAGTCGTCTTTGAAAGGCTACATCATTACTTGAAAACCCAGGTACTAGTAATAAACAATTTCTGTTAATCCTTAAATGCTACTATCTTACCATTTTATTCTGACAGGATGGGATAGGGCTGACAGATATAAATATATATTAATATACATGCCAACTGAACTATAATTCTTGTCACGAAGCTTAAGAATTGCCGCTACCTGATTTTTCGTTCTATACAAATTTACAACTTAAAAGACCAAAATGTTCCCCTATCCCACTCAACTGCTGCTTATTGCCCAGTACTCTTGGTAATATCCCCCACCGGTGCCACCCCTCCTTATAGCCCGGTAACCCGACGGCCAAATCTAATATTTCGTCGATTTGATCGTTTATTAACCAAGTTGATTCACGATGTTAATCAATAAAGCTAAATTTTTTGAAATTTGTATTTCATATGAATTTTTTAATAATTTGCAATGAGTTGGTAACAATATAAATATTTCCCACCCATATGTCAAGAAATGACCGGCGCTATTGACAAATCATGTTGTAATCCGCCTGACTCTTCTGCCGAGCAGTGAGCCAGGATCCCAGGCTACCCTTTTACTCTTCAAAATTATCAAGACAATCCCCCCCGGTCAAACCCCAAATCATGTGCAAAGATTATCATGGAGAAATACAATTAGGGTAAGAATATGCATATTGGAAATAATTGCTTCTGGCATGCAAATGGCGAGATGGTGAAATCTTTTTCACAAGTCAAAGGGGTAGGGTGACACTTTGGCTAAAAGTTGGTGTAGGTTACAAACTTTTTTTTATTGTCTGGTTCTATAGCAGAAACCACCTTGTACAGAAATTAGCTTCTGGTTTGAGCTTCTTGTCTGTATGTCTTGTAGTTTCAGGTTTGTGAGCTTTTTTGAGACGCAACCATCTTCTCCGGATTTACAGTCTACTGTTATAAAATTTGCAGGTTGTTGCTGTATTCTTTCAAGCTTGTTGATGTTCGTAGATGTATAGGGCTCCATAATATTGACCAAAACCCATTATTGACCTGACCAGTGAATTATATGCAGTTTTCTTGCATCCCTATGGACAATATTTTAAATTTCTTATCAGCAATCCTAGTGTTGAGTTGGCCTTCTTGGCTACGTTGCAAATATGTAAGGCCATTTTAGGTCCCCATTTAGTTTTCTGGTTCCTTAAGATTTTGTCACAAAATATTGCATATTCAATACAGTTTTGATATAAAGTATACATTAACTAAGTGACTCATTTAAATTTCAATTTGTTTTGCAAAGTACAAATATTATATAAAACATTTGTTATCTTCATTACTCAAGAGCCAAATTTTAAATAAAGATTGTTCGTACATTAAATAAATCATAAGTTAGTTACATTCTTTTCTGAAATTCTAATATTGAGCTCATAATATTAAGAAATAATGGGTGTCCATCCATTTCGCCCATCATACATTCAGTCAAATATTTGCACCTGAGAACACTGATATTAGTATGAATTTTCCAGCTCCGTCTTATATTTCATGTATTTCGTTTAATTTTAACTCGGTCAAATATTAAGAAGAAATATCCTGCCAAGTGACAGTAATATATTTGCAAAGTTGATAAGGAAGCCCATTCCAGCGGCACATCTATGATACCTTAATACCGTGAGGAGGTGACATACTCTCCCAGGTTTGGTGATGAGTACAGTTAACATAATATATGTTTATTTGAGGTCACCTTTATATAAAACTGAGTCCCTGGTAAACATGCCATATAAAACAGACAATATATTGTATGTCTATTTGTTTTCTATTATATATGTTTGTGCTATATATAATTGATTTAAATTAGTTAGGTATATATTCCATATGGAGGTGCTCCTACTTACAGAAGAAGAAACAGAGTGCCATCTGTCGTCATAATGATCGTTAGAATAATACAACGACAACATTTAACACTTTGACATTTCACACATCAACATTTCAAGAATCGACAAGTTACAAGTTACAAAACATCAATATACAAATTGACAGTTTACCGATAAAGAATTTTGAAATCACACAGTTTCAAGTTACAAATTGACAATTTACGAATTAACAATTTTGAAATTACAAATATACAAGTTACAAACTGACAATTTACGCATTACGAATTATGAAATTACACACCTACAAGTTACAAATTGATAAGTAATGAATTAAGAATTTTGACCTCGTTGGCTTTCCATACTTAACGCTCTTACATCAAACATATAAAAAAACGATATATTAAATTTTGAATTCAATGAGTATGAAGGAAATCAGAATGTTGCAACTGAAAATTTAACTAATATTTTTTAAAATATCTCTGAGATTACTCAAAGAGATTTAAAAGTAAGAGAAAAAAATATAGAAAGGTATGGTCAGACAATTGTGTCTATGAGACAAAAAAAGAAATAAACTTGGTTGGAAATAAACTCAAAAAATGTCCAAATAATCAACTTAAACAGAAATATTTGAATTGTTAAAAAGTTTTTAAAAAATGGTCAAATTTTAATAAGCACAATACAGAGAGAAGATATTTAACTCGTTGACAGATAGTTTTGATAAGAAACCTAATGATTATTTGGAAATACTTAAAGGAATGAAAAACAAAAACAATGTTGGTAATGAAGTACCAAAAAATTTTAAAAGACGAAGAAAAAAATATGAAGCATATTCAGGACCAAGGAAAACCAACATTAATTTTGTAAATATAAAATAGATAGAGGAAATAGAACAGCTTGTCAATATTGAAAAGAACATTACATCTAATAGAGAAACAGATGCTCCAATAAAATACTCAGAAATGAAAAAAAACCATTATTAGTTAGGTTAAAAAAAAAAAGCATCATACACTACCGACCTACCACCCACCAATCATATACTACCAACATACCTTCCACCAATCATAGACTGCCAAGATACCTTCCACCAATCATACACTACAAACAAACCTTCCACCTATCAAACACTACCAACCAACATACCTTCCCTCAATCATCACCAACCAACATACCTTCCATCAATCATACGCTACCAACAAACCTTCCACCAATCATTCACTACCAACATACCTTTCATCAGACCTTTCACTAATCATACACTGCTAACATACCTTCCACCAATCACATTCTGCCAACATACCTACAATCAATCATAATCTGCCAACATACTTTTCACCTATCATACACTACCAACATACCTTCCACCAATCATACACTACTAACATACCTTCCACCAATCAAACACTACCAACATACCTTCTACCAATCATACACTACCAACATACTTTCCACCAATCATGCACTACCAACATACTTTTCACCAATCATACACTTCCAACATTCCTTCCACCAATCATACACTACCAACATACCTTGTTGTCCAATACCTTCCACAGATCATACACTACCAAAAAACCTACCACCAATCAAACACAACCAACATGCTTTTCACCAATTCAACACTGCTAACAAACCTTCATACAATCAAATACTACCAACATACCTTCCATTAATCACATACTACTAACACACCTCCAACCAATTATACACTACCAACATACCTTACACAAATCATACACCACCAACATACATTCCATCAAACATAAACAACCAACATACCTTCTACCAATCATACACTACCAACCAACATACTTTTCCCCAATCATACACTACCAACATACCTTCCACAATTCATACTCTACAAACATACCCTCAACCTATCATACACCACCAACATACCTTCCACCAATCATACACTGCCAACTTACCTTCTACCACTCATAATCTTTCAACAGACTTTCCACCAATCATATACTTCTTACATACCATCCACCAAGCAAATACTACCAACCTCCATTCTACCAATCATACGCTGCCAACATACTATTTACAAATCATACACTACTAGCAGACTTTCCACCAATCATACACTACCAACATACCTTCCACCAATCATATACTGCCAACATACCTTCCACCAATCATAGACTGCCAAGATACCTTCCACCAATCATACACTACAAACAAACCTTCCACCTATCAAACACTACCAACCAACATACCTTCCCCTAATCATCAACAACCAACATACCTTCCCTCAATCATCACCAACCAACATACCTTCCATCAATCATACGCTACCAACAAACCTTCCACCAATCATTCACTGCCAACATTCCTTTCATCAGACCTTTCACTAATCATACACTGCTAACATACCTTCCACCAATCACATTCTGCCAACATACCTACAATCAATCATAATCTGCCAACATACTTTTCACCTATCATACACTACCAACATACCTTCCACCAATCATACACTACTAACATACCTTCCACCAATCAAACACTACCAACATACCTTCTACCAATCATACACTACCAACATACTTTCCACCAATCATGCACTACCAACATACTTTTCACCAATCATACACTTCCAACATTCCTTCCACCAATCATACACTACCAACATACCTTGTTGTCCAATACCTTCCACAGATCAAACACTACCAAAAAACCTACCACCAATCAAACACAACCAACATGCTTTTCACCAATTCAACACTGCTAACAAACCTTCATACAATCAAATACTACCAACATACCTTCCATTAATCACATACTACTAACACACCTCCAACCAATTATACACTACCAACATACCTTACACAAATCATACACCACCAACATACATTCCATCAAACATAAACAACCAACATACCTTCTACCAATCATACACTACCAACCAACATACTTTTCCCCAATCATACACTACCAACATACCTTCCACAATTCATACTCTACAAACATACCCTCAACCTATCATACACCACCAACATACCTTCCACCAATCATACACTACCAACATACCTTCCACCAATCATACACTGCCAACTTACCTTCTACCACTCATAATCTTTCAACAGACTTTCCACCAATCATATACTTCTTACATACCATCCACCAAGCAAATACTACCAACCTCCATTCTACCAATCATACGCTGCCAACATACTATTTACAAATCATACACTACTAGCAGACTTTCCACCAATCATACACTACCAACATACCTTCCACCAATCATATACTGCCAACATACCTACAATCAATCATAATCTGCCAACATACCTTCCACCAATCATATACTGCCAACATACCTTTGATAAATAATAATCTGCCAACATACTTTCCACAAATCATACACTTCCAACATACCGTCCACCAACAATACCAACTTACCTTCCACCACTTAAACACTATCGACAGACCTTCCACCAGTATTACACTATCAACATACCTTCCACAGATCATACACTACCAAAAAACCTACCACCAATCAAACACAACCAACATGCTTTTCACCAATTCAACACTGCTAACAAACCTTCATACAATCAAATACTACCAACATACCTTCCATTAATCACATACTACTAACACACCTCCAACCAATTATACACTACCAACATACCTTACACAAATCATACACCACCAACATACATTCCATCAAACATAAACAACCAACATACCTTCTACCAATCATACACTACCAACCAACATACTTTTCCCCAATCATACACTACCAACATACCTTCCACAATTCATACTCTACAAACATACCCTCAACCTATCATACACCACCAACATACCTTCCACCAATCATACACTACCAACATACCTTCCACCAATCATACACTGCCAACTTACCTTCTACCACTCATAATCTTTCAACAGACTTTCCACCAATCATATACTTCTTACATACCATCCACCAAGCAAATACTACCAACCTCCATTCTACCAATCATACGCTGCCAACATACTATTTACAAATCATACACTACTAGCAGACTTTCCACCAATCATACACTACCAACATACCTTCCACCAATCATATACTGCCAACATACCTACAATCAATCATAATCTGCCAACATACTTTACACAAATCATAAACTACCATCATACCGTCCACCAATCATATACTACCAACTTACCTTCCACCAATTAAACACTATCAACAGACCTTCTACCAATATTACACTACCAACATACCTTCAACAGATCATACACTACCAAAAAACCTACCACCAATCAAACACTACCAACATACATTTCACCAATCAAACACTGCTTACAAACCTTCAACCATAAAACATTAACAACATACCTTCCACCAATCATGAACTACTACCATACCGTTCACCAAATTTACAAACATGCCTTCCCCCAATCATATACTACTTACACACCTTCAACCAATTATACACTACCAACATGCATTCCACCAACCAAACACCACCAACATACCTTCCACCAACACACCCTTCACCAATCATACACTTCTGACACAACTACCATCTCATCATACTCCACCAACACACCTAAACCAATCCTACATTACTGGCACAACTTCCATCTCATCATACTCTACCAACACACCCTACACCAATCATACACTACTGCACAACTACAATCTCATCATAATATACCAAAACACCCTACACCGATCCTACACTACTGACACAACTACCATCTCATCATACTCTACCAACACACCCTAAACCGATCCTACACTACTGACACAACAACCATCTCATCATACTCCACCAACACATATAACACAAATCCTACACTACTGACACAACTACGATCTCATCATAGATCACCAACACACCTTACACCAATCATACACTACTGACACAACAACCACGTCTCATCTTACTACACCAACACACCTAACACCAATCCTACACTACTGACACCACAAACATCTCATCATACTCTACCAACACACCCTACACGAATCCTACACTACTGACACAACAACCATCTCATCATACTCCACCAACACACCTAACACCAATCATATACTACTTACACAACAACCATATCATCTTACTCCACCAACACACCTAACACCAATTTTACATTACTGACACAACTACCATCTCATCATACTCCACCAACCCACCTAACACCAATCCTACACTACAGACACAACAACCACGTCTCATCATACTCCAACAACACACCTAACACCAATCATATACTACTTACACAACTACCATCTCATCATACTCTACCAACACACCCTACACCAATCCTATATTACTGAAACAACTACACTCTCATCATACTCTACCAACAGACACTACACCAATCATATACTACTTACACAACTACCATCTCATCATACTCTACCAACACACCCTTCAACCAATCATATACTACTTACACATCTACCATCTCAGCATACTCCACCAACACACCCTACACCAATCCTATATTACTGAAACAACTACAATCTCATCATACTCTACCAACAGACACTACACCAATCCTACACTACTGACACAACTACCATCTCATCATACTCTACCCATACACCTAATGCCAATCCTACACTACTGACACAACTACCATCTCATCAAACATCACCAATACACCTAACATCAATTCTACATTACTGACACAACTACCATCTCATCATACTCCAACACATCTAGCACCAATAATACACAACCAGCTCATCAACCATCTAATCATACTCTATTTACACATCTTACACCAATTATACACTAAAATAACTTCAATCATGTAATCATTTTCCAATTACACATCTAACACCACCAATAATACACTACCAGCTCATCAACCATCTACTCATACTCAAATTACACATCTAACTCCAATAATACACTACTAGCACATCAACCAACTAATCATACTCCAATTACACATCTAAGACAAATAATACACTAAAATCACTTCAATCATGTAATCATACTCCAATTACACATAATACACTACCTACACATCAGCCATCTAATCATACTCCAATACACATCTAACACCAATAATACACTATTAGCACATCAACCATCTAATCATACTCCAATTCCACATCTAACACCAATAATACACTAAATAACTTCAATCATGTAATCATACTCCAATTACACATCTAGCACAAATAATACACTACCAGCACATCACCAATCTAATCATACTCCAATTACACATCTAACACCAATAATACACTTAAATAACTTCAATCATGTAATCATACTCCAATAACACATCTAACACCATTAACACACTAAAATCACTTCAATCATGTAATCATACTCAAATTACACATAATACACTACCTACACATCAACCATCTAATCATACTCCAATACACATCTAACACCAATAATACATTACCAGCACATCAACCATCTGATCATACTCCAATTACACATCTAAAACCAATAATACACTAAAATCACTTCAATTATGTAATCATACTCCAATTACACATCTAACACCAATAACACACTAAAATCACTTCAATCATGTAATCATACTCAAGTTACACATAATACGCTACCTACACATCAACCATCTAATCATACTCCAATACACATCTAACACCAATAATACATTACCAGCGCATCAACCATCTAATCATACTCCAATTACACATCTAAAACCAATAATACACTAAAATCACTTCAATCATGTAATCATACTCAAATTACACATACTGTGGATTCATTTATTTTCGTGGGTACCAATTTTCGTGGTTTGAGGAAAACTTGCATATTCGTGGATATTTAAATTCGTGGTTTTTGTAAAGTCTTCATACATTCCTTAAGCAAATTTGTAATTCGTTGAACATTTGAATTCGTGGTTCTTCGGTATCCACGAAATCCACGAAAATTGGTATCCAACGAATATTAATGAATCCACAGTAATACACTACCTTCACATCAACCTTATAATCATACTCCAATAACACATCTTACACCATTAATACACTACCAGCACATCAATCATCTAATCATACTCCAATTACACATCTAACACCAATAATACACTACCAGCACATCAACCTTCTTATCATACTCCAATTACACATCTGAACTCAATAGTACACTAAAATACCTTCAATCATCTAATCATACTCCGATTACACATAATACACTACCAGCACATCAACCATCTAATCATACTCCAATTACACATCTAACTCCAATAATACACAACCAGTACATCAACCATCTAATCATACTCTAATTACACATCTAACTACAATAATACACAACCAGTACATCAACCATCTAATCATACTCCAATAATACACAACCAGTACATCAACCATCTAATCATACTCCAATAATACACAACCAGTACATCAACCATCTAATCATACTCCAATTACACATCTAACACCAATAATACACTACCAGCACATCAACCATCTAATCATATTCCAATTACACATCTAACACCAATTATACACTAAAATAACTTCAATCATGTTATCATACTCCAATTACATATCTAACACCAATAATACACTACCAGCACATCAACAATCTAATCATACTCCAATTACACATAATACACTACCTACACACCAACCATCTAATCATACTCAAATTACACATCTAACACCAACACTACACTAAAATAACATCAATCATGTAATCATACTCCAATTACACATCTAACACCAATAATACAGTACCAGCACATCAACCATCTAATCATACTTTAATTATACATTTAACTCCAATAATACACTTCTAGCACATCAATAATCTAATCATACTCCAATTACACATAATACACTACCTACACATCAACCATCTAATCATACTCCAATTACACATCTTACACCATTATACACTAAAATCACTTCAATCATGTAATCATACTCCAGTTACATATCTAACACCAATAATACACTACCAGCACATCAACCATATAATCATACTCCTGTCAATTACACATCTAACAAGGGGATTAAACTTTACTGTTTTTCTCCAGGGGCCAGCTGGGGCCCAAAAATATTATTTTTAGGGGCCCAGTTGAAATTTCATGGGCCCAATCAATTTTTATACTTATAAAATAAAACATTTCCCACCAAAATTATCTCCTTAAATTTGAACTTCCTGTTGACAATTTGATACTATAGCTGTTTCTATCAATCATTAAATGCTATTTCAAATTCAATCCATCCTATAATAGTGTTGATCAAAAACATTATACAATTAGTTTTTATAGAAGATTGAATAGCAACCTAGATATTTTTATATCTATTTACAAGATTTTGCATTTCGTTTTTTCATTAAAAGATTTTGTAAATAGCGATGCATGGACAAGTTATCATCAAATACTGGCCTGTATTGACTCCTTGTGCAACTAGAATGCATCTCTGAAGCAGTGTAGATTCAATAGTTTTGACTAAAATACTAAACAATAATTAAATACTTGTAGAAGCCTTAAAAGATAGATAAAAACACTTGTTTAGAGAATAAGGTACAGACTTGGGGTCAATAACATTGGAATGTAATTAATTAAATTACACATTACATTGCAAAAATTGTCAATCACACTAATTACACATTACACAGTTTTTGAAATGTAATTAATTAAATTACAATTACTTTACTAAAGTAATTAATTAAATTACACATTACATTTCATCATAATATTTGTTAACCAATATTATACTTGTATGTATAATGTATGTGTAAAATATTCATGTAAACATAGTTTAAGCGTTGCATTTGATAATCATGAGTAATTTTAATGTTTTGTCATTTAGTCTGCATCTCTCTGGTCTGTACATTTTGACAGCCATTCTCAAAAGTATTTCTATTGGAGCTAGTTTGTCATATATCACTTGATTAGAACATGGAGGTATTATACTTCCATAATCAGTAGATGTGTTGATAGAAGAGGAAATTAGTTCCTATTAACTTGCCAATACATTAAGGGGTATTTTGACTTCTCAGAAATGAAGCTATTTAAATAAAACATAGCATGAATAAAAAAATTATAAATAGATAAAAAAAAATCACTTAATAATTATTAAAAGGTATCCTTGTCACAACATTGAAAATAATATTTAGTACAAACAATGTATATAATGTCTATATCTTAGCAATATTTTGCTAATTAGATAAAATACATGAAATAGTGGCATTGGCCAGGGAAATTTTAATCTGATTAACTGCTGTTTGTTTTATTCAGCTAATAATTTTTGTCTCTATAATCCTTTTGTGTATACTAATTTGACAAAATGTTTGTGTGCAGTAAATTTAAATTCTAAATGAACTCTCATAAAGATTTTTCACACATTTTTTTGTTTTTGTTTAACATGGTGATTTATTACTTTTCAGTCTATTTAGTTATCTTTCTTAAAAACATATGTATTTTTTCAAATAATAAGACTATTCCGAAAAAAATTCTGTTGGTCAAATAAGTTATATAAAAACTTTAGAAGAAATTACAGAAAGTATGTGATATCAATATTTGAAAAATAAAATAAATATTCTTTTACAATTTATATTATTAAACAAAAATCCTTATCATTAACACCATAAAGGTACATGTAATTGAAATGTAATTCAAAAGTAATTGAGCATTACAAGCTTTTTTCATTGTAATTAATTAAATTACCATTACAAGTAATTAAAAAAATGTTCAATTACACATTACATTCCATTACATGGAAAATTGTAATGCATTTCACTTAATTATAATTACATTTTAAATGACCCCATCCCTGATGGGGTATATGTAAAAATCGTGACTTCGCATCAAAAACTTATTTGCCCGTCTGAGTTTTGGTTATAAAAATAAACTTACTAGTTAACAGAAATTTTCTCTTTAATTCAATCGCTTTGAATAGACAATCAGGTTTCCATTTGGGAACAAGTTTTGTTTATATCGCAGGGGATGGGTAGAAATGGGATTCACTGCAAAATATTTTACAGTCGCCACCTAGACTATCGGGATGATAAAATATATTTGCCCAGCCGAAAATGTGGTCGCCTTGGGCGATTGGGCAACTGTTAAGTTAATCCCTGTTAGTAACATCAATAATAACCTACAAGCACATCAACTATCTAATCATACTCTAATTACACATCTAACACTAATAATACACTGCCAGCACATCACTTACTATCTGATCATACTCCAATTACACATCTAACACCGATAACACTGCCAGTACTTCAACCATCTAATCATTCTCTAATTACACATCTAACACCGATAACACTGCCAGTACTTCAACCATCTAATCATTCTCTAATTACACATCTAACACCGATAACACTGCCAGTACTTCAACCATCTAATCATTCTCTAATTACACATCTAACACCGATAACACTGCCAGTACTTCAACCATCTAATCATTCTCTAATTACACATCTAACACTAATAATACACTGCCAGCACATCACTTACTATCTGATCATACTCCAATTACACATCTAACACCGATAACACTGCCAGTACTTCAACCATCTAATCATACTCTAATTACACATCTAACACCGATAACACTGCCAGTACTTCAACCATCTAATCATTCTCTAATTACACATCGAACACCAATAATACACTACTGGTAGTGTATGATTGATGTAAGGTGTATTGGTGGAATGTAATAAGATGGTAGTTTTGTTAATAGTGTATGATTAGAGTAATATGTGTTTCCGGAGTATGATTAGATGGTAGTTGTGTCAGTAATATATGATTGGTGTTAGGTGTGTTGGTGGAGTATGATGAGATGGTAGTTGTGTCAGTAATGTAGGATAGGTGTTAGGTGTGTTGGTGGAGTATGATGAGATGGTAGTTGTGTCAATAATGTAGGATTGGTGTTATGTGTGTTGGTGGAGTATGATGAAATGGTTGTTGTGTCAGCAATGTAGGATTAATGTTAATAGTGTATGATTGGTGTAAAGTTTATTGGTAGTTTTTTTAATAGTGTATGGTTGGTGTAAGGTGTATTGGTGGAATGTGATTATTTGGTAGTTGTGATGGTAGTGTATGATTGGTGGAATGTGATAAGTTGGTAGTTGTGATGGTAAGGTATGATTCGTGGAAGGTACTGGTGGAATTTGATTTGATGATAGTTAGATGTGTTGCTGGAGTATAATTAGATGGCAGTTTTGTTTATATTGTATGATTGTTGTAGGGTGTGTTGGTGGAATGTGATTAGATGGTAGTTTTGTTAATAGTATATGATTGGTGTAGGGTTTGTTGGTGGAATGTGATTACATGTAGATGGTAGTTGTGTCAGTAGTGTATGATTGGTGTAGGGTGTGTTGGTGGAATGTGATAAGATGGTAGTGCATGGTTGGTGAAAGGTGTATTGGTGGAATGTGATAAGATGGTAGTTGTGATAGAAGAGTATGATTGGTGTAGGGTGTGTTGGTGGAATGTGATTAGATGGTAGTTTTGTTAAATAGTGTATGATTGGTGTATGGTGTGCTGGTGGAATGTGATAAGATTGTAGTTTTGTTAAATAGTGTATGATTGGTGTATGGTGTGCTGGTGGAATGTGATTAGATTGTAGTTTTGTTAATAGTGTATGATTGGTGTAGGGCTTTGTTGGTGGAATGTGATTAGATGGTAGTTGTGTCAGTAGTGTATGATTTGTGTAGGGTGTGTTGGTGGAATGTACTAAGATGGTAGTGCATGGTTGGTGAAAGGTGTTTTGGTGGAATGTGATAAGATGGTAGTTGTGATGGAAGATTATGATTGGTGTAGGGTGTGTTGATGGAATATGATTAGATGGTAGTTGTGTTGGTAGTGTATGATTGGTGTAGGGTGTGTTGGTGAAATGTGAATAGATGGTAGTTTTGTAAATATTGATGATTGGTGTAGGGTGAGTTGATGGAATGTCATTAAATGGTAGTTTTGTTAATAGTGTATGATTGGTGTAAGGTGTGATGTAAGAATGTGATTAGATGGTAGTTGTGATGGTAGTTAGACGTGTTGCTGGAGTATAATTAGATGGTATTTTTGTTAATAGTGTATGATTGGTGTAAGGTGTGATGTTAGAATGTGATAAGATGGTAGTTGTGATGGTAGTTAGACGTGTTGCTGGAGTATAATTAGATGGTAGTTTTGTTAATAGTGTATGTTTGTTGTAGGGTGTGTTGGTGGAATGTGATAAGATTGTAGTTTTGTTAATAGTGTATGGTTTGTGTAAGGTGTATTTGTGGAATGTCATTAGATGGAAGTTGTGTTGGAAGTATATGATTGGTGTAATGTGTGTTGGTGGAATGTGATTACACGGTAATTTAATGACACGCCACCAATACACCTTACACCAATCATACACTATTAACAAATCTACAATCTTATCACATTCCACAAACACACCCTACACCAACCATACCTTACCACCACCAATCTCATCATATTCCACCAACACACCGCACCTTACACCAATCATACACTATTAACAAAAATACCATCTTATTACATTCACCAAAACACCTTACACAAATCATACACAACCATCACAACTACCATCTAATCACAATCCACTAACCCACCTTACACCAAGTATACACTATTAACATAACTACCATTTAATGAGATTCCACCAATACACCTTACATTAATCAAACACTACTAACAAAACTACCATCTAATCATACTTCAGCAACACATCTTACTACCATCTAATCACATTTCACCAACAGATCTTACACCAATCATACACTATTTACAAAATTACCATCTAATCATACTCCACCAATACACCTTACACCAATCATACACAATTTACAAAACTACCATCTAATCACATTCCACCAATACACCTTACACCAATCATACACTTCTAACAAAACTACCATCTAATCATACTCCAGCAACACATCTTACTACCATCGTATCACATTCCACAAACAGATCTTACACCAATCATACTCTATTAACAAAACTACCATCTAATCACATTCCACCAATACACATTACACCAATCATAAACTATTAACAAAACTACCATCTAATCACATTTCACCAACACACCATACACCAACCATACACTATTAACAAAACTACCATCTAATCACATTTCACCAATACACCAATCATACACTAATAACAAAACTATCATTTAATGACATTCCACCAATACATCTTACACCAATCATACACTACTAACAAAACTACCATCTAATCATACTCCAGCAACACATCTTACTACCATCTAATCACATTTCACCAACAGATCTTACACCAATCATACACTTTTTATAAAACTACCATCTAATCATACTCCACCAATACACCTTACACCAATCATACACTATTTACAAAACTACCATCTTCTCACATTCCATCAATACACCTTACACCAATCATACACTTTTAACAAAACTACCATTTAATGAGATTCCACCAATACACCTTACACAAATCATACACTATTTACAAAACTACCATCTTATCACATTCCACCAATACACCTTACACCAATCATACACTTTTAACAAAACTACCATATAATCATACTCCAGCAACACATTTAACTACCATCTAATCACATTCCAGCAACAGATCTTACACCAATCATACACTATTAACAAAGCTACCATTTAATCATACTCCAGCAACACATCTTACACTACCATCACAACTAACATCTTATCACATTTCACCAACACACCCTACACCAATATTCAAAAATTTCTTTAACAGCAAAATCTCAAATATTATTCATTGATCTTTTTATAATGACACTTCATTTTTGTTGTTGGTTTAGGTTCACTGGTTTTTATTTCAAGTATATATAAATAAGATAACATTCTGCATTGCATAGGTAAAATTAATGCAACAGTTACCTATTATTTAATGTTTTACAGTTTTTGAAATTAAAGATATATATGTGTATAATTAATGAAGGATTATTTGATTGTATATCAGGGTAAGACTCCTTATGATTTGGTAAAAATAGAAAGCTCTGATGATGAAGAGAGAAAAAGTAAGAAGGAAGAACTGATGGACTTCCTTAAGGTAAATAGTATTGTCTTACTTTAAAAGATATTCACAGATTATAAGACACAAAACAGACTTGGTACAAAGAATTTACAATAAAACGGTTGCCTGTAGTTTTCAGTGTCATTGTAGTATGTGTTGTCACAATGTAAGTTGACAATTCCAAGCTTTTTGCCTAATATACATGTTGGCATATGTGAAAGACAAATGTTTAAAATCTGTGTTCTCATCTGTTGGATGTCTCTTATTTTTTGTGTCATCAGCTTGGTATCTCCAAGGTATATAAATCACATCATCTCCGTTTATGTATATATAATGCATACCTCTGTGTTGAAAGGTTGATTTACATGTTCTTGCAAATATGTAATAATCATATATTAAAACAAAAAGCACAAAAATCAGGGGCTATGTTTAGTAGTTACCTTCGGACTGTTGGTATTTTACTACAAGTGAAAACATTAAAAATGGATTAAAAATTGGCAGATAGAAAGGTGATACATGTACATTTTAGGATATACCTGCTTTGTATGAAGTTATACTTAGATAAAACATTTAGAAAGCTGTGACAATTGAAAAATGAAAAATTTGTTGGAATAGATAGGGATTTTGAATTGGTGGTCTGACACCTTTAAAGCAAAAAACGGTGAATCACAAAAATCAGAAAACAATTGATTTGTTTTCTTAACTGATCATTTCAAATAAAGGTAGCCACATTACATGCATTACAGCACATATTGCCAGATTGGAGCCTAAAACCTGAAAACCTGAATATGTGCTATTTTCTTGCAATTAAACATAGGGAGAAATAAAACATACTTTCAGAAATGATGCATTGTTGATAACACAATTTTTTTCGAACTTGGCAATAACTGCTTCTGAAAAAAAAAAATATATAAATTATTTGAAAAAGGACATCACATTACAAATCATTAGTAAAATATTGTTTGTAGTCCATTTTTGGGTATTAGGATTTATGACCGAAGTCACCATCACACAACTCAAGTGCCAGTTAGTGTGGGTTGTATCATCAACCTGGTCAAACGAAAAACTTGAAAATATGTATTCCCAACTTCTCTATAAAGAATAATGTATCTGACGTATGTATTTCTTGATCTTATATGCATTTTTCCTCTTTTCCAAACATTATGTGCAAATAATTATGGGCAAATTTGTAATTTTTCTAAAAATCATTATTTTCATTGACAAATTGGGCCTTTAAAACATTATGTGCAAATAATAATGGGCAAATTTGTAATTTTTCTAAAAATCATTATTTGCATTGACAAATTGGGCCTTTAAAATATATGTATTAAACTATTTGACAAGTTTTCACATGGGGCATGATAGTTTATAGCATATTTTTCCTCTTTTGTAGACTGTCATGTCAAAGACATCCCTAGAAGTAGCTCCTGACTCCCATTTACAGGAACCTGCAGCACCAGTAGTTGAAGGTAATAATATAATGTTAAATATTCAGATACCGGCTGAAATGATTTATAATTACTTGTTTCTAATATACGGAAACCTTGATATCTGCTTATAATGTTATAATGAAAAATGATGAAAAAAACCAACAAATTGATGGGAAAAGTGGAGTAGGCTATTGATGAAGATTACAGATCACATTTACTTTAAAATCATTCTCATCTAATTTATACTTTCCTCAACGTGTTGAATATATTTTTGATAATCATTCTTACTAGTTCCTCTCACAAGGCATGTGACGTCAATATCATTCTTACTTGTTTCTCTCACAAGGCATGTGACGTCAATATCTTTCTTACTTGTTCCCCTCACAAGGCATGTGACATCAATATCATTCTCATTTGTTAATCAAACAAGGTATGTGATGTCAATATCATTCTTACTTGTTTCTCTCACAAGGCATGTGACATCAATATCATTCTTACTTGTTGCTGTCACAAGGCATGTGATGTCAATATCATTCGTACTTGTTCCCCTCACTAGGCATGTGACGTCAATATCATTCTTACTTGTTTTTCTCACAAGGCAGGTAACAGTACTATCGTTCTCACTTGTTTCTCACACAAGGCATGTGGTGTCAATATCATTCTTACTTGTTAGCTCACAAGGCATTTGACCATACCATCATTCTCACTTGTTCCTCACACAAGGCATGTGATATCAATATCATTCTTACTTGTTCCCCTCACAAGGCATGTGGTGTCAATATCATTCTTACTTGTTTCTCTCACAAGGCATTTGACCATACCACCATTCTCACTTGTTCCTCACACAAGGCATGTGATATCAATATCATTCTTACTTGTTCCCCTCACAAGGCATGTGGTGTCAATATCATTCTCACTTGTTCCTCACACAAACCATTTGAGGTCAATATCATTCTTACTTGTTCCCCTCACAAGGCATGTGATGTCAATATCATTCTTACTTGTTTCTCTCACAAGGTATATGACGTTAATATCATTCTTACTTGTTTCTCTCACAAGGCATGTGACAGTACTATAATTCTCACTTGTTCCTCACACAAGGCATGTGATGTCAATATCATTCTTACTTGTTCCCCTAAAAAGGCATGTGACAGTACTATCATTCTCACTTGTTCCTCACACAAACCATTTGAGGTCAATATCATTCTTACTTGTTCCCCTCACAAGGCATGTGACAGTACTATCATTCTCGCTTGTTCTTCACACAAGGCATGTGACGTCAATATCATTTTTACTTGTTTTGCATAAGGCATGTGCCGTCAATATCATTCTTACTTGTTTCTCTCGCACGGCATGTGACGGTACTATCATTCTCACTTGTTCCTCACACAAGGCATGTGACGTCAATATCCTTCTTACTTGTTACTGTCACTAGGCGTGTGACGTCAATATCATTCTTACTTGTTCCCCTTACAAGGCATGTGCCGTCAATATATCATTTTTACTTGTTCCCCTCATAAGGCATGTGACATCAAAATCATTCTTACTTGTTCCCCTGACAAGGCATGTGACATCAATATCATACTGACTTGTTCCTCACACAAGGCATGCGACATCAAAAGCATTCCTACTTGTTCCTATCACAAGGCATGTGATGATAATATCATTCTAACTTGTTCCTTCTTGAGACATGTGACATCAATATCATTTTTACGTGTTCCTCTCACAAGGCATGTGACATCAATATCATTCTTACTTGTTCCCCTCACAAGACATGTGACGTCAATATCATTCTTACTAGTTCCTCTCGCAAGTTATGTGAAGTCAATATCATTCTTACTGTTCCCCTCACAAGGCATGTGACGTCAATATCATTCTTACTTGGTCCCCTAACAAGGTATGTAACGTCAATATCATTCTTACTTGTTTCCATCACAAGGCATGTGATATCAATACATATATTTATTAATAGTATCGGAAGCACATGTCTGTGTTTGTTTATGTTCAACACGTGTTGGTGAGCACATGGTTGCATACCTGGTTTGTTATTGTATGATTTGATTGGCTATTGTATGTCGCAATGCAGGTATCCTACCCGTTTGTACGAGGGTAGGATCGTGATTCTCGTGCAGAATCTCATTATAAATATAAGATATTTTCAATAACCAGTTATTCGACGTTCTGCCTTTACCGAGTAGCATACCTTCCGTTTCGTTATACATATCTCCCACCCACCCCACCCATTTTGATAGATTTGAGTTAGACAGTTTAATGATGTGACAAGATAAATTGTAATAATAATGTATTTATTGTGTTTTGTAGATTGTTGTTGATTTTGATGTTTAGTGGGATGGAGTCCCGATACGGTGTTTTGTTGTATCGAGAAAATTGTGTGATTTGATTGGATGAGTAAATAGATGCAGATGGACGTTTAAATGACTATTGAATTGTGAATATGTATGAAATGGTTTAAATGTTTGAAGAAGGAGAAAAAATAAAGTATTAAAGTTTGCTACTCACAAGGAGAGCTCATTCCTATTGTATACATGTGTTGAGTTTTATTGACTAAATAATTTATGTTCGGTTAAGCTTGGCGAATTAGAACATAACATTCTTACTTGTTCCTCTCACAAGGCATGTGACATCAATATCATTCTTACTTGTTGCTGTCACAAGGCATGTGACATCAATATCATTCTTACTTGTTCCCCTCACAAGGCATGTGACGTCAATATTATTCTTACTGTTCCCCTCACAAGGCATGTGACGTCAATATCATTCTTACTTGTTCCCCTCACAAGGCATGTGACATCAATATCATTCTTACTTGTTCCCCTCACAAAGCATTTTTTACGTTACTTCATCACATTATTCACATCCAATTTAATGAAATATATATAACTATAGAATAATGTCTATCAAGAATTGATGTTTATTGATGAACATATGATTGTTTATATTATCATGCACTGATCGTAAATAAGGTATAAGTCAATGCAATAAGATTGGACAGTATGCTTTTATTTCCTTGTCTAAAGATGATAGGAAGATTTGTTGTCCCAAGTACATCCATACTTTCCTGAGAGTATTGCCACAGTGGGATATAGCTGATCTGCCTAAGACAAGTAAACGGATGTTTACTGCCTACAATAGTAGAGGGTCATGGTGTTTTCTTGTTTGTGCGTCTGTCCCAGTATCAAGTTAACGTTTTGAAGTAAACATGTAGTTTGTGATCACATCAACTTGAAACTTAGATAATATATATATAACTCAAGCAATTAAATATTTGATTAAAATTGAGAATGGAAATGGGGAATGCAATAAAGAGACTTCAACCAGATCAAAAAGCATAATACAGCCACAGGCACTTGTCTCAGAATTTTTTTTTACCTATATACCTTAATATAACACAAGGTACTTAACTAAATTTTTTGAAAAATTACACCCAGTCCCGAATTCACGTTATTTTTTTATTTCTCGGTTGTCAAACCTACTTAAACTTAATATGCCGTAAATCTAAATTGATTTATCTACACAATGGTGTATGACACGGCTATCATTGTTGTCGGGATCATAAGTAGCAGGCCTCACAAGTCGGTCAACGGGATGTTTCTTTGCATTCGTCTGATTTTTTGGCAACACCCAGCCCGCAGTGATTGAATTATTATAAAAAATATTAAAATAAAAACTGTCAGCTTCCCTCTGACTATCAATTATTATCTTTATTGTAAATTCTTTACAGATTATGTGAAACAAACCCAAATAAGTGTTTTTTGAGGTCTGTCAAATGTGTCAGGAGTTTCTAATTTTAGAACTCGGATTTTCCCATTTTATTTACATCATTCAGACACTCTCTGGATTTTACATAAGATATTGAGATAACTCTAAAGGGTTTTAAAAGCGGGAAATTTTGAAGTATGGAACTGAATGAAAAGATGTATTTAGCTAATAATGCTATTTGTTCATGGTATGTATATTTTTAATAACACTTTAATATCATTTTGAGTAGGGAAAACAAAACAAAAACATATGTCAATTCTTATTTGAATGGTAATTGACATTTTTAAAATCCTAAACTTGCACAACCCCTTGGAGCTGGAAAATCAAATGAGTATGGTTATATTCTAATCTATATACATTCTAATCCCACAAAATAAGGGGATATGGTATAATTGCAATTGATGCCACTCTCTAGCAGCTGCCTTCAAATCAAGTGGACATATAACTATGGATGTGGTCCCACTGATACAATGATCTATAATCATGATAATTGCATCCTTGACATTTGGTTGCATGATGTTTTGCTTTTTGGGGCATATGATATCTGATGCAATTTCCACTGCTACAAATTCCATTATAGCCTCATTATATTAACTGAATTATAACCTTTGTGTTATAACCAATCTCTTGTCTTGAATTTGCATGAAATATTTGAACCGGGTTTTAAAACAGTCAACTAGTTATCAGAGCCTGACATGTTCCCTTTAATAAAATTTCATGGAAAACCATTCATTTCAATTTTTCCTGAATATGCATGTAATATTTAACACCTATTCTAAGGTTATATTTAACCAAGACATATTTTAGCCTTGTCTTTTACAAATAACAAACATTTTGTAGGCTATCTGAAAATCTGGATATTGATGAAAATAAACTACTGAGAAGTCCCAACATATCCATAGAGAGCATATACAGCAAAGCGTCCAGTGATATCCCAAATGTAAAGGAAATTTGCAATCAGAACTGCATATTCAAAATGCTTAAAGCCATTTTTCCATGTATAACAAAGTCCAAGATGAAAGAAAATGGTGTATTTATATCGAGTGTCAAAGGGGTAAAATTTGATTTACAGCCTGGTGAAAATATCAGATTTGCAGATATTAACAAATATGTTCCCACGCAATGGAATGTTTTAGAAAATACAACCACTACGCTAACGTTAGGATATCTTTCTATTGAAAAATTCAATGGAAATTCAGTTCTTATGAAGTTGAAAATAGGAAGTGATGGACTAATAGGACTTTTTGTGGCTGGGAAAGCCATAAATCTTTCTGACTTTTTCATTGGCAAAAGTATCACATTCACTCTAAAATCGTTAAAGGGTCTATTTAAAAGTTTAAGAACAGTTGGTTTATGTTATGGTGCTACTCTTGAAACAAATGATTCTGATATATTTTCTTCAAGCAAACTGTGTGTTAAAGAAATCTGCTTAACAGACACCAAGTCTAAGACTGTAATAAGACATGTAGAGTGTTTGAGAACTGTCCAAATAAATTCTCAATCTCATACTTGTATTAAATGTTCTGAGCACAAGCGTCATAAAAAATATGATCAATCAAAGATAAAAAACTCTGACAAGGAAAATGTTAATCCAGCAACCCAGCAAAAAACAGATGTAACTGATCAATTGAGGAAAATTGCACCAAATTTAAGTGAAAATCAAATTTTACTTATTACAAGTCAAATTGAATCTTCATCACTTACACATTCTAAAGGTGTTCGATGGCCAAAGGAAATTATATGCATGGCACTGACCATATACAACAGAAATCCTTCAACATACAAAGACATTACAAGAAATGGTTGGCTTAACTTGCCATTTGAAAGTCTTCTATATTTATATAAAAATGCTGTAAAACAAAAACCTGGTATAATTCCTACCATGATGGCGTGGATGAAAAATGAGGCTGTTAGGCTTAGGGTTGAAAAAGAAGGCTATTATGGTGGTGTTTTATTGGATGAAATGTCCATACAAGAGGACCTGCAAATAGTTAACCATGGGAATGGTACCTCATTGTTTGGATTGGTAGATTGTGAACCTGAGGTTATGTTAATGCACTGTTCCAATGAAGGTAAATGTGAAAGTAAATTAGCAAATCATGTTATGCAGTACATTTTCCATGGAATAACTGGCTTCCGTTGGCCATTTGCTAATTATCCTAATGCACAAGCTGCACCTGCTGACATATTTATCACAACCTGGAAATGCATTGACGCATTATATGAATGGGGTTTTAAACCCATTTACTTATGTATGGACGGTTCTAGCAATAACCGTGCTTTCCTGAAAATGCATTTTCCTAAAAAAAAAAACCTTTTGACAAAAATGGTGGCTTCACATTACAAAAACCCTTTAAGAAAAATGATCTTTATCATGGACCCCTGCCATCTTATCAAAAAAATCCGTAATAGTGTGTTATCCAGTGGTATAAAAGCTCATGACCAGAGACTATTATCATTTGAAAGCTGTACAATTCAATGGCAGATGTGGATTGATGCATGTAACTGGGATCGTAATACCCATAGGTTTCCAATACACAATAAATTAACTCAGGAGCACATCTTCCCTAACAATGCTCAAAAAATGAGAAACAAGCTGGCATTTGAAACACTTAATGTTGACATGTTGCATTTAATGAAAATGTATAGAAAGTCTCTCAGTGGTGAAGCTGGTCAGCAGGCATTAAGTGCAGTTATCCAATTTCTTGAACACTCTAGTACATTGGTGGAGTTTTTCACTGATCAGCGGCCTGTAAAAGATATGAGTGATGAAAGAATAATGAAATTAAGTATTGCATATAATTGGTATAAATCATGGGAAAAACAGGTTTGTCAAAATGACACTATAAGTAGGCGATACAAGAGTCTTCTTACCATGGAAACAAGAGAAGACCTTGATTTTATGTACCATGGGATAATGTCGCTCGCTCATCACCTTTTGTATTGAAGTTCTAAAGGCTGAAGTTGTACCATCAAGACTTAACAGTGATATAATTGAAAATATTTTTTTGTCAACAAAGATCGCTCTACCATGGACCTACTACCCATCCAACATATAACTCATATAGAACTGGTATAAACAGTGTTGATTTAGGGCAGTCTTTAGTATCTAGAAAGAGTAATGCAGGTGGAAATGGTGCAAAGCCATTTTCTGCTGAAATTCCAACAAAGAAATTAAGAATTTGATAAAACAGTGTATAGACTGACAGCTAACCAATATTATGACATACAAATGTAAAGAGGGATAAATTTTAATTAGACAATAATCTATATTAAAGCTATATATATATCAATTAATAAATGAAATGTTGACTTTTGCATAGACTAAAATTTCTTTTAATAAAATTTAAAATCTCATTGAGATCTGACCATTAATACCAGTCACACAGCAAACAATATCTTAACATACATACTTATTATTTAAGAGAACAAGATATATATGAAAATACAAAGCACAGTACAAAGATGAATAACTCTTGTTAAATATAACTGTTATCTGTGTCCATGTGGACAATTTTATTTAGAGATCAAATGTACAACTTCATAGTATTAAAATCGGAATCTTCATTTGTCTTGGTGTATTCCTGTGTCAGCTGTGTGTATATTTTTTTGTTTGTGTGTATGTGCCTGTGTAATACAGCTGTCAGCTGCATAACTGCATACATGTACAAAATTATAACAACAAAAAAAAAACCAAGAAGATGGTTTAAAAGCAGTCTTCACATTTTGTCTTTGGTCTCTTATTGGCAATCATGACATATCATCTTATCTATATATATCTATATTTAAGATTTATTGAGGTTATATGTCAAGCTATTAACTCTATCAATGTGGAAAAATGTTTCATAAATACATGTAAACATTTCAGAATTTAAGATTAAGAAAATATATGCCTTTGAAGCACAGGCACTGGTCTCAGAATTAAGGTATATAGGAATATTTTTCTGCGACAAGTTCCTGCGCTATTAAGGTTTCCCTCATAGAATAGAAAAAAATAGCAGTGTTTTTTAAGTAATTAAATTGATTACACTAAACACAAAAACTTACAGAAATGTTTGGTCATCTATTCACAGCACTTCATGCAATACCAATCATCTTCTGTTTTATCTATTAATTGATCAGCTGATATATTCTGACATTTTTTGTGATACCAGTTGTCACATATGTCATATTGTATCCTTTCATCAACAGTGTTAAACTTGCAACTACATATTGAGCAAACAATTTCATCTTTTTGAATTTTTTCCAAATTTTTCTTTCTTGTTATCCTGCTTTTAGGAGTGAATGGTTTTCTTTTTCTCTTACTTCCTTTTTTTGACGCAGATTGTTTAAGGTCTTCAACAACTGGTACATGTTCAAGGTTTTCAACAGCTTGCTCATTGTCTTCAGAATTTGTTAGTTGACCCACATTTGGAATACTAATAAAATTAGGCACAGTGGCTAGTAAATTATCACACATAGCTTGTTTGGTATCTTTTATAGACATGTTTATGTCATATGCTTTTCCTAGACACATTAATTGCTTTTTTGTAAAACATTTTAAAACTAATGTACCAGAATCACAAATGCAGGATTGCAGTTTTAGGTGTGAACTTATTTTATGTTCAGATTTATCATTCAAAATGTATGACATTGAAATTTGTTTACTGGTGTTGTCTCTTTTTGCTGTTTCAACAACCCTTTTTCTAAGAGTTTCAGATTTTTGCATTCCAAAACTTTTAATTAAGTCTTTTCGAGATTGGTTGTCAGATACTCGACAAAATCTCAAAATTAAGTCTGAATATAGCGCTTTTAAACAAGCCATTGCTAAGTCCTCATCCACTCTTACAAAGGTAGCTGTGAGATCAAAATTCTGTAATAATTTCTGAAAATTACTAAAAAGTGTCTTGCTGCTTAATAATTTCTCATGAACAAAATTAAATATATTAGAGCCATGTTTATGAAACATTTTTTCATTCTGATAATTTATTCGGTTTCTATCAATATCAACAAAAAAGTCTAATACATCATCTTTTATGTCAGTTAATCCTTGTGTTAAATTTTGTTTTCTTTTGGTTTCTTCAAGGCTTTCTTTGTATGAACTACTCTCTAATAAATCAGCATATGTTGTTGTCATATAATCCAATATTTTTACTTTAAGGAAGCAATCAGTCACACAGGACTGTTTGTTTTTCTTATACATGTTATTTTTTCCTATTGTCATGTAATGATACTTTGATTTTGCAATACATCTTCCAGCAATATACCTAAGTTTGCCCAAGCCTGCATCATCATTTGAGTATGCACTTTGTTGAGGTGAAAATTCAGTTGAATCCTTAATGTTACTAGTTTTATTTTCTATAATAAAATGTGAAACAAAGTCAAAAATTCTACTAAAAACTGTGAAGTCATCAGATTCTGCCTTCCTATTGCAACAATTTTCAATGAGAGATATATATTCATTAGAATGTGAAAACTTATAGAGTTTGCTGAAATAGTTTGTCCATGATTTTGAATCTGTCTTTTTTTCAGTAGATTCACTTCCAAAAACCTGTTCATATATATCTGACATATTTTCAAAAATTGTCGTCAGATATAAATTTAGTTGTAATTTATGCTTTTCTAGCAGTAAATTCAATCGCTCATTTATAAAAACCTGTTCATCAGTCACCAGCATATCAGGTAAACATGACCGTATGTCATCTAAACTTATTGGACAGTCATTTAAATTCACTTGTACATTGTGTATCTCATCTTCAGATGCAACACTATCACCCTTATTTTTATTAACATGTACCATTTTCTCAATTTCATCAATTTCTTCATAAGTGAATTCTGATAATTCTGATTCAGATAAAACATTTTCTTCAAACTCTAAATTAAATTCTGTTGCTAAGGAATATGAAATATTGCAGCATTCCAAATCACTAAGAAATGGAACAGAATTCAGTTCATAAAATTCAAATAGGGATTTCTCAGGTTTTATTACATTTTTAGTATGAAAATCAATCAATCTCAGTCCTTTCTTTTTTCTTACCCTACCAACTGCCACACCCAGTTGTCCTGCTTTAAAAATATTTGAAGAATCAACCTCAACTCTATCCAAAGTAAGCCCTTGTGCCTTATGAATAGTCGCACCATATGACAAGACTAATGGTATTTGTAGTCTACTAGCTACAACTTTGTTATCAATTGAACTATAAACTGTGAACATTTCTCTTTTTATGTCAGTTATCAAACCATTAAAGTTAACAGTGACAGTGTTATTGTCAGTATTTATTTCCTGCACAGTTCCTTGTAACCCATTGACAAGATTTTTACTTAATTTTTTCACCAACATTACTGGACAGTTTATTTTTATATGTAAAGATTGACCAACAGACATTTTCCTTAATTTAGTTGGGTCTCCTTCATCAAGAGAATGAAATGATTTTAAATCTCCTTCTAGATCAAGAAGGCGCGACGCATTATACACTTCTCTGTCAAAATTTCTTGCAAAGAGTCTGATGGGGTCATTGCCAGGAGGGGGTGGCCTTTGGGGACGTTTTAACAAATTATGCGTATCAGTTGGTAGCTCTCCTCTTGAAATATCATGTATGGCCTTCACAAAATCAGGTTCATCTTGACGCATTACTTTATCGAGCACTACTTTATGTCTAAATACATTTTTAAAAATATCAGACTTAAAACAGAATTCTCCAGGGTCTCTGTTAAGTAAATCTGGAACTGGGGGGAGCTGAAAAAAATCTCCTGACCCAATTATTTGTATACTTCCAAAATAAAGATCACTATCTCTGATATTTCTACATATAAATTCAATTTGATTAAACATTTTTGCAGAAAGCATTGATATTTCATCAAGAATCAAAACATCTGTTTGCTTGATGTTCAATTTGTATTTTTGAAAATGTTCATCAATATTCAACTTTTGTAATAATTTGTCGTTAGAATAATGACCATCTGCTATACCGGACCAGGAATGGACAGTAATCCCACCTATATTCAAGGAAGCCACTCCTGTTGTTCCTGTGACTGCGACCGTTTTCCCCCCTTTTTTTAGTTCTTGTTCAATAGTACAGACCAAATGGCTCTTCCCCGTTCCACTTTGCCCCAAAACCAAAAGGTTATGACCATTTTTTACCTCATTTAATGCTATTAGCTGTTTAACATTCATTTTGTTATGAAACACGCGTGTACACGACTCACAAACGGAAGTTTTTAACGACCTTGACCGGCTACACATCCCTTGCACGGTCGGTGAGTAGTACACGACTCTGTACACAACGACACTAATGTAGAGTTATAAATTGACCAAAATTTCCCACATTTATTTTTAGCCAGACGATTGACCAATGAGAAACCAGTACAAAATTACATGCGGACTGGGTGTTGCCAAAAAATCAGACGAATGCAAAGAAACATCCCGTTGACCGACTTGTGAGGCCTGCTACTAATGATCCCGACAACAATGATAGCCGTGTCATACACCATTGTGTAGATAAATCAATTTAGATTTACAGCATATTAAGTTTAAGTAGGTTTGACAACCGAGAGAAATAAAAAAATAACGTGAATTCGGGACTGGGTGTAATTTTTCAAAAAATTTAGTTAAGTACCTTGTGTTATATTAAGGTATATAGGTAAAAAAAATTTCTGAGACAAGTGCCTGTGAATACAGCCCAAGGCCACCCATTGGTCTCTAACACAGCGAGAAAATTCCACACCTAGAGGCTGCTTCAGCTGGCCCCTAAACTTTAATGTATACAACTTCAGAGAAAATGGATGTCTCACGAAAATAAAATATCAGTATTCACAAAGTGTGAAATAATAAAATAAATTAAATAAATGGACATGATATCACGCAATTAAGTATTAAAGGGTTTCTTTGCAAGTACAAACTGATGGACGCCACTAGTGGATCAATAATTGTTCTCATGGACGTTTGGTGAGATTTGTGCTCTATCTGCAATTTTATGTTTAATGTTTTTAATGGACTTGTGTTTGTCTTTTTATGTTGACTCTAATGCGAATAAGGGGAAGTTGAATTGCTGAAAACCAGCCATCGGCTCAACTGGATTATACAGAATAGTTATTTTTTTTTTGTCATATTAAAACATTGACAGATAGACTGATAGACACATTGACTAGTTGCCCTATAAAAAAAAACGAAATATTAATATCAGAGAAAGGTATTGAACGCCATTATAAAAGATGAGCAGGTAGTATACATTGTATATTTTGATCTGTAATACCCAGAAATGTCAAGGTATATCAGTACCTATATAGTTATACAGAATGTACCATGTCAAAGAAATTCGTAAAGCATGACCATTCATGATTTAAGTGGGGTCCTTAATATGGGATACAGTGTTAAGTGGACATGCAGTATTTTTAAATTGATTTAATACGTAGAAAAACACAATTATTTTGATAGCCAATATGTTTCCATCAAATAGTAAATGATATCCTCATTGGTAAACGGACAGAAAATCACTGGACATCAAGTCATAAATTTGATAGAACGAAAAGCTAGTAACAGGACAAAAAGTCACAAATAATGTGTTGACAATTGTTTGAATATATCAGAGAAAGATCTTGAAGTTTTTCCTAGGATTTTTCAGTATACGGATATGGATAGTATTATAAACAGCACATTGCTAGAAAATAAAGGAATATTGATGCCAACTTTTAATTAATTTTATACAAATAAGCAGGAAATACGAAAAAAAATTTAAACACGTAAATCAAGGATTTGTTGCATAAATAAACACTTTTTAATTTTAATTTTAATCTGCTAACCGAGTCCCTGAGGTAATTTTTAGATTTTTAAAAACGAACCTAGAGAGATATTCGTTATTTTTATAATATAATGCGGACACGTGTCACCGATTACACAACTACTCCGCCAGGAATTATACAATCAACAAAATTGATGATTGGATAATCCTTATTGCTTATGACTATAATGATATGAGAACAGTGTTTTGAATAAAATAGAATTATGTACATGTTCAACGATTTTAGTGATTATGGAGAGAAAATAAATAATGCTAATGGCTGTCGGATTAATAGCGTGTAACCTTTTCAAGCCCCCATGAATTATTTCTTAATTCGAAAATGACGTCCTCCAAACGCTTTGAGTACACACCTGTGGTAAAATATAAATATACTGTCTAGACTGTTCAGATTGTATTCCCAAGTCATATGCTTTTTTGGGAAAAGACGGCTTGAAGCCGTCAACTCCCTAATGTGGTTGGCCAGAGTTCCATGCCCTCACATCAATCATTTTGTTTAAATAGTTTGGAAACCCCCTTAAAATGTCATACTGAAATTGATGACAAGGAGAACAGGTTGACTTTAAACACTTATTTTACACATTTCACTTCTGTTTCTCGTGAAATTATCATATATTGAGATTTCCCTTACACTATACGTTTCTTTTACAGTCCGGAAAAATCAGTACTACGAAATATTCTAAATATATCTAACCTAGTGACGTCATTGTTGGAATGCCACAGTACAAAGGGATATCCTTTATTCATTATTAAAAGCATTCACAGTATGTGTATACTTCTTTAAAATCCGTATTTGTTTAATAAACCTAATGATGTTTGCTGTAGTGTAATGGATTCACACATCAGCATGCAATGCTTTAATCTGAGGCTATAGTTTGTAGGTCAACTGTTGCGGAAAACAATTTCAATGGGGATACATGAGATTGGGGAGAGAAATGGCAGTTTTCATTCTTTTTATAAAGTTCTGTTTTTAGAATCTTCCTCCAATTCAGGAGCACCTCAATTGATGAGTAATTATCCACTAAAATCTAAGTAAATGTATCTGAACACTTAAAAAATGTGACATTTAGTATATGATAAGTAGTCTTCTATTAGAACAAAATTTTGTGTACCAACATAATTATTGTAATGGCACAGGCACTTGTCTCAGAAAAAATTTTTACCTATATACCTTAATATAACATTAAGGTATATAGGTAAAAAAAAATTCTGAGACAAGTGCCTGTGTGTAATGGTTAAAAAAAACGTTGCTTTTTGTAGTTTATACTTAGTATATTCAGATCGGGGAGAGCAACTGCAGTTTTTATTCTTTCTGCAAAGTTATGTTTTTAGAATCTTTCTCCAATTCAGGAGCACCTCAATTGATGAGTAATTACCCACTAAAACGAAAGTTAATGTATCTGAACACTATATATGTGACATTAAGTATATGATAAGTAGTCTTCAATTAAAGAATAATTTTGTGTACCAACATAATTATTGTAATGGTAAATTCATTTTCATTTTTTTTTAATGTTGCTTTTTGTAGTTTAATTAAGCTATTTATTCATGAAATTTACAAATATAACAAAATGTGGGATCTGGAAACAACTTCCCACACCTTATATCAATCATATTGGATTTTATAAGTGCATGTATCCGGGATTCCCTGTGATGAGAGTTGTAACTGGGAACTTTATTAAAGGAAAATTAAAACTGAATAGATTTTTCAGTCCTCGATTTATTGAGAAAAATTAAAAAATCTTGAGAGTACTGTCACAAAGAAATTGAGAATGGTCCTAGTCTGCCGTTCAGTGGTACATAATGAAAATCCTAAAATATATTGTAGTAGTTGTTAAATTCAATTGAATTTTAGATAATTAACTCCCAACTTTAATCAAATGTTTTGATTTAGAAGTTACAGATCTCATTGGTCCAAATTGTCTCTATGATGAATTCCTGGCTAAGGAAATGAAATAACAATAAACAACAATTAGTTTCATAATTGTCAACCTTTCTATATGTTCTAGCCGTTCTTTTGCTCATTCTTGTAGTTAGACTATCAAAAGATACCCCCCCCCCCCAAAAAAAAAATAGAAACAATGGCCGTCTTTTCCCTTCAGATCTCTTCAGCTCTTTGATTAAGAAGGAGGTACCCAGCGTCATAGAACGATGACGTAAGAATATAAGCATTTTACGGGAAAATACACGCTTGTGAAACCGAAAATCATCACAACAAGGAAACGATGCTAAAGTGTGTTATAAGCCATATTTTTTTAATACATATATAAGATATATAGTAAATTATCATTTAAAATAAAATTCATCCAAAAATTATCTTAATACGTTATGGTAAATGGTTTCAGCTTGTCACTAATTCAGTTTGCTCCCTCCTTACTGCAATTACTACTGCCGGTTTTGTCCTATTCAGAACCGAAATAATTCACGGGGGCTTGAATATGCCATGATTTTACCACAGGTTTTAATGGCAAAATAGATATGCTATATACAGTGAAACCTGGCTAAAGCGAATCTCTTCAGAACTCAATTTTTTTTCTGTTTTGGCCGATGTTAGGTTTTATCAGGTTTCATAACGCATATATACATTTTGAGATGATAGTGCATCAGAACATGATTAGTTTATATAGGCTTTTGGTTTTTTTGCAGGATTCTGGTTAGCAAGGTTTTACTGTAAATGATATATATGTAAAGTGCAGAAAGGTATCAAAAGGTTTATATACATTGTACATGTACATTTGATGTATATGTCTTTTTTTTCTTTCCTTACAGAGTTGTACAAGAACGCACATACTGGAGATAAACATTATCAATAAGACGTAAGAGGTAGAAGAGGATTTAGTCACAACCAATGGTACAATACAGAGACACATAAACACACACACACTATAGATGAACATTATCAATAAGATGTTAGAGGGAGGAGAGGATTAAGTCACAATCAATGGTACAATACAGAGACACATAAACACACACACACTATAGATAAACATTATCAATAAGATGTTAGAGGGAGGAGAGGATTTAGTCACACTCAATGGTACACTACAGAGACACATAAACACACATACTGGAGATAAACATTATCAATAAGATGTTAGAGGGAGGAGAGGATTTAGTCACAATCAATGGTACAATACAGAGACACATAAACACACACACACTATAGATTAACATTATCAATAAGATGTTAGGGGGAGGAGAGGATTTAGTCACAATCAACGGTACGCTACAGAGACACATAAACGCACATATCAATACTATACTTCATAAATGTGAGGTTTGTTCAAGAGAATTTAGTCGAAAAAGTGACTTAAAAAACACCTAAGAATACACACGGGCGAAAAACCTTATACATGTGATGTGTGTGGGAAAGAAATGTCTAGGGATAGTATCATAAAGAGACACATGAGAATACATATATGATATAAACCTCATGACTGTGATGTATGTGGTAAAGGGTTTAGTCATTTAAACAGTTTACATGAGAACACATACAACAGAAAAACATACTGTCTGTGATGTATGTGGTAAAGGATTTAGAAGTCATGCACTATTACAGATTCACATGAGAACACATACAGGTGATAAACCTTATGACTGTTGTGAGTGTGGTAAAAGGTTTAGTCAGCTTTCCAGTTTACAGAGACACATTTGTGCTAGAGAACTTACTCAATAGTCAGAGTAGAGACACGTGAGAACACATACAGGTGATAAACCTCTTGAGTGTGATGTATGTGGTAAAGCGTTTAGTCTCCTTGGTATTTTACAGAGACACATGAGAATACACACAGATGAGAAACCTTATAACTGTAATATATGTGGTAAACTGTTTAGTCAGCATGGTCATTTACAAAGGCACATTAGAATACATATAGGTGACAAACCTTATGACTGTGATGTATGTGGTAAAGGGTTTAGTCAGCATATAGTGATTTACAAAGACACATAAAAACACATACAGGTGATAAACCTTATGACTGTGATGTATGTGGTAAAGGATTTAGTCAGCATAGTGATTTACAAAGACACATAAAAACACATACAGGTGATAAACGTTATGACTGTGATGTATTTGGTAAAAGGTTTAGTCAGCATGGTAATTTACAGAAACACTTGAAAATACATACAGGTGATAAACCTCATTAATTTAGTGTAATGTTTTGGAAAGGGTTTGAGTGATCTTACTAGTTTCAAGAGACATATAAAAACACATACAAACAAAACATATAAACCTTACATTTGAGATGTGTGTGGCTAAGGTTTAATCAATTTAATAATTTAAAGGATAGTATGCAATTAAGTATATGAGGGTCTGGATGGGGGTGTCTGTTATTCTGTAAACATTTAGTTTTCACCCCTTTTTCTCTAATCTTTAAGAAATTAACCCTTTTTTCTCTAATCTTCATTTTTTGAGGGCATTATTCTTCAATCATTTAACCCCATCCAAACCCTCGTTTATGGCATTGGTATATATTGTACAGAGTTTGGTCAGCATTGTGTAATTTAAATATTGACATGAGAGCACGTACGTTTTATTAAGTTCATGACCATGGTGTATAGGTGACAGGTTAAGCTAACTTTGTAATTCCGAGAAACACATTAGAACACATCACATGATTGTGATGTTCGTTACATATGGTTTAGCCATATCTTCATGCTCTTAGTAATTTCAGGAGATATATGATATGAAAATACATACAAGCGAAACATTTAAATCTCACATTTGTATTGTAAATGTACGTGGTAAAGGATTTAACTAGCTTGGTGTAAATTCAAAGAAACGCATGAGAACACATGTAGGGGATAACAAGAATGTATCCAAAGTACACGGATGCCCCACTCGCACTATCCTTTTGCATGTTCCATGGACCGTGAAATTGGGTAATAATCTAATTTGGCATTAAATTAGAAAGATTATACTATAGGGAACATATGTACTAAGTTTCAAGTTGATTGGACTTCAATTTCATCAAAAACTACCTTGACCAAAAACTTTAACCTGAAACTTCCACTTTCATTTTCTATGTTCAGTGGACCGTGAAATTGAAGTCAAAAGTCTAATTTGGCTTTAAAATCAGAAAGATCATATCATAAGCAACAAGTGTACTAAGTTTCAAGTTGATTGGATTTCAGCTTCGTCAAAAACTACCTTGACCAAAAACTTTAACCTGAACGAACGGACGCACAGACGAACGAACGGAGCCACAGACCAGAAAACATAATGCCCCTCAACTATCGTAGGTGGGGCATAAAAATCATCACTGGTGATGTATCATGTGGTACAGCAGTGATAAAATAAAATTAACAGTACCAATTGTCTTGCACCAGATGCGCATTTCGACAATACACATGTCTCTTCAGTGATGCTCGTGGCCAAAATATTTGAAATCCAAAGCTTATATAAAAGATGAAGAGCTATAATCCGAAAGGTCCAAAAAGTATAGCCAAATCCGATAAAAGTTTCAGTTTACTCTATGTGATTTACAGAGGCTCACGAGAACACATTCAGGCAATAAACCTCATGACTGTGATATGTGGGAAAGGGTATCATCATCTAAGAGATTTAAAGAGACACATGACAATGCATACAGGCAAAACATGATCACCACACATTTGTGAAAATAAAAATGGTCTATAATTTACATAGACACATGAGAACACATACTAGTAAATACGTGATAGTTTTCAAAGACGCATGATAAATCATTAGTGATAACTTACATGTACATAGAACACACACTAGTGATAATTTGCATAGACATCCGAGACATAAAAATATATATATATTTAAGCATGATATCTGTTTTTGATTGTATCATTGAGTATATTTGTGATGTGTGTGTGGTCTCAGGAGAGCAGTGGCATATCCAGGATTTTTTATAAGTTGGGGCCCACTGACTGACCTAAGAGGGGTCACGCTTCAGTGATTCCCTATATAAGCATCCAATTTTTTTCCCAAAAAGGACGGGCCCGGGCCCCCTCCCCCCTAAATCCGCCGATGGAGAGAGAGATATTTTTAACAAATATAATTGTTTAGCCTCTTTAAATTAAATAATGAATTTATTCTATTATTATTTTAATTTCATTTTTATACGACCTCAAAAATAGAAATCATCAGTACACCGGATATAGCTAACCAAGCGGGCATGATCGATTTTGGCCTTACAAGGTAACCAAAATCTTTGTTTTTCTTTATCAATATTCAAAGCACATTTCTCAACATTTGAAATTCCTGCTCCCAAATAATTTTAGCATCGATTTGTTTCCTTTTCATAAAACAACTTTGATATTCAAATAAGAACAATCAACTTGTTCATTCGCAAATAGTTGTGAAAGTCAATACCCACTTTCAATTTCGATACAGTCGTTGAGACATTTACATGTTTTATATGAAAGAAACCTAATACAGGGTAACAGTAATGAAAATTGGTTACCAATTAATAAACCTACGTGATATTGATACAATGGATAAGCGTGGATTCTTGAAAGAAACCATGAGCCTGCAGGGCGAATGGTTTCTTTTTCATGAATCAACGCGTATCCATTGTATCTATATCTTAAACTATTGTGATAATATCTATTCAAAATTAAAGCCTATTCTTAATTAGAAGGTATTGTAAGTGAGTTTAAATAACCATATTTAAAACAGAATTTAAGGTAGAAAATTACATTTTTAAAACAATTGCAGGGAAATATAGAAGTGCTTTTGCAAAATTTCGCTGCGGTGTTGCGCCCTTAAAAATTGAAACGGGCCGGTATCAGAACTTACCTATTAATGAAAGAATATGTTTTAGTTGTAATGATACCATTGAAGATGAGAAACATGTAATTTTGAAATGTCCACTATATGCAGATTTTCGTGCTGTGTTGTTTAGTCATGCTAATTCTTCACTTTTTGTCATGATTTTAATAGTATGTCAGATGACGATAAATTTGTATTTTTATTTAGTGATGAAAATGTTTACTTTTATACTGCCAAAATCTGCTATGATATTTTACTGAAAATAAAATGTTTATTACAAATGTATATTCTTAACATTTGTATACTTTTAATTTGTTTTATGTTGTTCTTAACATTTGTATACTTTTAATTTGTTTTATGTTGTTCTTAACATTTGTATACTTTTAATTTGTTTTATGTATGTATAAATATATATATGTAAATGTATATACCATTTTTTATACGACCGCACAAATTGAAAAAATGTTCGTCGTATATTGCTATCACGATGGCGTCGTCGTCGTCGTCGTCGTCGTCCGAATACTTTTAGTTTTCGCACTCTAACTTTGGTAGAAGTGAATAGAAATCTATGAAATTTTAACACAAGGTTAATGACCACAAAAGAAAGGTTGGGATTGATTTTGGGAGTTTTGATCGAAACATTTTAGGAATTAGGGGCCAAAAAAGTCCCAAAATAAGCATTTTCTTGGTTTTCGCACAATAACTTTAGTTGAAGTAAATAGAAATCTATGAAATTTAATCACAAGATTTATGACCATAAAAGGAAGGTTGGTATTGATTTTTTGGAGTTTTGGTCCAAACAGTTTAGTAATAAGGGGCCCAAAGGGTCTAAAATTAAACATTGTTTGATTTCATCAAAAATTGAATAATTGGGGTTCTTTGTTATGCCGAATCTAATTGTGTATGTAGATTCTTAATTTTTGGTCCCGTTTTCAAATTGGTCTACATTTAGGTCCAAAGGGTCCAACATTAAACTTAGTTTGATTTTTGACAAAAATTGAATCCTTTGGGGTTCTTTGATATGCTGAATCTAAAAATGTACTTAGATTTATAGATTATCGTTGATTGTCTCAACGAGATTGATTTTCTCGCTTGAGCTGGAACAGCGAAAGTGAGAAAAGCAATCGAGTTGAGATGACCAATGATAATCTGTTTATAGATATAGGAAGATGTGGTGTGAGTGCCAATGAGACAACTCTCCATCCAAATAACAATTTAAAAATCGCTATTTTACTTATGACGACATTGTCAATTTCAATGTCAATTTCGTTAGCAACGCCACGTGGCCTCCTTAGTTTCTGGTGATAATTTTTCCATCTCAAGCGAGAAGCATGATATGAAAATTATCTCAAAAAAAGATCAAAGGAAAAATAGCGATAATTTTTATTATTGGCCCAGTTTTCAAGTTGGTCCAAATCAGGGTCCAAAATTAAACTTTGTTTGATTTCAACAAAAAGGAGTAGGTTCAGTAAGACCTCTTTTTGGCCCCAAAATATAGCAGTTTTAAAAAAATGCTAAAATGTAAAATTTTACTTATTTATTGGTTAGCAGAATGGTTCTGCTACATAAATATGGGCTGTTTTTTACAATACAATGCACTTACATTGGGTACTAGCACCATTAAGTCATGCTAAGTTACTAAAATCTTCACAATTCCAGCATTTTAGTTAAATTTTAGACGGTTTCTGGGTAAAACGAAAGTGGCCGCATTCGTGTTCATCCAAGATATTGAAATGGAAATTGTATTTGATGATAATACATAACATATATAAAGATTGAGGATGAACACGGATGCGGCCACTTTCGTTTTTGACAAAAACCATCTGAAAAGTGACATTTTTTCGCGTACTTGGTAGATTTTTCATATTTGAGCATGAATCGGGTCATTTTTAATGACTTAATAAGTTAAAATCTTGCACATAAATTAAATGAATCATATGAAATAGACACTTAAGTATTTAAAAAGTGGTCAAAATCTTTCGTCAGATGAAACTGAAATTTGAGGCCAAAATCGGTCCTTACCGGACCTACTCCTTTTAAAAATTGGGTTCTTTGATAAGCCAAATCTAACTGTGTATGTAGATTCTTAATGTTTGGTCCTGTTTTCAAATTGGTCTACATTAAAGTCCAAAGGGTCCAAAATTAAACTTAGTTTGATTTTAACAAAAAATGAATTCTTGGGGTTCTTTTATATGCTGAATCCAAACATGTACTTAGATTTTTGATTACGGGCCACAGGCACTTAAAAAAATTCCTATATACCTTATTATAACATAAGGTATATAGGAATTTTTTTCTGAGACAAGTGCCTGTGTTATGGGCCCAGTTTTCAAGTTGGTCCAAATCAGGATCCAAAATTATTATATTAAGTATTGTGCAATAGCAAGAAATTTTCAATTGTGCAGTACTCAGCAATAACAAGAAATCTTCAATTGCACAGTATTGTGCAATAGCAAGACATTTTCAATTGCACAGTATTGCGCAATAGCAAGAAATCTTCAATTGCACAGTATTGTACAATAGCAAGTATTTTCCATTGCACAGTATTGCGCAATAGCAAGAAATATCTAATTGAACAATATTATGCAATAGCAAGAAATTTCAATTAGAGTTATCTGTCTTTGTCCAGAATAGTAGTTTAATGAACTTAAATAATTGTTTTATACACTATACAATATATATTAACTTTTACTACCAACTGATAAATTAAAACAATCTTTACCATTCAGTGATAACAAGCACTTTTTTTTTTACTTTTTAATATTTTATGATGTATTTGAATGAGTAATTATTGTTGCAAACTCCATTGGAAATTTGAATTGAGATTGGTTTTGGAATGAAGGAAAGGGGGATGTGAAAAAATAATAATTCTCAGTTGAAATTTCATAAATAAAAATTTCTTCAAACATTTGTTTGAGAGGATTAAATTAATATTCAACAGCATAGTGAATTGCTCAAAAGCAAAACACAAATTTTAAGTTCATTAGACCACATTCATTCTGTGTCAGAAACCTATGCTGTGTCAACTATTTAATCACAATTAAATTTTAGAGCTGAATCCAGCTTGAATGTTGTGTCCATACTTGCCCCAGCCGTTCAGGGTTCAACCTCTGCGGTCGTATAAAGCTGCGCCCTGCGGAGCATCTGGTTATAGTCTCATAACTATTTAGAGTGGCTCTTGTTTTATATTGGAAATTGTAATATCATGTAAATGTTTTATAAGAGGTGAGACTCAAATAAAATATTGTCTTGTCTTGTCTTGTCTTGTCTTGTCTTGTCTTGTCTTGTCATGTTACCGTGACAAACGATGCATATTACAATAAATTATACAATTCAATGGTTAAAACAATACAATTACAAGTTGAACCCACTGACGTCTGCCCTTAAAGATTTATATTTATCAGACATCTGAACATTTTTTTTACAAAATGAGACATATTCTATCTTATTTCTAATAAGATTGAGAATGAAAATGGGTAATATGTCAAAGTCGGGGACAACAACTTGACAAAAAACAAGTATATAGCATATATTTAAAGCATGTGTCCAAATTTTTTTACAAGAAGTCTTAGTCTAGGCATATCACGATTTTCTAGAATAGGAATTTTCGAATAAACAGATGAAATCATACTGTAGTGGTTTATCAAACAAAAAGGAACAACTAGAATGTTAACATTTTCATTTCAAGCATGTAAAATAGCTAAAAATGATCCGATTATAAACGAAGAAACTCGCTTTTATTAAACAAAATATCCACAATAACTTTAAAAAAAAACAAGAAACAAAACAGGAAAACTAGAGAATAGAGGCAACAACAAAAATACAAGGATTCGAACCTAAACCGCCAAGTTCTAACTCATTAAGCATAACCATGAAACCTTGCGGCTACCAACTCATACACTACGATTGCTTATTAGTGTATATATAAAGGTACAGTCCATGTGTGTCCGTTGTACCGATGTATATCAAATATTCATTTATACTAAAAATATAACTAAAAAGAATACTTCGTGTATTGTATCATGTGTATCAGAGATCCTTGTTTAATTCCTACGACAAGGTAACACCTCCCGAAACAAAAGCTCATTTTTATAAGCTAGAGTTAGAGGAGGGGATAAGGTCTCTGCGCAATGCTAGGCGGTGTTGTCGTAGAAGTTAGAAATACAAACTTTAAAAGTACAGATTCCAGCCCCGGCGACGGGGAGGAAGTTACGAATCAAATCTACTCTAGCATCGTTAGGTTAGTTTTCTAGACACTTTTGATAACTATTGTATGCACATTGAACGACAAATTTATGTGACGTATATAATTTTTCTGACGTCAGACACTCAAATCAATCCATGTGTTCGTTGATAGTAGATGTTGTTGTGTCCTGTTAAATTGTTATACGATGATGACTGATGTTCCCATATTTTGACTGTTTTATTGATTGTGACTGTTTGTTTAACGCATCATGTAAATGTAACGGAATTTGATGAGACTGTTATTAAAGTGAGAGGGTTAGCGCTATAGAACCAGGTTTAATCCACCATTTTCTACATTTGAAAATGCCTGTACCAAGTCAGGAATATGACAGTTCTTGTCCATTCGTTTTTGATGCGTTTTGTTTTTTGATTTTGCCATGTGATTATGGACTTTCCTAATTGATTTTCCTCTGAGTTCAGTATTTTTGTGATTTTACTTTTTATACATATTATAAGGCCTGGTATTTCTTATAAATTCAATTGTTTTGAACAGCCCCTCCATTTTAAATAATGGTGTTACAATGTATGTACGGCGAGATACGTGTATTACATTCATTTGGGTCTCTGTTATGGATATTATCTGGTTCATTTGTATTTTCAGGTTGACATCACTAAGAAACTTTCTTACTCCTCCTATTGTTATCTCTAAATGGTCTAGATCAGGTGATGGTCTGCCATTTAGTTTTGGTTGACTTGATGCATTTTCATCAGTAAAACAGATACAAATTGATGTTTAAGTGCTTCTCCTTTCCTTTTGTTGTCTTCCATTAGTTTTCTATTTGAAATAAATGGTGCTATTTCCCCAGGAGTCTTCTTTCTTTGATTTTACATATTGTCAAAACTTTTTTTCAAACCACAGGTGATAAAGTTTTCACTCACTCTCTTCGTCTACTTCCAATAGTTGTGATGTAGTTTTGATGTACTTCTTCTTATCTAGTTTGAACTATTTTTCTTAGGAGCTTTAAAAATTCTTCTCAGAGTTTCTATTATTAGTACGTTTTGACTTGCATTTTCATAATAATAATAAATACAATATTTATAGAGCGCATTATATAATGACAAAAATTACTCTAAGCGCTTCACATTAAAAAATATATAAAATACAAAAATACATAAATCATAGATTACAAAGCACTATCTTAAAAGAATTAAACAAGCAAATAAAAATTTATAAGATACTTATAAAAGAAATGAAAAATGCATGTACTATAAAATATATAAAACTGTCTAAAACTAATGCAGTCAATTAAAAGTATATAAAAACTACAAGAAATCCTTAAAAGCAGTCCGAAATAAATGAGTCTTGAGTTGCTTTTTAAAAACATCTAAGGAATTTACACTCCGTAAAGACGATGGCAAATTGTTCGGCTTATCCTTGAAAATGAATACAAGTAGTATTTTTATCATGTGGATTATTCGCTTATTACTACTATACACATCCTTGACCTATTGTAAGTAAATAAAACTGTATCTGACAGAGAGACATGAAGACATGTCTTAGATTAAACAAAAGAACCCATTTAATACCCGTGCTATTATTATTCAATCCACATAATATCTGCTTACCCTTCCGGAGCACCTGAGACCACCCCATGTCTTTGGTGGGGTTCGTGTTGTTTATTCTTTAGGCATGGGGAGGGGCTATAGTTTTTTTTGAAAAAAAAGTTTGTTTCCAGTTTTTGAAGAAAAAATAATTTGTTTTTGATTCTGAGAAAAAAAATTTGTTTGTTTCACCCTCAGCTGCCACTATATGTAATGCTAAAATTGAAAGAATTTTTTTTTTTCGACTTGTCGCAAAAAAAAAAGTTTGTCCAGAAAAAAAAAATCCATAGCCCCCCCCCTGGTTGCTGCCTTAGTTTTCTATGTTGCGTCAGATGAACTATTGTTTGTCTGTTTGTCCTTTTCTTTTTTAGCCATGGAGTTGTCAGTTTATTTTCTATTTATGAGATTGACTGTCCCTCTGGTATATCGATATCTTTCGTCTCTCTTTTAATGCTTGCTGTGCTATACTAAAGCAGAAGAATTTTATGCATAATGCCATTTTCTGTCTACTCATATAATATCTTACTCTATATAATAATACATCAATACTTGATAAAATGAATAATGCACGCATTTGTTTTGTATCGAATCCCACTCTTCGCCGTTATTGTGGTTCGCCTGACATAGGAGGAACTTACAGATAATTTAGGTAGGGATCTGGAATTATAACGTTGATTTCTTTCCCTCCACCTATATTATCCCTGTAAAGAAAAAGTAAGTAATGAGAAGACAATGATTTAATTTATATTTTCACAAACCGGAGTGAATGATATATGGGTAGACTTGATGATGTTTATACCGTGAAAGCGAAACAAGATAGTGCTCACTTGTACACACTTTAATTTGCTATTTTGAGACTGTAAATGATCGTAAATAACACGTTCAACTGTTGTGTTATGACAGAGATTGCAAAATTATAAAATAACAGTTTATTTACTGTACATAAGAATATAATTACATAAGATGTATGTTTCATTATAATACGTTATTCTGATTGGTTAAGTTATTAAAGTAGTATTTTGTCTTGCATTAAAGGCATGAAAGGGAGACAAATCCTAATACTTGCAAATTTAGACTTCAAAAGCAGTTCAGACTTATTTATGTCTGAGCTCTGACTGAATAGTATAGATGTTTAGCATTTTAGCAATTGCATTACACAATAAAACTTATCATTCATAGGGTTGTAAAAGCGATGACCGTGCACCCATTTTTAGAATGAAGCACGGAAATGTAATTCTGTCAATGCTTTTACACCCCAATATAAAAGTTACAAAAACACATGAAAAAAAGCGTTCAATTCTTAAATGTGACATTTGTGCCAATAAGACAACTCTCCTTCCAAGTTAGACCTATTTGTAATGCATGCAAAGTTAACAATTATCAATTATCATGGTCTAAGGTTGAAAGAGTCTAATAAATATGAGTCTGACAAAAAATGTCTGACTGGCATATTTAAAATAAAAATTCTGGAATGGCCTCTTAATTATAATTTTAACTATTTGACCTATATTTAAAAGACATCATAATTATTTGGACTTAAGAATGTTAAGAACAGCCTTCAATCAGGCGTATTACTTTTCTTCAATTTTAGCAAAAATCTAGTTTTACATGTCTTACGTTTCAGTCAGTATTTTTGTTCAGAAAAAAAAAGTATATTACATTTCTGCATTTTTACCTGTATTTCACCTGTTAAAAATGGTAATAATAATTTTTGTAATAGTGAATTTTTGGCCTTTTATCATGTTTATAGCTGACTAAGTAGTATGACCTTGTGGTCATTCATACACATTTATTCTAAAAACAGTTGTTGGCATGACACGGGTTATGTTCTTCTCATATATGTTATGATGGTATGATACTAAACCCCTAACGGGAAGGATTATGCCTGATGTTCATTTGATGAAATCATAATCCTTCAGTCAGTTTAACATGTTTAATTGAAGTCTGGAGCTGGCATGTCAGTTAACTGCCAGTAGTCTGTTGTTATTTATGTATTATTGTCAGTTTGTTTATTTTCTTTGCTGACATCTTCTGACATCAGACTTGGACTTCTCTTGAACTGAATTTTAATGTGCGTATTGTTATGCGTTTACTTTTCTACATTGGTTAGAGGTATAGGGGAGGGTTGAGATCTCACAAACATGTTTAACCCCGCCGCATTTTTGCGCCTGTCCCAAGTCAGGAGCCTCTGGCCTTTGTTAGTCTTGTATTATTTTAATTTTAGTTTCTTGTGTACAATTTGGAAATTAGTATGGCGTTCATTATCACTGAACTTGGGGCCAGCTGAAGGACGCCTCCTGGTGTGGGAATTTCTCGCTACATTGAAGACCTGTTGGTGACCTTCTGCTGTTGTTTTTTTATTTGGTCGGGTTGTTGTCTCTTTGACACATTCCCCATTTCCATTCTCAATTTTATGTAGTTACTTAGTACACGAAAAAGTATGTACTATGAAAGTTAGAGGACATATTCAAGCAATTTGATTGGACGAAAAGTTGTAAGTATGTGCTAAATACATGTACAGTCTGCAGTTAAAGTTTTTCAAATATTTATTAGATTCAAAAACTATCCTGCATTTTTACCAAACTTGGACAGAAGCTTCTTACAATCAAAAGATATATTTTTATTAATTATTTTCCTCACTTTTGTTGAGCCTGCAATTTACATCAAAAGTAGGCGAGACACCGGGTTCCGTGGAACCCTTACAAATTTTTATTGTTGAAGGCCGAAGGATGACCTATAGCATTGTATAGCTGTTAATTTCTGTGTGATTTGGTCTCTTGCGAAGAGTTATCGCATTAATATCATACACCATCTTTGTTTTTATATCAACCCTTACATATAGTTTTTTGTTTGAATTGTTTTACACTCATGTCGGGGCCTTTTCTATATATATGAGGGGATATACATGTAGGAGGGGTCATGATCCCAAAATCCTGGGCTTAAAAACACGAAATCCAGAGGTCCTTTACCCCCTCATATATAAACGACTTTACAATAAAACGCAAAACACGCCCAATGTTTACCCGGCTATTAAATTGAAGGGCATAGATTAAAAATAAAAATACAGAAACGAAAATAAACTTTAAAAAAATCAATGTGAAAACAATGCTGAAAAGAGTACTGCAAAAATGTGGAAATGTGGAAATTTTTATGCGGACTTGTAGTGCCAAATTGTGGAAACGTTAAACGCCACTTCAATCATGTGAACACTAAGCCCTGTAAATAATGTTGACATTTACATATATACATGTACCAGCATTCTTGTCCTTCATGTTCTATGAATGAAGAAGATGTGAGGTATATATATATAAATGGGGCAGTAAGCATATATATATGCTTCTTTTACATGTTGTTTATAGTATAGATTCAAAATTAGAATTAGTCAAACCAAGAAGATGTGGGGTATACACCAATAGGGCAGTACATCTTATGGTTATAAATGTAGGCTTCTTTTACATATTGTAGAATTACATATTAAAACATACAGATGCATTATTTAATAGAAGGAATGTCAAAATAGATGTGCTACATGTGCTATATACAAATGTATATGATCAAAGTGTAAATTGCAGAAAGGTATCAACATATGTCTTTATATTTGTTTGTTCCTTGTAGAGTTGTACAAGTCAAAGAACTTACATAATGGAGATAAACATTGACAATAAGATGTCAGAGGGAGGAGAGGATTTAGTCACAACCAATGGTACTCTACAGAGACACATCAACACACAGGCTGATAAAACACGTCATAAATGTGATGTTTGTGCTAAAGAATTTTCTCGAGATAGTCACTTAAAGAGACACTTGAGAACACATACTGGCGAAAAACCTCACAAGTGTGATGTTTGTTTTAGAAAATTTAGTCAAAGAAGTTACTTAAAAACACACATGAGAATGCATACTGACGAGACACCTTATGAATGTGATGTTTGTTTTAGAAAATTTACACAAAGTAGTCACTTAAACAGACACGTGAGAACACATACTGGCGAAAAACCTCACAAGTGTGATGTTTGTTTTAGAAAATTTACTCAAAGAAGTTCCTTAAAAACACACATGAGAATGCATACTGGCGAAACACCTTATAAATGTGATGTCTGTGGTAGTGAATTTTCTCGAAGTGATGACTTAAAGAAACATGTGAGAACTCATACAGGTGAAACACCTCATAAGTGTGATGTGTGTGGTAGAGATTTTGCTCGTAGAAGTAACTTAACGGCACACATGACTGAACATACTGGAGATAAACCTTATGACTGTGATGTATGTGGTAAAGGGTTTAGTCAGTCTGGTAATTTAAAGATACACATGAGAACACATGCAGGGGATAAACTGTATAACTGTGATGTATGCGGTAAAGGGTTTAGACTGCTTGGTAATTTAAAGGCTCACATGAGAACACATGCAGGGGATAAACCTTATGCCTGTGGAGAATGTGGTAAAGGATTTAGTCGCCTTCGTTATTTACAATTTCACATGAGAACACATACAGGTGAGAAACCTTATGACTGTGATGTATGTGGTAAAAAGTTTAGTCACCCTAGTAATTTAAAGACCCATAGGAGAACACATACAGGGGATAAACCTTATGACTGTGATGTATGTGGTAAAGGGTTTAATGGCCTTCCATATTTGCAAATTCACATGAGAACACATACAGGTGAGAAACCTCATGACTGTGATGTATGTGGTAAAAAGTTTAGTCACCCTAGTAATTTAAAGACCCATAGGAGAACACACACAGGAGATAAACCTCATGACTGTAATGTATGTGGTAAAAGGTTTAGTGAGCAGGGTGATTTACAGACTCACATGAGAATACATACAGGTGATATCATAAAACCTGATGACTGTTGTGAATGTGGTAAAAGGTTTAGTCAAATTATTATTATAAAAAGACACATGAAAAGTCATTCACATGTTTAACCTTATGACTGTATTGTATTAAAGTGGTAAAGTGTTTTATCATCTTTGTGATTGAAAAAAAAGACATGTAAAAATACATACAGTGATAAACCGGATGCCTGTGATGTACCCGGTATGTGGTCAAAAGTTTAGTTAGCATGGTAGTTTACAGACCCCATAACTCTGATGTATGTGGTCAAAAGTTTAGTTACAGTAGCATGGTAGTTTACAGATTCACATGAGAACACATGCAGGTGACAAACCCCATAACTGTGATGAATGTGGTAAAGCCTTTAATTATTGAAAGTAGTAACTTTAATTTTAAAGAAACTCATTAAAATTCATCTGAGGGATAAAACTCCTAAATCGGATTTTTGTTCTAAAGATTAATGTTGAACAAATCTCTTAAAGATTCTGTATACATGTAAGAATGATCACGAAGAAGTTGCTACAGCCTTACACATGTTACAGAGAACACATACTTATGACGAACAGATAATGAGCAAATGATGTGAGGTGCTTTAGAAGAAGCGTCTTTAAGAGACCCATAAGAACACGAATTGTTAATAACTGCACAATATTCTAAAAAGACACGAGAACAGAAACTGAAAATAACTTATGTTGATTTCTGTGTCATTTGGTCTCTGGTGGAGATCGAGTTGTCTTACATTGTCTTATTGGCAAAAATCTTCTTTTTGTTTCATATAAATCCTTATTCAAACATTGACAAAGACACATGAGATTACCTAGGCTATTTGAAATAACTATAAACACATGAGAACACCTTATTTAAATTACAATGAAACCCTATAAAGAGACGCACGAGGACACCTACTGATATTAACTATAAATCCCTTTAAGATGTTTTGTATGAAGTAGAAATGTAGAAGACGCAATAAAATGTAATAAAATAAAACTTACACATGTGTTACAGGCAAATCTGATCATATACATCTAGTAAGGCAGCAACCATTTGATGTGGGGGGGGGGGGGGGGGTGGCTATGGTTTTTTTTTGTGAAAAAAAAAGTGTTTCCAGGTTTTCGTGAGAAAAAAAAAAATTGTTTTGGACCGTGAGAAAAAAAATAAAATTGTTTGAAAAAAATTGTTTTTGGTTTGTCGCTAAATAAAAAAAAGTTTGCACAGTAAAAAAACCCATAGCCCCCCCCCCCCCCCCCCCCCCCAGAAAATCATATGGTTGCTGCCTAATTAACGTGCGTCAGTATTAGGATGAGATGTACTACATTTCTGTTTTCTAAGCCATTTTCTTTATTCTTTTATTTTATATTCAGATAGATAAGTAAATGTGATAGATCTTAATGTTTTTATTAGTTCCCTATCGTCAAAGTCTGTCTGTCTGGTTTTTAACACTTTTTACATCGCGTTGAAAGGTATTGATTGTCAAGGGAACGTTCAAAACATGATAAATGATACACAAGTTTATCATGAGTAACAGATCAAGAGTGATTTCCCCCCGCTATGATGATTTTATAGAGAGTTAAGGTCTTTGGATTTCGAAAACTCACGCCAGTAAATATCAGTTTTCATCATAATTTACAGACCACGTGTGAATTTTGTTCTGATGTTTTACTGCAGAGAAATGGTGCTTGGTCTTCGGAAATTCATTGCAATAATAAGTTTTGCAAACCTTTTTAGCTCATCTGGCACAGAGCTTTTCTAATCACTTAGGCCCAAAAAAATATATGTCTGTTTCCTGTTGCCCGACAGACCCTGACTCAAACCCTCCGACCCTAGATCTTTTTATTCAAATTCGGAAAAAAATCGTTTCCGGTCCGATCTAGATCCGTATTTTAACATGCCCAAAACAATCAAAATGGCTGCTCCCAGCGGTTAGCTCTACATAGCACCAGCCTAGGGTAGTATGAATATTCATGAGAATTATAAAGCAACGCGAGATACGAGATCACGTCATTGGCGCGATAATTATCTGAAAGAACTCTCAGCAAGCGGTAAACAAAACAAAAAAATGTTCAGAAGCTCCTAAGATGACGGGCATATATCACTGGAACAAAGACGATATGAAAATTAGATAATAAGCGATTTGAATACTGAATTAGCTTAGATATTGTACAGAGACAGCAATTATTATTGGCATTCAAAAGACGATTTAAAAAAGGGGGGAGTTTCACACAACGAAATATGACTATGCATTTGAGGGCTACTCTTTTTGTTAATATGAAAATATACAGAAGAGCTATATTACACCAGCGACAGCAACTATGCTATGGGGGGGGGGGGGGGGGGGTTTGCTCCAGTCCTGGTCAATCGTCCACATCCATTTATAAAAAAACTGTTCCCCTTATGCAGAAGATTTATTGGCTATATGTCTGATCTGTAGTCCAGTCCCTATGCTACAGTCATGCCTGGATGATTCCCTTTATAGACCACCAAATTTTCCTCACTAAAGGGGGGGGGAAACCAACTTTGCTCCAGTCCTGGTCAATCGTCCACATCCATTTATAAAAAAACTGTTCCCCTTATGCAGAAGATTTATTGGCTATATGTCTGATCTGTAGTCCAGTCCCTATGCTACAGTCATGCCTGGATGATTCCCTTTATAGACCACCAAATTTTCCTCACTAAAGGGGGGGGGGAAACCAACCTGTTCCCTCCTAAATCTGTTTTAGAGACACATATACACTTGTATCTTTGTCTCAGAACAAACTAATCTAAAACTAAACCTTAGCCTAACTCAGTAACTGACTAGACCAATAAATATGATGTCTAGAAAGGCTCTTTTGTCATAATTATCTAGACTACTACCACTTATGATCCCACCATAAACATATGGCCAAAGGGGTTGGGGGCTAGTGTGCTTGTTTCATCTTGTGCACAGTTACATGCTTTGGTACATGTACATGTATGTATACAGACATCTGGCTGGTGTAAACCACACAGTCTGACACCCCATTCATATACATTTATTGTACATTTATTTTTGTATGTAAGGATCCATATGTATATTTAGCTGCCTACTCAAATTCTTTTATTGTTCTGATGTGCTTTCTTTTTCTTTAAATCTGATAAACACAAAGAGTGAAAACCCTCTGACACCTGTGAAGACAGGAAGTATCTTTATTAATAATTTAAATATACTTATAATGGTTTACTTTTTAAATTGTTATTTGGATGGAGAGTTGTCTCATTGGCACTCACACCACATCTTCCTATATCTATTATATACATGCTCTTAAAAGGAAAATTTACAAATGATATGTTTTGTTCAAAGTAAGCTGATCACTTTTTGTTTTAGTTTTAAGTAAAAACTAGGAGTAAGGGAATTCTGACAATTTAAAAAAAAATCAATCTAATGTCAAATATATATATTAATTTCACTAGTCTACTTAACCATCATGACCATGTTAAAACAAAAAGGTAAAGTGCAAGGAGTACATGTATTTATTTTTCTGCATTTCTTGTTTCAGCAACTGCTGTACCTTTCCAGTTACTTATTATGTGTTGTGTATTTATTTACAATGGACTATAACACTTTTGAGTGACTGGACAGGTTGATTATTTTCATCTATAGGAAAAGATACTGGAGGGATTGGTAATAGTTTAAGACAGCTGCAATTGAAGGTACACAAATTCAGGTGATCATGAGCCTTCAAAGTCATATAATCAGCCCAGGCTAGGGGTTATCAGACATCAGTTATATCAAAAGCCTAGGGTAGTGGTCAATTATAAGGAATCACCAGTTATCAAAATCAATAATGGTCTAGGGTAGTCAATTATCTGAAATGATTAGGTAACAGAGCCATGTCACTAGCCTAGGGTAGTGCCCATTATTCAGGAATCACAAGTTTCAGTCATATCACTACAAGCCTAGGGTAGTGCCCAATTATCAGGAATCACCAGATGTGGGCAAAGTCATGTCACTAGCCTAGGGTAGTGGTCAACTATCTGGAGTGATCAGTCAACAAAGTCATGTCACTAGCCTAGGGTAGTGGTCAACTATCTGGAGTGATCAGTCAACAAAATCATGTCACTAGCCTTGGGAAGGGGTCAATTATCTGGAGTGATCAGTCAACAAAGCCATGTCACTAGCCTAGGGAAGTGGTCAAATATCTGGAGTGATCAGTCAACAAAATGATGTCATTAGCCTAAGGTAGTCAATTATCTGAAATGATTACTTAACAAAGTCATGTCACTAGCCTTGGGTAGTGGTCAATTATCTGGAGTGATCAGTCAACAAAATCATGTCACTAGCCTAGGGTAGTGGTCAACTATCTGGAGTGATCAGTCAACAAAGTCATATCACTAGCCTAGGGTAGTGGTCAACTATCTGGAGTGATCAGTCAACACTATCATGTCACTAGCCTGGGGAAGTGGTCAATTATCTGGAGTGATAAGTCAACAAAGTCATGTCACTAGCCTAAGGTAGTGGTCAATTATCAGGAATCACCTGGCCAGTAAACAAAGCCATGTCACTAGCTAGAAGCTTAGGATAGTGGTCAATTATCTGGAGTGATCAGTCAACAAATTCATGTCACTAGCCTAGGGTAGTGGTCAATTATCTGGAGTGATCAGTCAACAAAGCCATGTCACTAGCCTAGGGTAGTGGTCAATTATCTGGAGTGATCAGTCAACAAAGCCATGTTACTAGCCTAGGGTAGTGGTCAATTATCTTGAATGATCAGTTAACATAGTCATATCACTAGCCTAGGGAAGTGGTCAATTATCTGGAGTGATCAGTCAACAAATTTATGTCACTAGCCTAGGGTAGTGGTCAATTATCAGGAATCACCATTAAAGAAAGCCATGTCACTAGCTAGTAGCTTAGAATACTGGTCAATTATCTGGAGTGATAAGTCAACAAAGTCATGTCACTAGCCTAGGGTAGTGGTCAGTTATCTAGAGTGATAAGTCAACAAAGTCATGTCACTAGCCTGCCCTAGGGTAGTGGTCAGTTATCTTGAATGATCAGTCAACAAAGTCATGTCACTAGCCTAGGGTTGTGGTCAATTATCTAGAGTGATAAGTCAACAAAGTCATGTCACTAGCCTAGGGTAGTGGTCAGTTATCTTGAATGATCAGTCAACAAAGTCATGTCACTAGCCTAGGGTAGTGGTCAATTATCTGGAGTGATAAGTCAACAAAGTCATGTCACTAGCCTAAGGTAGTGGTCAATTATCAGGAATCACCTGGCCAGTAAACAAAGCCATGTCACTAGCTAGAAGCTTAGGATAGTGGTCAATTATCTTGAGTGATCAGTCAACAAAGTCATGTCACTAGCCTAGGGTAGTGGTCAATTATCTGGAGTGATCAGTCAACAAAGCCATGTCACTAGCCTAGGTTGTGGTCAATTATCTGGAGCGATCAGTCAACAAAGCCATGTCACTAGCCTAGGGTAGTGGTCAGTTATCTTGAATGATCAGTTAACATAGTCATGTCACTAGCCTAGGGAAGTGGTCAATTATCTTGAGTGATCAGTCAACAAATTCATGTCACTAGCCTAGGGTAGTGGTCAATTATCTGGAGTGATCGGTCAACAAAGCCATGTCACTAGCCTAGGGTAGTGGTCAGTTATCTTGAATGATCAGTTAACATAGTCATGTCACTAGCCTAGGGAAGTGGTCAATTATCTGGAGTGATCGGTCAACAATGCCATGTCACTAGCCTAGGGTAGTGGTCAGTTATCTTGAATGATCAGTTAACATAGTCATGTCACTAGCCTAGGGTAGTGGTCAATTATCTGGAGTGATCAGTCAACAAAGCCATGTCACTAGCCTAGGGTAGTGGTCAATTATCTGGAGCGATCAGTCAACAAATTCATGTCACTAGCCTAGGGTAGTGGTCAACTATCTGGAGTGATCAGTCAACAAAATCATGTCACTAGCCTGGGGAAGTGGTCAATTATCTGGAGTGATAAGTCAACAAAGTCATGACACTAGCCTAAGGTAGTGGTCAATTATCAGGAATCACCTGGCCAGTAAACAAAGCCATGTCACTAGCTAGTAGCTTAGGATAGTGGTCAATTATCTGAAATGATCAGTCAACAAAGTCTTGTCACTAGCCTAGGGTAATGGTCAATTATCTGGAGTTATCAGTCAACAAATTCATGTCACTAGCCTAGGGTAATGCTCAGTTATCTTGAATGATCAGTCAACAAAGTCATGTCACTAGCCTAGGGTTGTGGTCAATTATCTAGAGTGATCAGTCAACAAAGTCATGTCACTAGCCTAGGGTAGTGGTCAGTTATCTTGAATGATCAGTTAACATAGTCATGTCACTAGCCTAGGGAAGTGGTCAATTATCTTGAGTGATCAGTCAACAAATTCATGTCACTAGCCTAGGGTAGTGGTCAATTATCTGGAGTGATCGGTCAACATAGTCATGTCACAAGCCTAGGGAAGTGGCTAGTGACATGGCTTTGTTGACTGATCACTCCAGATAATTGACCACTTCCCTAGGCGAGTGACATGACTTTGCTGAATAATCACTCTAGATAATTGACAACTACCCTAGGCTTATGCTAGTGACATGGATTTATTAACTGATCACTCTAGATAATTGACCACTACCCTAGGCTAGTGACATGACTTGCTTGACTTATCACTCCAGATAATTGACAACTACTATGTTGACTGATCATTCAAGAAAATTGACCACTTCCCTAGGCTAGTGACATGGCTTTGTTGACTGATCACTCCAGATAATTGACCACTTCCCTAGGCTAGTGACATGGCTTTGTTGACTGATCACTCAAGATAATTGACCACTTCCCTAGGCTAGTGACATGGCTTTGTTGACTGATCACTCTAGATAATTGACCACTTCCCTAGTGGCATGACTATGTTAACTGATCATTCAAGATAATTGACCACTATCCAATGCTAGTGACATCACTTTGTTGACTGATCACTCCAGATAGTTGACCACTACCCTATGCTTTGTTGACTGATCACTCTTGATAATTAACCACTACCCTAAGGTAGTGATATGACTTTGTTAACTGATCACTCCAGATAATTGACCACTTCCCTAGGCTAGTGACATGACTTTGTGGACTGATCACTCTAGATAATTGACCACTTCCCTTGGCTAGTGACATGGCTTTGTTGACTGATCACTCCAGATAATTGACCACTACCCTAAGGTAGTGACATGACTTTGTGGACTGATCACTCCAGATAATTGACCACTTCCCTAGGCTAGTGACATGGTTTTGTTGACTGATCACTCCAAATAATTGACCACTTCCCTAGGCTAGTGACATCACTTTGTTGACTGATCACTCCAGATAGTTGACCACTACCCTAGGCTTTGTTGACTGATCACTCTAGATAATTGACCACCACCCTAAGGTAGTGACATGACTTTGTTCACTGATCACTCCAGATAATTGACCACTTCCCTAGGCTAGTAACATAGCTTTGTTGACTGATCACTCCAGATAATTGACCACTTCCCTAGGCAAGTGACATGGCTTTGTTGACTGATCACTCCAGATAATTGACAACTACCCTAGGCTAGTGACATGGATTTGTTTACTGATCACTCTAGATAATTGACCACTACCCTCGGCTAGTGACATGACTTTGCTGAATAATCACTCTAAATAATTGACAACTACCCTAGGCTTATGACATGACTTTGTTGACTGATCACTCCAGATGATTGACCACCTACCTAGGCTTGTGACATGACTTTGTTGACTGATCACTCCTGATAATTGACCACTTCCCTAGGCGAGTGACATGACTTTGCTGAATAATCACTCTAGATAATTGACAACTACCCAAGGCTTATGACATGACTTTGTTGACTGATCACTCCAGATAATTGACCACTACCCTAGGCTAGTGACATGACTTTGTTGACTGATCACTCCTGATAATTGACCACTTCCCTAGGCGAGTGACATGACTTTGCTGAATAATCACTCTAGATAATTGACAACTACCCTAGGCTTATGACATGACTTTGTTGACTGATCACTCCAGATAATTGACCACTACCCTAGGCTAGTGACATGACTTTGTTGACTGATCACTCCTGATAATTGACCACTTCCCTAGGCGAGTGACATGATTTTGTTGACTGATCACTCCAGATGATTGACTACTTCCCTAGGCTAGTGACATGGATTTGTTTACTGATCACTCTAGATAATTGACCACTACCCTAGGCTAGTGACATGACTTTGCTGAATAATCACTCTAAATAATTGACAACTACCCTAGGCTTATGATATGACTTTGTTGACTGATCACTCCAGATGATTGACCACCTACCTAGGCTTGTGACATGACTTTGTTGACTGATCACTCCTGATAATTGACCACTTCCCTAGGCGAGTGACATCACTTTGTTGACTGATCACTCCAGATAGTTGACCACTACCCTAGGCTTTGTTGACTGATCACTCTAGATAATTGACCACCACCCTAAGGTAGTGACACGACTTTGTTCACTGATCACTCCAGATAATTGACCACTTCCCTAGGCTAGTAACATAGCTTTGTTGACTGATCACTCCAGATAATTGACCACTTCCCTAGGCAAGTGACATGGCTTTGTTGACTGATCACTCCAGATAATTGACAAATACCCTAGGCTAGTGACATGGATTTGTTTACTGATCACTCTAGATAATTGACCACTACCCTAGGCTAGTGACATGACTTTGCTGAATAATCACTCTAAATAATTGACAACTACCCTAGGCTTATGACATGACTTTGTGGATTTATCACTCCAGATAATTGACCACTTCCCTAGGCTAGTGACCAGGCTTTGTTGACTGATCGCTCCAGATAATTGTCCACTACCCTAGACTAGTGACATGGCTTTGTTGACTGATCACTCCAGATAATTGACCACTACCCTAGACTAGTGACATGACTTTGTTGACTGATCACTCCAGATAATTGACCACAACCTTAGGCTAGTGACATGACTTTGTTGACTGATCACTCCAGATAATTGACCACTTCCCTAGGCTAGTGACATGACTATGTTAACTGATCATTCAAGATAACTGACCACTACCCTAGGCTAGTGACATGGCTTTGTTGACCGATCACTCCAGATAATTGACCACTTCCCTAGGCTAGTGACATCACTTTGTGGACTAGTACTGATCACTCCAGATAGTTGACCACTACCCTAGGCTTTGTTGACTGATCACTCTAGATAATTGACCACTACCCTAAGGTAGTGACATGACTTTGTTCACTGATCACTCCAGATAATTGACCACTTCCCTAGGCTAGTGACATGGCTTTGTTGACTGATCACTCCAGATAATTGACCACTTCCCTAGGCTAATGACATGGTTTTGTTGACTGATCACTCTAGATAATTGACCACTACCCTAGGGTAGTGAAATGACTTTGTTGACTGATCACTCCAGATAATTGACCACTACCTTAGGCTAGTGACATGACTTTGCTGACTGATCACTCCAGATAATTGACCACTAACCTAGGCTAGTGACATGACTTTGCCCACATCTGGTGATTCCTGATAATTGGGCACTTCCCTAGGCTAGTAGTGATATGACTGAAACTTGTGATTCCTGAATAATGGGCACTACCCTAGGCTAGTGACATGGCTTTGTTACCTAATCATTTCAGATAATTGACTACCCTAGACCATTATTGATTTTGATAACTGGTGATTACTTATAATTGACCACTATCCTAGGCTTTTGATATAACTGATGTCTGATAACCCCTAGCCTGGGCTAATTATATGACTTTTAAGGCTCATGATCACCTGAATTTGTGTACCTTCAATTGCAGCTGTCTTAAACTATTACCAATCCATCCAGTATCTTTTCCTATAGATGAAAATAATCAACCTGTCCAGTCACTCAAAAGTGTTATAGTCCATTGTAAATAAATACACAACACATAATAAGTAACTGGAAAGGTACAGCAGTTGCTGAAACAAGAAATGCAGAAAAATAAATACATGTACTCCTTGCACTTTACCTTTTTGTTTTAACATGGTCATGATGGTTAAGTAGACTAGTGAAATTAATATATATATTTGACATTAGATTGATTTTTTTTTAAATTGTCAGAATTCCCTTACTCCTAGTTTTTACTTAAAACTAAAACAAAAAGTGATCAGCTTACTTTGAACAAAACATATCATTTGTAAATTTTCCTTTTAAGAGCATGTATATAAGTATATTTAAATTATTAATAAAGATACTTCCTGTCTTCACAGGTGTCAGAGGGTTTTCACTCTTTGTGTTTATCAGATTTAAAGAAAAAGAAAGCACATCAGAACAATAAAAGAATTTGAGTAGGCAGCTAAATATACATATGGATCCTTACATACAAAAATAAATGTACAATAAATGTATATGAATGGGGTGTCAGACTGTGTGGTTTACACCAGCCAGATGTCTGTATACATACATGTACATGTACCAAAGCATGTAACTGTACATGTGCACAAGATGAAACAAGCACACTAGCCCCCAACCCCTTTGGCCATATGTTTATGGTGGGATCATAAGAGGTAGTAGTCTTTAAAAGAGCCTTTCTAGACATATTTATTGGTCTAATCAGTTACTGAGTTAGGCTAAGGTTTAGTTTTAAATTAAGTTTGTTCTGAGACAAAGATACAAGTGTATATATGTGTCTCTAAAACAGATTTAGGGGGGAACAGGTTGGTTCCCCCCCCCCCTCCAGTGAGGAAAATTTGGTGGCCTACAAAGGGAATCATCCAGGCATGACTGTAGCATAGGGACTGGACTACAGATCAGACATATAGCCAATAAATCTTCTGCATAAGGGGAACAGTTTTTTTTTCAAATGGATGTGGACGATTGACCAGGACTGGAGCAAACCCCCCCCCCCCCTTATCCGCATAGTTGCTGTCGCTGGTGTAATATAGCTCTTCTGTATATTTTCATATTAACAAAAAGAGTAGCCCTCAAATGCATAGTCATATTTCGTTGTGTGAAACTCCCCCCTTTTTTAAATCGTCTTTTGAATGCCAATAATAATTGCTGTCTCTGTACAATATCTAAGCTAATTCAGTATTCAAATCGCTTAATATCTAATTTTCATATCGTCTTTGTTCCAGTGATATATGTCCGTCATCTTAAGAGCTTTTCAACATTTTTTTGTTTTGTTTACCGCTTGCTGAGAGTTCTTTCAGATAATTATCGCACCAATGACGTGATCTCGTATCTCGCGTTGCTTTATAATTCTCATGAATATTCATACTACCCTAGGCTGGTGATACGTAGAGCTAACCGCTCCCAGCACAAATGTGCTACAATTAAGGTTTAAAAAATGTCAGCACTGGGAGGATTATTCAATTAAAGCTTCTTTAAAGGGATTAAATCTTTTTGGGGTACAGGACCCTAACCAAACAATGAAACATGACATTTGACCGACTGCAAATCTGACAGGGAGTGCAAAAATAAAAAAAATAAAAAATAAAAAAAATCCCGACCTACCGACCCTGATTTATTTTTCTTGGAAGCAGGAAAAAGACATATATTTTTTTTGGCCTTAGCGTCCTTCGTCGTCGTCGTTCTATTTTTACATTTAGAACTTCATGTATAAGAACTACAGAATTGAATGAAGCCAAGCACGGCAAGAATTTTCCTTATAAGGTGGTGACCAAGTGTCGTTATTTTGAGGCCGATCCATAATCCAAGATGGCCGACAGCAGGAGGACTTTATATAACAGGACCCGATTAACAATACTAGGTATGCGTTCTTTCAAAGAAGCACAGCGAAAAAACAAAAATGTTATAAATGTTCCTTATGGGGTGCTGGTGAATTATTGCTGCACTGTTAAAGATGGCTACCAGGATATTTATTGAATTACTGGTCCATTATTAAACCCCAATTGGCCTCAAATCATTATCATGTTATCGGTTATGTTTCAACCTATTTTTACACGATTTCAAAAACCAAAATAGAATAAGGTGTTCCAGTACAATGGTTTTTGGTAAGCCTTCGACTTCTGTAGGAGACGGCTCAGCATAGGAATAGTGATCAGGTGGCGGCGGCGTTAGCTTATTACCGAAAAGAAAGCTTTATATTTTAGAAGGTGGAAGACCTGGATGCTTCATTCTTTTTATATCATGTATGTAGATGCCTAATGTTATGAAGTTTCCGTCTGTCATACGTACATTGTCCTTGACCTCATTTTCATGGTTCATGGACTACTTGAAAAAATCGTTAAGGTTTTTTTATAATCTTAATTTCTCTTATGATGGATAATAGGATAACTATATTTAGTATGTGTGTACCTTACAAAGTTTAAGTGCGTGTCAGGCAGTTTTCATCTGACCTCATTCTCATTTAATATTACAGTGAACAAGGTCAAGTTTTCGTGTTCAAGTCCACATCTCAGATACTGTAAGCAATAGTTCTACTATATTTGGTATGTATTGATTGTATGATGTAAATGTCCAATTGACAGTTGTCATCTGACCTTGACCTCAGTTTTTGGTTCATTACTTAAAAGTAAAGTTTTTGTGTGTTTGTCTTTTTTTCAAATACTATAAACAATAGATACTTTATTTGGTAGCTAGGTTTGTCTGGTAGATGTCATATAAACTTGGTCTCAAATCGTAGTTCATTGGTTGAGTTCGTTTAAAAAAGATATCCAGCCATTTTCATAGCGGATCCAGCCTTTTTCAAAAGGGGGTGGGGTTCCAACCACATGTCTCCATTCAAATGCTTTGAAAGTCCAAAAAAATGGTGTTCTAACCCCGGAACACCCCTCCCTGGATCCACCACCGTTTGGTGTATGGAATGATTAAAGGTGTTCATGTATTTTCGGTTTAGGTAGCAGGTACCAGTTTTGGTGTACCAGAACATGTGTCCCACGCAGAAATTTTGTTATAGTAAAGCATTGAGGTATAGAATTGCATCATGTGGACTAAAAAAATAATTGAATGTAAATTCTAGGCTAGTATACTACACAAGTAAGTAGTTGCATACACAGGTTGGGGATTTCCTTCACACATGGGTCCAATCAGATGTCAAAATTGTGGTCTCCTCACTTGACGGCATCCAATCAAAGTAGTGAAAATATTCATTTTTTTGTAAACAAAAATATCTTGAGATTTTGATGGTAAGGATAGGTTCGACCAAGGCTCTAATTCACTAAATATCCTTTATCTCTTGAATTTTGCCTAAAATTCTTGTCGGCTTTTAGCAGGATTCTGCAGGTGAGCAATAGATTGGTATCAGAGCATCACATTTTTTGCCTTATTTACAATGCATTTATAATTTTTTAAATCTCCATGCTGGACAGACACCCACATTTAAAGGTTTTCTATATATTTACATATTAAGCACGCACACATCTTGGTTCCTTGAAACCATACATTTTATTTGTATATAAGCTTGAATGAATTTTCAAGAAAATAAAATCATAAATCCATGAAATTCTAAAGATGCATTGTAAAATAACTGGTTTCTGCCACCTTAGTGACGTTCAAATCTTTTTTTTCTTGGATTATGTTACGTTACGTTTATATGATACTTGTAGTAAAGCTGTATATAAAGAACTATCAATATGAAATCAATGATCAGTAAAAAAAAAAAAGGCATGATACTTCAGTCTGTGCACTCAGCTAACGGATGTTAAATTGAAAATGGAAATGGGGAATGTGTCCGAGACAACAACCCGACCATAGGAAAAACAACAGCAGAAGGTCACCAACAGGCAATAGGTACATGTACCATGAAATACTAAAAATTTTGGCTTAGTATCTTCAGAAACACTGAGGAGATTTAAATATATATAACGTAATGTTTGGTCTTAATACGGCCTGCAGTAAAATCTCGCCGAGTGATTTTGTTTTTGAATGTATGAATTAGCAGTCTCGTCTGTTTGAGCATATACAAATTTGGAGATTTAGTATGACCTTAAACGTTGACAACAATCCACCAGAGATCAATTGACAAATATAAAAACAATTTTACATCACTGTCCGACTTCCACATTCAACGGTGAGAGAGAGAACTAAAACTTAAAGAGCGCCACCATTAAAAATGTGAATCAGTTGAATGGATATTAACTAACGGCCTAATTTATACAATACAATTTTTAAAAACATAAATATGACGCATGAACCGATGATTACCAACGGGTACAAGTCTCTTGACTTGGGACAGGGAAGGACAAATAAAGCGGGGTTAAACATGTTGAGTTCTAAACCTTCCCTGAACCTTAACATAGTCATATTGGTGGAACATCTCAATCTAAGAACACACTGTTAAAACTGCAATATAATGCAGGACCTATTGTATAATAAAAACTGTTAATTTGTCTTATCCTGAACAAACATGACGTATATTTTCCACTGGACAATACGCACATGGCAAGTTTTTTTTCCTTTTACGAGTGGACTCACAATTTTATACATAATAAAATTGAAAATGGAAATCGGGAATGTGTCAAAGAGACAACAACCCGACCATAGAATAGACAACAGCAGATGGTCACCAACAGGTCTTCAATGCAGCGAGAAAGTTCCACACCCGGAGGCGTCCTAAACAAATATATATTCTAGCTCAGTGATAATGAACGCCATAATAAACTCCAAATTGTACAAAAGAAACTAAAATTAATAATAATACAAGACTAACAAAGGCTACAGGCTCCCGAATTGGGACAAGCGCAAAAATGCGGAGGGGTTAAACATGTTTATGAGACCAACTCTCCTCTATAATATCTCTAGCCAATGTAGAAAAGTAAACGCATAACAAAACGAACATTAAAATTCAGTTCGAGAGAAGTCCAATTCTGATGTCAGAAGATGTAACCAAAGAAAAGAAACAAAATGACAATAATACATAAATAACAACAGACTACTAGCAGTTAGCTGACATGACAGTCCCAGACTTCAATTAAACTGATTGAAAGAGTATGTCTTCATCATATGAACATCAGACACAATCCTTCCCGTTAGGGGTTTAGTATCGTACCATCATAACATACATGAGAAGAACATAACCGCGTCATGCCAAAAACTAGTTTTTAAATAAATGTGTTTAGTTCCGATGCATAGACCCTATAAACAGTATTAACGCCAAAATATGCAATCTTTCATGACCTGACAACAGTATCGTAACTATATCCCTTCTTAATAAGTCTATTAAAAGGTTTTCTTAACTTCTGAGGTGAACAAGTATAGTTGACTTAAGAACTATACTTTTAGGTTAAATTCCGAAGGGGAAAACGATTAATATGCGCCGTGTTATGTACATGTAGGTCTGCGCATTCCATAGTCAAGAGATTGTAATTTAGTGCTTGCCGTTTTATTGATGCAGTACATATTTGTTTTTCGTTCACTTATGCATGCCGATACTTTTCTCGATCGTAATGTGTGGCATTAGTCATTTCGGGGCCTTTTTATTATGTTATGTGGCATTGGCTCATTGTTGAAGGCCGTATGGCGACACATAGTTGTTAATTTCTGTGTCGTTTGGACTCTTGTGGAGAGTTGTATCATAGGCAATCATACGATATCTTTTTTTTTGTATTTAGAAACTAACTATTAGATATTTGAACCTATGAACATCGGAAAACAAGTCTTAACATGACGTTCAATGCGGGAAATCTAGGCATGAACAGAACGTCATGGAATGCTAAATAACGGAAACGTGTGAACTAGCAATAAATTATATGTTGATCCATTCTTTCGATGGTTTCATGTGTATAGAGCGTTATACTCTCGCACAAGGGAGCATATTATTGAACTATTAAGTCGGAGTTCGTACTTACAAGTAAGCGTGTTATGATTTTCTAAATAAGACGTTTAACTAGCCAAACAATTTTATTATGTATGACGTAAACACAGAAGTATTTTTTTCATAAAATTGGCTCTTTGTGTTGAAGTTTTAAGACTCTCCAAATCCCAAATTATGAAAAACCACGTTATACAGAATGACAGGACTCATAAAATTGGCTATTTGTTTCAAGTCTTCAACATCTTCATCATAAAATTGGCTATTTGTTTCAAGTCTTCAACATCTTCATCATAAAATTGGCTATTTGTTTCAAGTCTTCAACATCTTCATCATAAAATTGGCTATTTGTTTTAAGTCTTCAACCTCTTCAAATCCTCAAATTAGGGAAAACTATCTACCGTAACTACGATCAACCAAGTTGCATATTTTCCAGCTGTATTGTCGATCTCTGAAATAAAATTAAACTTTTTTTTACTTTTTCTTGCTTGAATTATACCATACATTTATAGAGTCAATGCATTGTATAAGTTGCTTTGCGGTATGGGTTTTGTTCATTGTTTGCTGTGGTTAAAAGAATATTGGTGTCATCTCTAGTATAAAGGAACAATTTGGTGCAAACTCGTGGGGATTTTTTTTAACTTACTCATAGTGTCTGACCGTTACGTTATGTGTATTGACATCATTCCTAGTAAAAAAAATATTGTGGTACACACTTATTAAAATATTCAAACTTGCACACAAAAGTTGTGTGTACTAAAAAATAAAAATAGTCAAACTTGCACACAAAAGTTGTGTGTACTGAAAAAAAAATATTCAAATTTGCACACAAAAGTTGTCTGTACTGAAAACAGCTTTAATAAGGGACGACATCAAAAGTTCAATGTAGGGTAAAACAAACTTCTGTTCATATTTTTTTCCCTTACCCACCTACCCCCTCCCTTTTCAATAACCTATTGACCAATGAGGATCAGAATAAAATCGATTGCAATTAACACTTGCAGTAATTTTCACCCCGCCCCACCCCAGAGTATTTGAATTAAGTTTTTTTCATTCTTCCTCGATTTTTTTTTATGTCGCCCCTTACGTAACAATTTGATATTCTATATATACTCATTGAACTTTCTAAACTTAGTCTTACTCGTAGTAGTTGGAATGGCTACTGGAAACACCTTTTACAACGGAACCTTCAACCGGTTGTTCAAAAGGCTGGATAAAGTTATCCACTGGATAAGCATGTCCATTGGATAAATGTTTATCTAGTGGATTGCTATCCAGAGGTTAAGTTGTGTTGTTCAAAAACTGGTTAAGGATTGTCCAGCTATCCACTGGACAAAATGCTATCCGGAGGACAACTCCCATAACCAGAAAATTAATGATATTATTCGAACTCTGTTTCCGAAAGTACATCAAAATTCGCGAAAAGTCAGAAAATGGCATTTTCCGTACATCTACCTTTTTTTGTATATTAAACTATGAGCGTACCTACGGTCCACGATGATATAGACCAGCAATTCATTGCATATATATGTTGATGCAGTTCAAATATTTAAGTGTGACATAGGTACACTCAAAGTCAAACATTTAAAAAAACAGTTAAAAAAAATCGTCCTACTCGGATCTACTCGTACTTTTCATTAAATCATCGAAATGTTAAACGAACTGCAGACCGGAGAGGATTTAGCAGACTGTCGAATGTTGATTAAAATCAGGAGCTGTGACAAACTTCAAAGACATTTAGGAATGTGAATGAATTTTTTCGATAGATTGTTCATACTAAAACAGTTCCTTTTTTTGTTAACTAAATTTCAAAATTAAGAACCCTGTCACAAAGACGTTAATCATGTCAAAGCATGAACATGTCTTTTGTAGCGTAAAAACTGCAAAACTTTGTTTATCTAGAATGTAATCTCCGAGGAATGGTGGTTTCTTAACAGGAACACATTTTGCATAAATATTCTTTAATTTTAGTACATCTTTACCTTGAAAAGCATGTATTTTGTTTTATGAATTACGAGGTCGTCGCCCTGGATTGTACAAACTAGGCGATTCATCCCGGATTCATCTTCATTGACGCTTTTAAGAAAGGTGCTTTCTTTCACGTCCGCATTTCTATAAAGTATGGCATGCCAAATTAACATTTATGGCAACGATTATCATTGATGGCGAAAATGATTTACAAAACTGTATATTAATGAGGGCCTGGCAAGGGTATTGGGAGCATGGGAGAGAGGAGCGGGAGAAGGGAGAGAAGGGGCAGGAGAAAGGAGAAAAGGGGTAAAAAAGGAGACAAAAATGTATATTAAAATTAGTAAAATTTAGCAAGAAAACAATTATCTAATAAATGAGTTAATCAAAAGATTCAAGAAAATGCTAATAAAAAAAAAAAAAAAAACGACCCCTAGGAAGTATTGAAACGAAAAGTTCTTAATCTAACTGCAAAATCAAACAAATGAATAACAACTGTTATATTCCGAATTGGTGCAGGCATTTTCTTATGTAAAAAATGGTTGATTGGGCCTGGTTTTATGGCTAGTCAAACCTTTCACTTGTATGACAGTCGCAGAAAATTCCCCAAAATGGCATGCTAACGAAAAATATATTCCGAACCTCATCTACACTCCGCCATAAGTTAAGCACCACCCAATTTAATTTCGAAATAATTATTTTCTTAATTATTTTTTGTATAAAAGAAATACTATATATTAAACCTGTAAACAATAGGTAACTTTTGGATACAGGTAAAATGTCAATCGATTATATTTTGATTGTTCAAAACCAGTTTTAACAACCTGTCTTGTGTGTTTTTCGCGTTACTGTTTTTGACTAAACATAAATGATTTTAGCATGTGCATTTCGCACTTGAATTAGCAATTGATATCTAACGTTAAAGATTGCAAGACGAAAACTGAGTATTGCAAAACGCTGGCAAGTTGAAGGTATGGCAAATACAGGTCTAAATTGTCGTAGAATAGCGGTCCAATTTGGTGTTAACCACACTGTGATTTTCAGGCTTGTGCAGAGATACCGACAGACAGGGTCAGTTGAAGACCGCCCTAGAGCCGGTAGACCACGTAAAACTACTCCCAGAGAAGACAGAAATATTTCCCGGCGAGCTAGATTGAAACCTTTTCCGCCTGTTATCAGCTTCGTAGACTTTGGCCTATTCGGGGTAGAGTAAGTGTGCGGACTGTGATACGTAGGTTGCAGAGTTTCCGTCTAAGGGCTCGGAGGCCAATAAAGCGCCCGGAATTATTTAAAAGACACCGTAGAGCAAGACTACAGTGGGCTAGGAACCATCGCCGATGGACTTTACGCAGCTGGAAAAGAATTCACTGGTCCGATGAAAGTCGTTTCTTACTGAAGCCCGTCGACGACATAACACGTGTTTGGAGGGAAAGAAACACCGCATATCGGGACAATAACATTCTTGATACAACAGCTTCCGGTGACGGCGGGGTAACAGTATGGGGATGTTTTTCCAATGACTGTAAGCTTGATATGCATGTTCTTCTCGGTACCCTGAATGGACAAAGGTACCGAGATGACATCCTGAACACCATTGTATCGCCTCATTTTGACAATCACGCGTTCGCTGATAGACCGGGCTTGCAAGATGACAATGCAACACCTCATCGTGATCGAATTGTCAACGCATACCTGACGTCGGAATCAATAGACACTTTTCCTTGGCCGGCCATGTCACCTGACATGAACCTAATTGAACATGTATGGGACTTTATCGGTCGTAAACTTAACCAGATACAACCAAAATGTGCAACGATACCAGAATTAAGGGTCACTTTGGTACAGGAGTGGCAGAGATTTCCATAGTTTAGGCTATGACGACTTGTGCAAGGAATGAGGAGACGTGTATTGAATCTCTACCGGAAGCGCGGAAGCTATACACGATATTGACTTTATGAACCTTAATTGACAGTAAATGTATACTTGATTGTTTTCCAAAAAGTTCAAAACTGTATCATTATCTGAAATTAATGAAAATGATCAAAAAATTAAAACATTTTATATGGATTTTAACTTGTTGTTTTTAACGTAAAATTGAAAGATCCCTTAACACAGCAGAAAGCATAAAAAACCCTAACTTTTATTTTTTTTATACTGCACAATATTTACATTGTATTTAACCAATGTCAATACGATTAACTCTTATTAAAAAAAATTGAATTTTTGGATTTAAAAATTTCTTATTGATAAAAATATGGGTGGTGCTTAACTTATGGCGGAGTGTATATATCGAGAAAGACTAAAAACTAACAATTTCAAGCCCGTGCATGTATAGAGACGCATGTCACCATCCTTGTTTTTTTTTTAGATAAATTGCTTCAAACTTAACCGATATATATACAATTTGGCGGAAAAGGGATGACATTAAATACTTAATAAAGAGTAACGTGCTTTTATCTGAGAGGAATTGAAAAAAACATGTAACGGGATCTGAATGGTGTTTGTTATTTTGTTTTCATTTTCCCTGTCTGGTTTCGTAAATTTCCTATTATTTTACTGATTTAGTTTTATTTCCAACTAACAGGGTTCATATTCTGCTTCGCAAATGTTATTGAGTGAACAGTGATTTTCCAGTACAATTTGAATTGATTGATTTGAGGTTGCAAATGTCCAATGGCAAATATTTCAGGCTTGTTCAGTACGATACAATACAATTGAAACTGTTGTATCTAAAAGACGAATTTCGTTACTAATAAAAACATTCCGTCAGTTGTAAAAGTGAAAGATAAATAATACATGTTTTTAATATAGTATATTCTCTGTATGATGTGAACGTTTGGGTAGTGTGCATTATAGTTGCAGACAAACCTTGCAAACTGTATTAAATATAGGTTCAACATTCTGTCATTCGTGAAAAAAAAAATACAATAAAAAAATCTGAGAACATACATGCATCCTCTATAAGTAAAACACTCGGTACATTATAAAATGTCCATCTTGAAATTGTACACTGTAGAAGGAGGAAATCGGACTATATGCTCTGCGTGTCTTTATATATTTTTCAAAATACCAAATTTAGCAAACTGTCATTTAAAAAAAGTCTCGACTAATATGCGCACTTTTGGTATATATATTTTATTAAAGTTGACATAAAGAAAATGTAGCACTTCGATATAAGTTTTATAAACCCAAAGCTACATCCTATATACCGATTACGTGAGGGACGGATGGTCATATGGATACGGGGAAAACAGTACGCTCGCGTCATTTTGTAGAGTGACCAACATATATAATAAGCGTTTATGATTCGTGTTCTATTTTACAAAGCATTTGGTGACAACATTTAATTTTGAATAAGCAGCTCATAGTGGAATATAGTTGGGAAATCTCAACTGTACATCATGTCCAACTCAACAACAAAACACACCAATTACTGTACACTCAAGTGTAAATTAACTTGTACCAAAATGATATTAAAATGTAAGTGTTTTCAGTTTAATTCTGCATTTGAAAAAAAAAACCAAACAGGGCCGTAACTACATTAAGGAAAATGAGGCAAATGCCTCATGTTAGAATTAAAAAAGATAGTCTAAATATCAAATTGTTTTCACGGAAAGTGTCTAGCAAGAAGGAAGTTCTCTTCACTGTCTGGTGTTGTCCCTGCATGTTTTTCGTGATCCATGTTTCTATTTCACTTTTAGTTTTCAGAGTTGATGGTCTATTGTTTGCACTTCTGTGTCCCGGGTTTGTCTTTTGTTCATTTATTGTCCTTCTTTATGACTACAGTCTGAGTGGTGATTTTCATTTGTAGACATGTGGTTTTGCAATATTGCATTCCAACTGACGTCCGCATATGGTACGGGAAAAGATTTTAAAAATATACGATGCTACAAGTTACAGATAAAAATGGTCGTTTCTGCATGGAGAGTAAAACTTGATAGCAAAGAAAACAAAACTGGCTTTTTTTTGTAGATGAAACTAGATAGCTGCATGGTTTAAATTAAAGTAAGGTCACCAATTTCCCGGTATAAAATGAATAAAAAAAAAAACAATAATGTTTTGCGATATGACCTTTTCCATGAAACTGAAAGGGTTAACTTGCATTAAGTCATGTTCAGACCCTTTAACAGAAAATAAAGGAATATGGTGTAAATGTGTACGAAACCTAAACAATAAGTCAATGCATAGAAAAAATATAAATGAATGGTTAAAGTCGCTGGAGGGTCTTCAACAATAAAATAATCATTAATACCGTAAAACAGGGTCAAGATGGTCCCTAGTGTCGACTTAAGTAGTAGTAGTACTAAAAGTAATCTAATACTGCACTGTCACTATATTTACATCTAGTCATAAAAAAATCACCAAAGTCTAAGCACAATTCAAGACAAGAACAGAAAGACAGATCCGGACGGGTATAAATGATTATGAGAATGACGATTTTTGCCTTATCCTACATATCGGTCTTTTAATGTTGTCAAAAAAAAACCTAAAAGTTATGGTCTTTTGACATTTTTTTATTCGACCGCCACTGATGAGTTTTCCAACTTCTACTGAAATTATCCATGCTCTGTTTCTGTTAACACCTCAAGATACGAAACACATGTCTAGTGTACAAAATTAAAAAGCAAAACATCTTTGACTATGATGCTTTTTTTTCCTTTAATATTCAATATTTATTTTATTTTCTTTGACGTGTGAATATCTGATTAAAAAATAAACGAATGTGTTATTCTTTTGAATGTGATTGAAGTCATTATAGTAGTGTTATTTAGGAGGAGATATGATTGATTGAATGTTGTTTTCCGACCATCCAGTGACATATACTGTATGCATGCATATTCAAAACGGAAAGTTATGTCAGTCAGGGGTACTACTTGTACAAGTGTATTTTATTTACTTGAAGAAGTAAAAAAAAAATATACACATATAAGTAATTTTTTAGGATACTTATACAAGTGAATTTTATTTACTTGTATAGGTAAAAAAATAATTTGCTGAGTTATGTCCCTTCCGCATTCAGATTTTTTTTACTTGTAAAGGTAAAAAAATCATCCTTTCTTCTTTCCTTGAATTCTGAAGATTTCTTTGCTCTAATAGAATTTTAAATTGTGTACCCTTTGCAGATGTCTTTACTAATCATTCAAGTGTAATTTCATGGATAATGAAAGTCCCATTTGTTTGTTATCTTCTTAACACTGCTCATTTACAAGCCCCAAAGGAGCAATTTTTGATTGCCTTGCGCAAATATACAAGATCTTTGCTCAATCAGTTTCTTTGATGAATTTATGAGATGAAACATTGAACTTTAATGAAAAAATTTGAGCAAAACTGGGAAAAATCATTAAAGGCATGATTTTACATCTCAAAACTTGAGGATTTTTGTGGGATTGTAAGAAAAATTTACTTGTATAAGGGGAGATTATTCAAACATTATTTATTTACTTATATGTGTATATTTTTTTTCACTTCTTCAAAAATAAAATAAAATACACTTGTACAAGTAGTACCCCTGACTGTATGTAGAGAATAATTTGCAAACAAGAAATACGATGTAGCACGCATTGTCTTTGAAAAAGAACAACAGGAAGGCAGGGTACAATTACGTATCATAAGTCCAATAAATAAATTCAACACCATAACCAAAAAATTACTCAATATACATAATTTAGATCATAAAAGTGTTGGATAATTTTGTTGATCTTTATTATTGTTACTTACACTTACACGATTAAATAATTAAAATTGTCACATGGTGTCTTCTTATGTCATTTGAACTACAATGTATGTTATTATTCACAGTTCTGTAATTTATATTAAAAGATTGCCTGAAAATGCTAACTTGGCATGCCATACTTGATAGAAATGCGGACGTGAAAGAAAGCACTTTTCACAAAACCACAAAAGTGCTAACGGAGATTAAAACATTCCGATGCGACGATTTTGTCAATAATTATGAAACAAAATGCGTATAGGCAGTGTTTGAGTATGAACCAGTTATTAGTCTATATTCATAATTATAATTGCGTTCTTAGAATTTTCTCTGAAGTTTGTCCCAGTTCCGTCTTATTTTGGGTCAAAATTCGACGGTCTGCTAAAATGTCATAAATAAAGGAATATCCTGTTTTCCTGTCTCAAGTATGCTTAATGTTCGTCTAAAAAAAACTAGCTATTATTTCTGAGATAGGAAAAACAACTTGTATCATATTGTTCATCAACAGGTGCGTTGGCCGAGCATCTCTTACGTCAGAACTTTTGTGACGTCATGTAATAATCTAATTTAAAAGTAAAAGCCGTTCTTAAAATTTGTCCGAACTGATTTTTTTTTCACTTCAATATTACACAATAACAAGCAATGCAACTGTAAAAAAACATCTAAGAATAATTTTAATCTGTGTGGCAACTGGAACGGCATAATTTCTCTGGGTAGATCTAGGTCTTTTCAAATCATCATAAAGCAAAATTGTTTAAACTTCTATGCTAGCTTCAGAAAATCTTTACCTAGCCTGAAATTCTATAATATGGTTCACCGTGAAATTCACTATTTATGTGTGGTTTATATGCCTACTACACATCATACAACACATGGGCAGCCATATTTAGCCTCTGGATAAGAACTTATCCGAACCCCAAGACACTGGACAAATGTTGTCCGTGGTTAAGCTATTTTATCCACTGGACAATTTTTGAACAACCGGATTTGTCCAGTGGACAAAAGTTATCCAGTGGATACAGACTTTATCCTGTGGATAACTTTATCCAGCCTTTTGAACAACCGGGCCCAGGTACCCTCACTGTATCGGCTTTGTCAAAGTTATTCTTCATAGTATTTTCACACTGCCTAGCTTCCTTTCCTATATGAAATACATATTGAATAAGCTGCTTATTTGTAAATAAAAGTTTGATAAAGGCAAACAAGGATAAATATTATCGATTGTATAATGCTTCGTAAATACTTCAACGCGTTGTTAGGAGTGTATAATTATTTAAACATCTATCGTGAATAAGGTTTCAATTGGTTTTCAAATTGAATCTTATTGACCTTTTCAGAATGTTAAGGACTTATGGGTAATTTTATTGCTAGTTGACCAAAACTTTTAAAATAACGTTACGTCATTGGTCCAATTTCTATTGTTTTTTATCGGACCACAGATGAATTATCATGTTGTTATTGGTTAAACGCCGCCAGGTGGTGACCCCCTATGAGACCGTATGGGGTTAGTAAGTTTCATATGGGGTTCGTGACGCGTTAATGGCGACGTCATCTATTAATGTTGTTGTGTTTCATTGTTTATTTTTCAACAAAACGCCGCAGGAAAAGTCCAACGTCCGATAAATTCGTTATACGGTTAACTACTGACCCCCTACGGATCCATAGAGGGTGAATAAAATTCATAGGGGACTCGGCCTTCGGTCTCACCCCCTATGGATTTTACTAACCCTCTATGGATCCGTATGGGGTCAGTAGCGAACCATATAACTTATAATAGATCAAGGTAAGGCCTTCAACACCGAACAACATGCTAAAAAGGGCCCCAAAACCACTAACTGGGAAACCTTACAAACAAGAAAACCAACGGTCTAATCTATATATCTTTGAAATGAAATAAAACTTTGAATATATAAAAAAAAACCACGAGATACATGTATAAATAACGAACAACAACTACTGTACATCAGATTCCCGACTTCGGACAGGTGCAATCATTTGCAGCAGGATTAAACGTTTTGATGGTACCAAACCTTGAAGTCCTGACCCAGTTTGCATAATACTTGTTGTCAACCATTATTTTTTATTATAGATGACAGATCAGCAAGTGTATAATTTATACGTTGCTTAATACGCTGATTACGATTTTTGCGTTTACCATGTGACTTATGTTTTGTGGGATCTTACAATTTGATATATCAAATTATTTATATGACAAAGTTAAAAAAAAAAATGCTTAACATCAATAAAACTATTACCAGAAATTCCACAACATTTAAACATGAACCTTCTGTCCTCTTTTCCGTTGTCATGGACACTCCTTATACCAGTTATAAATCCATTATGGCTGCATTCAAAGTTGAAGTATTCATCCCAGTCGTTCACAAAAGAAGCTGATATACAAAATACAAATAATATTTAGCAGTGGTGGATCCAGGAGGGGCAAAATCAGGTTGTTGGAACTCCCCCTATTTTGGACAATCAATGCATTTGAATGGCGACATATAGTTGGAACTCCCCGTTTGAAATTGCTGGACCCGCGCCACCACTGTTTGGTATCTTTTAACCGAAACAATATAGACTAGAATTTGTTTTAATTGCATATTTATCAATTGGACCATGTGGTATGAGTGCCAATGAGACAAGTTCGAATCGACTCTCGATTCATTGTCATGTGACAATGTACAGCAGTAGTCACTTGCATTAATTTACATATTCAGACGCCCTGGTGTAACTTCAGTATCAGTCATTTTCATATAGACATTTTAAAATGGTCGAGAGGTTAAAGCAAATAAGATAGAAAATATAATAGCCTCTAAACACTGCGGTTGTGAGTTCGAATATTAAATACGCGTCATGCGATTTAATCGATAAGGATTTCCGAATGTCGATGGTAGTCCTCGAGCACTTCGGGTTTTTAGCACCAATAACACCTGGCTGCCAAAATAATAAAAGCCAATCTAATACGAATAAAAGTTGTGTATAACTGACTGCAGTTTACAGAAATAAATGCATTGTATGTAATTAAGAAGACCTTAAATTGATATTTACAAGTCGTCGAATAAATGAAACTCTCTAGAGAAGATGACGCTGTTATTATATTTTATGTAGTTATTAAAAGACGACAAATACCAATGAGATATGGATATCAAAAAGACACCTACCAAACTGTAGATCACACAATTCATTTTTTTTTTATATTTCCTTAATATAGTAGCATAGCTATACTTTGTGCAATGTCAATTTCACCAGGAATCACTTTCTCCACAATCAGGGCTTCATGAAGGTATGAAAATAAGTTTGTGTTACAATTTAAACCGATATCAATCTACTAATTTTTAAGTTGCAGTATAAAACAATATAAGGTCAATGTCATAGAAATATAAACTTTTGTGGATTCGGCACAAAACTTCGGAAGAACTCGGTACGACAACCTCTCCATTCAAGTTTCTCAGCCTCATACAAACAAGTTTATATACCGAGAGCCAATGAAAACGCAACACTTTTGTTTTTCAAAAAAATCTTATATTTTTTTTTATTTATATTAGAACTTTTTATATTTGGTTGAAAATTACTTGAGACAATTACGGTTTTATGATTTTTGGAACAAATGCGAAGTAAGGGTTATTTTGAACGGACATAAACCATGTTCACCGCTTTTCAACATATATATATATATGCACCATTTTCACGATTTTGTCATTTAAAGCTTGGCTAATGTCATGAATTTTGCCGCCCTTATTGTAAAAAACTTCAATAAATATCTCCGCCCTTATTGTGAAAAAACTGCAATAAATATCCAAGTTAATGCCAGCACTTTCTGACAACGACATGCAGTTTTGGGAATGATCCAATGAAGCCTTTCACAGCATACAATTGCGAGAAGACTGAAGTTTTAGCCCCTACAATAACCCAAATCATACACTTATTCAACCAAAATGGATCATTTTATGATAAGGGGTACAGTAAAAACACACTTTTTTATTCGGCCTAAAGCGTTTTTATTTAATAGGTTATATAATACTTACGTGTCCAGTAGCAATCTACCTGTTGTCCAATCGTAGATCTACATCCTAAAGACCATTTACGATCTTCATAATAGTTGTGATGTTCACTGTGTATTAACGAGATGGCTTGACCACTTGGACACGAAAAATCTATCCGCTCATCAAACTTGTTAACATAGTCCCATCCGACCACACTGTTAACTTAAGTGTGCAAATCAAACATATTATGATAGATAACATCAACATCGTCAGTTAATGGTTTACTGAAAGTAAATAATTGAGGGGGTTTAACAGGAGGGGTCTTGATCCCGAAATCCCGAGCTTAAAAAGGCGAAATACCGAAATACCGGGCTTAAAAATACGAAATCCTGAGGTCCCGAAATTCGAAAAAAGAATTTCCGGATCCCGAAAGGGTCAATCCCGAAATGCCGAGCTTAAAAACACCCAATCCCGGTGTCCCGATAAAGGTCCTATCCCCCATCAATAATAGTATTATATATACGATTTCATTTTTAAATGTTACCATCTTCCGATTGGCTGAATTTGGCTGATTCTTTTCGTCTATCAGCAGTATGTAATAGAGTATGCACAGCGATACATTGTTCGATTTATAACAGGTTTGGATAAACGGTGAGCAATCGATTATTTTACCGTCAGACTATAGCTGGTTGAAAAATCAATGTTTAATTCAACGTTTGCTTTGCTCATCCGATAGGCGTTCGAAAACGGACGATTTATAAACAAAATGCAGTCCTTTCGTAAACTCCCCATTTTTTTGGATGATCAATGCATTTCAATAGAGACCTATGGTTGGAACCCCCTTCATCATGGGTTGGGAACTCCTCTTTTAAAAAAATATTGCTGGATTCGACCCTGCTTTTTAAATATTGCTAGCAAAATGAACCCATCTCTTTATAAACCCGAAATCCTAATAAATCTAGCCAGTGTTCAATTCCTTCTGTCTTTTGGAACGGAAACGAAAATTATAAATTTAGAAATGTTTGATTTGAAAACCGAAAACAATTCTCAAACGTAAAGTAGTAAATATTTAAAGTCATATGAAACCTCAAATCCAATAAAAATATGCACATGTTTTACATAAATAAATGGATAGTTTACATTATACAACTTATGTACATATATATATGTACTTTTTTCTGAAGACAATTCTTCAGTTTGTCCACAATTAGAAGAAATTTACCTATTTCTAATTGCTTGCTTCCAGGAAGCAATTCGCCGACATATTTTCCGTATGCATAGTGACCTTAGCGTGCCCTTCCTCGTAATCCGGTAATCGCAATACGCATGGATCTGTCATAAAAATAAACAATTATCCGATTGTACATGAACACGTGCTCAATACCCATGCTTTTTGATAGTTGTTTACTATAAGGTGACAATCGGTAAACTTCGGCTTCAAAACACTGCATTTAATGAGCAGCCACATTTGTTCAATCAAAACAGAGATTAACAAAATTGACGATTATACAACATTTTTGCGAAAAATATGATAAAATCGAGCACGTACAGAAGACCAAGTTCATGATACATATGCATTGGTTCAAGAATTGGATAAACATTTTTTTCACCGGTCACTCGTTTCATATGACTTTAAGTCAAATATGGAAATATGAATAAAATGAAACTTAAAAGTACAACTTACCAGTGAGATATTTTTCCCTAATCTGAAGTAATATTGTCCAGACGATGTTTAAATACCCACGTCTAGACATTGAGTCTCAAGCACGAGAAACCCGTTCCCCGCGAAAAAGTCACTGGACAACTATAGTTATATATAATATCTAAAAATAGACAAAGGGGAATTTACGATGACCATTAAACGGTCCATGTAACACTTTAATATCAATTCAAAGCTTTCAAATTTGAGATTTTTGGAGTTTTGATCAAAGTTTCAAAATTCCAAATTGTGTAAAAGTTTTCAAATTTTGAAATTTTTAACCAAATAATTAAAATATCAAAATTCTAAATATCGTTTTAAATTTGAAAGCTTAGAAATCTGATCAAACTTTAAAAATACTAAACAATATAACATCTGAAGTATGATTACGATTTATACATGTATTAGACCGTTGGTTTTCCCGTTTGAATGGTTTTACACCAGTAATTTTGGGGCCCTTTATAGCTTGTTGTTCGATGTGAGCCAATGCTCCATGTTGAAGGCCATACAATAACCTATGATGGTTTACTTTTACAAATTGTCTCATTGGCACTCACACCACATCTTCCTATATAATCTATAGCACAGAAAACATTGAATAACAATTATAAATACAAGAAATATTTCATACAGTAACCACGTGCACCGTCAACAAAAACACGATTACAGTGTTTCATTGGGGAGGAGATCTCTTATGACAGATACAATTTTCATATTAGGCTAACAAAATAGTATGTGTGTTTCCTAATACATCTGCGGAAAAAACAGCTTAAGGGTTAGTAGGTATATTTTTTTATTTTTATTTTTTTTACATTGATTTTATTGGAGGGACATTCTGACTTGGACAGTGTTTATTAAAAACTGTGAGAAAAAGACAACATAAGGCTAATTTAGGAAACATACATTTTGTTTTGCCTTAAAAATTGTTTATCAATGGTTTTTTTTACACATTTAAAGGGGCACTAGCTGTCAAATTCATGTTCATCGATTTAATTCAAAATCCAATATTTTATTTATAACTATGTAAACATTTGTTCAAACTATAAAAAGTCTATAATAAATGATAACCAGGGCACTTTTTTTTGCTTCTTTTTGAGTGTATTTTAGTTCAGACTCCATCTTATTAAATATCGAGTTGACCTCTTAAATCATGCGATGACCACATAAGCAATGTCAACATAAATATAGATATAAATAGATAAAGCTAACTCGTGCTGACCTGTTGGAGAATTCTAGGCCTATTTTTCATTTTATAGATGAATAATAAATGTTTATCATCGTTTTTGTCGAGCCTTCGACTTTAGTCGAAAAAGCGAGACTAAGCGAATCTACATTCCGTCGGCGTCGGCGTCGTCGGCGGCGTCAACAAATATTCACTCTGTGGTTAAAGTTTTTGAAATTTTAATAACTTTCTTAAACTATACTGGATTTCTACCAAACTTTGACGGAAGCTTGTTTATGATCATTAGATAGTATCCAGAAGTAAATTTTGTAAAAATAAAATTCCATTTTTTCCGTATTTTACTATAAATGGACTTAGTTTTTTTCTGCGGGGAAACAAACCATTCACTCTGTGGTTAAAGTTTTTAGAATTTTAATAACTTTCTCCAACTATCCTGGGTTTGTACCAAACTTGGACAGAAGCTTGTTTATGATCATAAGATAATATCCAGAAGTAAATTTTGTAAAAATAAAATTTCATTTTTTCCGTATTTTACTTATAAATGGACTTAGATTTTTCTGCAGGGAAACATTACATTCACTCTGTGGTTAAAGTTTTTAGAATTTTAATAACTTTCCCCAACTATCCTGGGTTTGTACCAAACTTGGACAGAAGCTTGTTTATGATCATAAGATAATATCCAGAAGTAAATTTTGTAAAAATAAAATTTCATTTTTTCCGTATTTTACTTATAAATGGACTTAGATTTTTCTGCAGGGAAACATTACATTCACTCTGTGGTTAAAGTTTTTAGAATTTTAATAACTTTCTTAAACTATCCTGGGTTTGTACCAAACTTGCACAGAAGCTTGTTTATGATCATAAGATAGTATCAAGAAGTAAATTTTGTAAATAAATAAATCCATTTTTTCTGTATTTTACTTTTAAATGGACTTAGATTTTCTTACAATCATAAAATAGTAACAAGAGGAAAATTTTATTTATTTTTTTCCTCATTAATGATGAGCCTGCAATTTACAGCAAAAATAGGCGAGACACTGGGTTCCGCGGAACCCTTACAAATTTTTACCTATATACAAATGAATTTTTGTGGATCGAATCAGTCAATCAAATGATTTACCTTAAGTTTGTTTCGCTTCAAATTTACATATTCTTTTCCTTTAAATAATTTTACACACTCAATTCACGTACTATCCATCTCAAGCTGGAGGGTTAAATTGAAGTTCGCATGAATACGGATTCAATGAGGTCGAATTATTCACTTGCAAGTGAATAATTCAAAATCAGTGGTTTTTTTTTTAAATTAGCTTATTTTGACAAAATTGAACCATACTGGCTGCTTAAAGCTACTATTTGCATTTCATAATTGATTGAGCAAATTAAAAAGATATTAGATTTTTAATACATCTCGTAGCTAGTGCCCCTTTAAGGGTTCACGATACTTGTTGATCAACGGTGGGTTTTTTGTTACCAAAATTTGCATACGTCAAGCTATTTCTTAACTTAGTCAGTTCAAATATGTAATAAGAAAAAAATAATATCTTCCTGTGATGAATTTCGAAATAAAAATTGGGTTTTAGACATTTTAAATTTTTCTTAACCGTTTCGCTGCCAAAATTTTCAAATCTAAAATAACGTTAAACCTATGTATGGTGGCCAGATGCGGCAATTTCTAAGGTGACCGGATTCGGCCATTTCGCGTATAGCGTTTTCTCCTTTCACTTTCACGCGAAATCGAGAAATCGTTCGGTGACCCATAATCAGAGGCGAATTTATACGGGTTTTCAGGTGGTTCCCCCCCCTTTTTGGTAAAAAATATTTGGTTGATTATACAGGGAATCACTGAAGAATTACTGGAACGGGCCCTTCTCAGTGAGCAAAGTCCATACCGCATAGTCAGCTATAAAACACCAAATGCATATCATATCCAACCTGACAAAACACAAAAGAAAAGAAAAACGCTTTTATTGTTGTTCTCTTTGATTCTTTCTAAAAGTTATTGTATCTTACCTGCTCAATGTACTGAAATTCTGGATGTTCCTTATTAAACCATATTTTGGGATAGTCTTCTCTTGATGTTGTGAAAACTATCCTATCAGTAAATTCTCCATCTCTAAAATAGGATCTTCTAAAACCAAACACCGAATGGAAAAAGTATAACATGTATAAACTAAGAAGTGAAACATAAAAATTCATTTTTGTTCAGTTCAAGAGTTTTAGAAAAAAAATATCTATATTTTTCGAAATACGTCACGTTGAGACTGTGATGCAGCTACGTCGTGTTACTTTGACCAAAGATTTTAAAAATCTTGTCAATAGCTTACATTGTATATCTATATATATAGTCAATGTTAAATTTATATTGTTTATTGTAGAATTGACTTTTTGTGTTGTAACTTCTATTATACTTTCATTTCTCTTGTACTGATTTTTCTTGTGATAAAAGTATTTGTGTCTTAGGGAGCTACAATTTGATTGTTATGGGTGTGGGGGGGGGGGGGGAGAGACGAAATTAGAAAAAAAACTTGACAAACTTTGCCAAAAATATTTTTGGGATACAAGTTAACTAATAGGCAAAGGCAGGACCCAATAAGGTGAAAGTAAAAATGCAGAATTACAATTTGAAAAAGAAAAATAATGCAGAATAAAAAGTTTCATCCTAGCACCCTCCCTTCCCCCATAAAAATCTAATCGTAGCTCACTTACGTTTGAAAAATTATGGAGATTTCAAGCTGCATGGTGTCTATGGAGTTTGTTTTAATTAAACGTATTTTTTCCTCAATAAATTCTTCGCCTTTCTGATTTCTTAGTTTTTATGGGGTGGAAATGAAAGAAAAGAGATGAAATATTTTTTTTTGATTTATACTTCGTCACTATTCAATTTAATTTTGATATGGAAAGTGTGATTAGATCAACTATTTTCGTGCGCATGTGTCAAACATATTTTGTTCTCATTAGAACACGATTTTGTTTACAAAGCGTAATAATGACGTCATATTAGAATTTAATTTAGATATGGAAAGAGTGATTAGATCAACTTTTTTCGTGCGCATGTGTCAAACATATTTTGTGCTCATTAGAACACGACTTTGTTTACAAAGCGTAATAAGGACGTCATATTAGAATTTAATTTTGATATTGAAAGAGTGATTAGATCAACTATTTTCGTGCGCATGTGTCAAACATATTTTTTGCTCATTAGAACATGACTTTGTTTACAAAGCGTAATAAGGACGTCATATTAGAATTTAATTTAGATATGGAAAGAGTGATTAGAGCAAGGTAAACAAAGTACCATGCATTTTCTGTTGTCGTCATCTCTTGACTTGTCAATAGGGATGTAGATATGTGTATTGGCTAAATTTGTAAGAGGGGTTAGTTCAATCTTTCTTAATTTTGAAGTTATTTTTGGAATTGTAATATACATCACACACAAACGATTTGACAAAAAACATGTGCACGATGCAAATTTTTTAATAGAACTAATAAAGGAATTAATTGTGATCTTTGACCTGGAGGATTTATTTATTGAATATGATAGCTTCTCTTCCATCAATGTCTTTACAAGATTCAAGATTTTATTCATAACATCAGACACATACTTGTGTACAAGAGGACAGTATATACAAAAATATTAAGATAAAACATAGCGAGACAGGACAAACGAAACACAAATACATAGTATATTTTAAAAGACAATTGGTGTAATTTGATAAAGTATTTTATGATTTTCTTCACAACAATTGATAAATTCCTTTGAACTTGTACGTAACATACAGACAACAAGTCAGTGAATCTGTTCTTGTTTGGATTCATTACATAATAATTTGGTATACACTTTTATCTAAGAGCAGAAACATCAGCATTTTACAGCTAAACAATATATGAAACTCATCCCCTATTCCCTCATTACATAATGTACATATTCTATTTTCACTCACGATTCCCGCCCATCTACCCGTCTCAATAAGTAACTTCAAATTCGATCATCGAAGTTTAGATATGTAATATCTGTCCTTGGGTAATAATCGCAAAAGATACGGTTCCAAACTAAACTCGAGTTTGAATAAAGAATAGAATTCATCCGTACATGTAGATGCATGATGTATCTGCGAGAACCAATGCTGATAGTACTGATCTGTTAATCGCTGTTTAACCATACTTTTTAACCAATCAATATTTACATATAATTGATCGTTCCATATAAAACTAAGACCTGTATCATCAAATATAAATTTTACATATTGAATCCATTTAAATTTAGTATGATTGGTTTCATGTAGTTTAATCATGAGTCTTAGAAGGATATTTGACAGTTTGCTCTCTGTTTTAATAGTTCTGCACCAAAATGATGCCATCCTAAGTTTTATAGTGATATCTAACGGAACCCGACCGAATTCCCCGTAAACCATAAATTTGGTGTACTATTCCGAACACCAAGAATATTTTTACAAAATTGCAAATGCATTTTCTCAATATTCTGTTTACATGTCATATATATTAAGTCGCCTCATTTTTGTTCATTAAGATTTTTTCGCAAGATGTGAATTCAGTTCGTTAATAGATTAAACCTCTCTTTTACATGTATGACAATAAAGAACCAGACAGTTAATACATATTTTTATAAACTTGTTACACGATTGGTTATAACTACGTAACATATTGTGCATAAAAGTGTTATAAATTTCGAATCTAATAAAAAAAATATATAGATTTCTGATTTTGTTATACTCATTGTAGTTTAACGAAATCAGAGATCTATTATAATATTTTAATTAGATGCATAAAGTAATAAAAATTTCTAATCTAATAAAAATATAAATTTCTGATTTTCGTTATACTCATTGATATATATTTTTTAATTCAATGACTTAGATTGAATACGTTTTGATTCACCGAGAACCATATAACCTACAAAAGTTTGTATACAAGTGCTGTTCACGCATGCGTACCACAAACTGCAGAGCCAACGTTTTGTACTCCATTGGTGAGGAATTTATAATTCTTTATTCAATATTATGTCATTGAAAGACTGTGTAGGTGTTTAATACCCCTGATTGATAAATGTTGTAATCCGTTTCTATTATTTTCATCATCATCCCTCTTTTAATAACACCTTTGACCGCACAATTAATCAAAATCATAACACATGCTGAGTATTTATACCAAAATTAACTTTTAACGATTCAAGTTCAGTTTATTCTAATACTAGGCTCATTTTTACTAGTGATATATTATAGGATTAAACACATTTTTTCTAGAGGTTATTGATGTGTAAACCGGGGCGAATAACTCACAAACTGAATAAAAGTCCGTAACTAAGGAGTACGCCGCCATCTTAACTTTCTAAAAAACTTAAATGTCCTATAAATGCAACAGAATCCAAAACTAAGTAGTACCTACCTCAAAAACTTCATATTAATTAGATATTATCCGAATTTGAAGCGTACAAGTAACGAAATAATTTTTCGCTGTCTATCTCATCTTTAACATTGGGCAATACCTGTACGGTATACTGTACTATCAACGACAAACACTTTTTGTTGATGTAATTGTTAAATATACTATCTGCTACACTCTTTGTCTTTGTGACGTCTTTGTAAGATCAATTTGTATGTATCTTTGATTATGTTTGATAGTTGTGTTGTATGTCTGTGTTGCATGTTAACACATATTTGGCGGTAGGGTCCAAATTATGGTTACCTACACCTGTCATCATATAGATATAGGAAGATGTGGTGTGAGTGCCAATGAGACAACTCTCCATCCATATAACAATTTAAAAAGTAAACCATTATAGGTTAAAGTACGGCCTTCATAACGGAGCCTTGGCTCACACCGAACAACAAGCTATAAAGGGCCCCAAAATAACTAGTGTAAAACAATTCAAACGGGAAAACCAACGGTCTAATCTATATAAACAAAACGAGAAACGAGACACATGTCTGTTTGTGTTACCCACCAACTTTTGCTAATACAACAGAACTATAAACCACTGTTTTGCAAGAGGGAGGTTTAGTTAGCTTTGAAAGCAGGTTTAACCCGCAACCTTTTTTTAATACCTTTTAGTACCTTATCAGGAAAACGGCTGTTAGTTTTAACTTGATCTGTTGTTTTTTTGTTAGTTTTAATGAACTTTCCATTTTCCATTTCATTGGAATTTGGTATTTGTTTGTTATACTTTAATTTTAAAGGCATATAATCCCAATAATTTCATTAAACACGTGTTAACTGTGTATGAATTACATTCCGTTATCATAATTATATTTATCTTGATGTAATACATTTTTTTTGCAACGGAAACGAACACCACGAATACAGTGGAGATCACTTCTAACCTCTCATTAGAACTGTCAGAATAATCTGTCATAGAACTGTTCTAACCTGTCCTAGAACAGTTCTAGCTAGAACAGTTCTACCCTAGAACTGTTCTAGGTAGAACTGTCAGGATCAGTTCTAGGTAGAACTGACTAAATCAGTTCTAGGTAGAACTGTCAGGATCAGTTCTAGGGTAGAACTGTCTAAAACTGTTCTAGGTAGAACTGTCCAAATCAGTTCTAACCGTAGAACTGTCAGCAGAACTGACTAAATCAGTCAGGACTGTAGAACAGTTCTAAATGACGTCACTACAGTAAGGGCACTTTAGAATTTAGAAGAAATAAATCACTTCCAATTACTTTGCTATTTAATAGCAGATTTTCTATATTTTTTACTAATCAAACGTTACATGTACAAATATCGAAGTGAATTGACGGTTATCCAATTCATCGGAGAAACATTTTTATAAGATTGCATAGGAAACATCATTGTTTACGTTTCTTCGTTCCCCGTCTTTAACAGGCTCTTCATAAAACTCTGCTTTTAATTCATGGAAGTTTAATCTTAATTTACCTTGTTTACCCTGGATTTACATTCATGATTTAAGATTCTGTTTTGACAAATGTTCGAACGAAAATTGTACAGTGGATGAATTATTGGATATTTTAACGAAAAAAGTGTTGTTAAACGTAACAAAACTATGTAGGCTACATAATTTGCATTATCTGATATCTAGTAAATAATCTGGGAGTGTGGAAGTTGGAACGTCAGAAAAATATACTCAATGTGAACATGAATGAAACATTTGCCACTGGACTTCATGCTACAAACAAAACCAATCATTTTCCTCCTTCAAATTATTCCAAGAAGAGAACTTCTCATACATGTACTTTTCATTTTAAAATAAAGTATATGAATCAGTCATGTGAGTGTTGGATGATGCCGTTAAATAGTTTTGTTTAAAAAAAACCATCATGAACTACACTGACTTAAAAATTCACTTTTGTGACGATTCATTATTTAATAATTTAATTTTGGATGTAACGGGTCTCTGATTGGCTGACTTTATTTTGTTATCAACTTATCAGCACATAGAAAAAAGTTAGTCCCTCCGTATCGTCATCAACGTTTTTTCATGGTTTGCCAAGGTTTAAATTGGAAGTTAGAATAAAAAATGTGGTGCATTGCACACTGTTAAAAAACCTGCTACTCACGTTATTCAGTTTGCACCATATTTTTTATGTTATTTCTTCATAGACAGAAAAAATATTACAGTCATTTTTTAAATAAAATATTATCGATACAGAGAGGAAATAAGGGCACGCTAAATCGATTTTGAAATTTGGTATTGTCTTTATCATGCAGTATCTATCGGAGTATCCTGACATAGAAATATTATTGGTTTACAATGAGGCCATACATGTATATATTTAAATATGTTCAGTTTTGGTTGATGCGGTCAAATAATGTTGTTATTAAAACAACTCAGTCCTATATATACTGAAATTTGTTAGCAATTCAGTATTTTGAATATAAAGAGGACATGCTGTCATTTGAAGTAATCAATCCATCGTGATTGGTTGTTGTTTGCTCTTTGGTCGGGTTGTTGTCGCTTTGACACCTTTTGCCATTTCCTTTCTCAATTTTATAAGTGATTTACTATGCAGCTATATAATTATCTATATATTAAGATTTACATAATAAAGTGTAAATATGGTCAGTTTTGGTTGCTGCAGACACATTAGTTATACCAGTTTGTCTTCGGTATGAAAACTACTGATATTTGTTTATGATGCAATATTTTGATTAAAAAGAGGACACACTGACACTGTTAATTGATGCAGAAGAAATTAGGTGTTCCAATATGTCTATCATTTGTATTATACAATCAATCCTTACATATAAATATATAACAGTTTTACTATGCAACTAAAAGAGTTACATAAAAAAGAGCAAATATGGTCAGTTTTGGTTGATACTGTCAAATATGGTCAGGTTTGATTGATGCAGACAAATAATTTCAGATATGAAATCCAATGATGTTTGTTTCTGATGCGATATTTTGAATAAAAGTAGGAAATGCTGGCACTCTCAATAGATGAAAATTTTTGTTTGCGGTCGTTAATTTCCAATATTGCAGTTATTTATATACTACAGTCTCTCTTGACCTAAAATTATAACTGAAGTACTGTGCAGCTATATAGACTTGCATAAAAAAAGCAAATATGGTCAGTAGATTTTATTACACAACTCAGTCTAAAGTATGAAAACTACTGATATTTGTTTACGATTAAATACTTTGTATAAAAAGAGGACATGCTGGCACTATAAATTCATGCGAACAAAGTTTTGAGGTCATTGTTTTCCAATATTGCTGTAATTTGTATATTACAGTCCCTCTTGACCTAAAATTATATCTGAATTACTGTGCAGCTATATAGATTTGCAGAAAAAAAGAGCAAATAAGGTCAGGTTAGATTGAGGTGGTCAAAAGATTTTATTACATGACTCAGTCTGAAGTATGAAAACTACTGATATTTGTTTACGATTCAATACTTTGAATTAAAAGAGGACATGCTAGCACTTTAAATTCAGGTGAACAAAATTTTGAGGTCATTTTTTTCCAATATTGCTGTAACTTGTATATTACAGTCCCTCTTGACCTAAAATTATAACTGAATTACTGTTCAGCTATATCATGTATATAGCTTTGCAGAAAGAAAGAGCAAATAAGGTCAGTTTATATATAAAAAAGAAGATGTGGTATGATTGCCAATGAGACAACTATCCACAAAAGACCAAAATGACACAAACATTAACAACTATAGGTCACTGTACGGCTTTCAACAATGAGCAGAGCCCATACCACATAGTCAGCTTAGATTGATGTGGTCAAAAGATTTTATAACCAGACTCAGTCTGAAGTATGAAAACTACTGATATTTGTTTACGATTCAATACTTTGAATAAAAAGAGGACATGCTGGCACTTTAAATTCATGCGAACAAAATTTTGAGGTCATTGTTTTCCAATATTGCTTTAACTTGTACATGTATATTACAGTCCCTCTTGACCTAAATTATAACTGAATTATATATAATTACTGTGCAGCTATATAGATTCGCAGGAAGAAAGAACAAATAAGGTCAGTTTAGATTGATGCGGCCAAAAGATTATATTACACGACTCAGTCTGAAGTATGAAAACTACTGATATTTGTTTACGATTCAATACTTTGAATAAAAAGGGGACATGCTGGCACTTTAAATTCATGCGAACAAAAATTTGAGGTCATTTTTTTTTCCAATATTGCTGTAACTTGTATATTACAGTCCCTCTTGACCTAAAATTATAACTGAAACTATGCAGCTATATAGATTTGCAGATAGAAAGAGCAAATAAGGTCAGTTTAGATTGATGTGGTCAAAAGATTTTTGTATAACAGGTCCGTCCGAGGTATGAAAACTACTCATAAACAGATATCACATTTGTTTAAGATTCAATATCTTAAATTAAAAGAGGATATGCTTAGATTGCAAATAAAATTTTGAAATCATTAATGTTTGCCAATATAATTGGTATCCTTGCCTAAAAATAAACTGGATTCCTGCAGTGTGCAGCTAAATGTATATAGATTTATATGAAGAAATGATCAAGTATGATCAATTTAAGCTTATAGTGGATCGATGGCAGATCCAGAGGGGGCGACCCCTTTTTTGGACGATCAATGCATTTGAATGAGGACATAAAGTTGGACCCCCCTTTTTTTCCTGGGTTGGGCCCCAACCCCACCCCCTTTTAAAACTGCTGGATCCGCCGGAATAACGTATTACATTATAGATGGTCAGATAATTTTGTTATTTAAAACGAGCCATCCTGACTCCCGGAATGACAAATGTAAAACAATTGAAATAATAATGCCCCCCCCCCCCCCCCTCATATTAACGGCCTAATTTATGTTCAAAAAGTGAAAGAAAAACAAAAGAAAATCACTGAATAACAGGCTCCTGACTTGGAACAGTCACATACATGCAGAATAAGGCGGGGTTAAACATGTTCTCTTGCCGACGAAAAATTTGATATAAAAGCGGCAAAATAGCAAAACTCTTTATAAAATTTTTCGCTATTTTGTCGAAGCCTTTATATTTAGTCAAAGATTTCTTAAAAATTATATATCAATTCTAGCCGTAGAATTTATAAATCAATTTTAGCAGTAGGATTTATAAATCAATTCTAGCCGTATAATTTATAAATCAATTGTAGCCGTAGAATTTATAAATTAATTCTAGCCGTAGAATTTGTAATCAATTCTAACCGCAGAACTATTCTAGAAGTAGAACTGACCAAAGATTTGGTCAGTTCTAGGTAGAACTGTCAGGATCAGTTCTAGGGTAGAACTGTCAGGATCAGTTCTAGGTAGAACTGTCCAAATCAGTTCTAGGTAGAACTGACCAAGTCAGTTCTAGCTAGAACAGTTCTAACCTAGAACTGACTAAAAGGTGTCAGGCTGACAGTTCTACGTACTGTTCTAGAACAGTTCTCCTGACAGATTCTGACAAATTTAATGAGAGGTTAGAACTGATCTCCACTGTACTTCTAATATCGGTAGCAATGTCGGATCAAGATCGGGTGAGTACACATCGTTGTACTGTAGTTACAAAAGTTATAATACTGTAAATTCAGAAATTATTGCGATGTTTTTAATTTTGCGAAAAATGCGACAGGGTCATAATCGCAATAATTTAAACTCGCATTACTTTATTTTTTATATGTCTATTGAATGAAACGATTTTTAACAATATCGCAAATAATACATATTTTTTTTTCTTTAAAAAATATCCAAATTTATACCTACAACAGCAAAATAACGGGCCCCTGTTTATGATAACATCGTGGAAGCGTTACTTAGAAATGCTTTTTTAATACATGGCCAAATATACATCGTGTTTGTATATAGGTGAAGATGCTAGTAGTATGTGAATTTACAATAGGGGGTTTAATAGCTTTAACAGCCATAATTATGAACATCTGTGAGTCTGCATACGCCACGTATAAACACATACCAATGTATATATCATGAGTTGTATCTCGCTTTTATTTACATAGCTAAAGCTGCACGTAATTAAAGAATGTCAAATACTTTTTTTTAAATTCCTGTCTTGATTTTCATATGTAAATAACTATGAAACGATACTTAATCCTAAAATAATGAAAACCAATGACGTATATATACTTAAATAACCACATTTTAACCTAACAGATGATAGATAAGGAATTTGAAGTTTTAGAAACAAATCCTCTTTTCAAAATTCTGTAAACAACAAATTGAATACAGATTGTGCTAGGGACAGTTATCTCCCTGAAATGTTATGTATCAAAATGGTCTTTTTCCATTCTCAATAAAAAAAAAATCAATGAACCAATAGACTTATTCAAGGTGGTACCAAACACATTCACTTAAATTAAATTGGCTCGTTTAGTTTTCACAAAAATTGGACAATATATTAACTTTGACCCTTTGACAAAACTTGAACCACTCACTTTGAAAAAGTTCATTGGATGAATAGCAGTTTGAAAAACATTTATTTTGATCATTGAGAAGCTTAATATTTCTTTTACGATAGAACGTGATTAAAACGTACAGATATTTCAATGTAGTGTTATGAACCATCTTTATTGGATAATCTTCGAAATATATTGAGCGCCTTTTGTAGATGGAGAAAACAAATCTTACTGAAAATGACAAAATGTCAAACAGTGGAACTGATTTAATTATTCTTAAATCAAATCATTTCTTAAGTGTACCGTTATTTTGCTTACATGTTGTCAATCTAATGAAATTTGTTGCAACTGTCATACCAACGAGAGGATTAAGTAGCTATAAAGCTAGAGTTAATTCATCATTTTCTGCATAAGGAAATGCTTGTACCAAGTCAGGATTATGAAAGAGTTTTCCATTCGTTAGATGTGTACAAGATCTTAATTTTGCAATTTTATAGAGGACTTTCTGTTTTGAATTTCTCTTGGGAGTTTTGTATTTATTGTTATTTTACTTTTTTAGCAAGCGACAATACAGCTTTTATAGCTGGGACCGTTTCATGTGGTGCTGTAGTTGTTTGTGTGGTCATACTCCTTTAATTATGTAAAGATGGTTGTGGTACAGCTGCTAGAAATCCCGCCGTACAGCCATCAATCTAGGGTGAAGATGACACATGACAATGAATCCCGCCGTACATCCATCAATCTAGGATGAAGATGACACGTGACAATGAATCCCGCCGTACATCCATCAATCTAGGATGAACATGACACGTGACAATGAATCCCGCCGTACATCCATCAATCTAGGATAAAGATGACACGTGACAATGAATCCCGCCGTACATCCATCAATCTAGGATGAAGATGACACGTGGCAATGAATCCCGCCGTACATCCATCAATCTAGGATGAAGATGACACGTGACAATGAATCCCGCCGTACATCCATCAATCTAGGATGAAGATGACACGTGACAATGAATCCCGCCGTACATCCATCAATCTAGGATGAAGATGACACGTGACAATGAATCCCGCCGTACATCCATCAATCTAGGATGAAGATGACACGTGACAATGAATCCCGCCGTACATCCATCAATCTAGGATGAAAATGACACGTGGCAATGAATACCGCCGTACATCCATCAATCTAGGATGAAGATGACACGTGACAATGAATCCCGCCGTACATCCATCAATCTAGGATGAAGATGACACGTGACAATGAATCCCGCCGTACATCCATCAATCTAGGATGAAGATGACACGTGACAATGAATCCCGCCGTACATCCATCAATCTAGGATGAAGATGACACGTGACAATGATATTCCAACATAATCTCAAATAATCACAGAAAGAGAGACATTTTAAAACGGATACTTTTTTTCTAAATAATAAAAGAATTCTATCTTTTCATTGACTTAACAAAACATTACTTCCTATTTAATAAACGTAAAAAGCAAAATACTTGTACTTATAACTTTCAGAGTTAATGCAAAGTACGTGTACTTATAAATAACTTTCAGAGTTAATGCAAGGTACGTGTGCACATAGTTTTTAGAGTGATATATTTATTTTTTAGGAACAGAAAGCTCAATCCCTTAGATCTCGTTATCAATAATGAGATGTGAAATTGTTGTTGATTGTTTTTGTCTTTAGACATGTAAGATTTGCTAAGAAAATAAGGAGAAATAGTTGATAATATGCTGTGTATGGCCTTGTTTTACGTTGTTGTCCTTTGTGGTTAGCTGCTGTCTCTTTTTGGTAGTCGTTTATTAGATCTCCTTGTTTTTTTATTGGTATTGTAAAAAAAAAATTCTGATAGCTTTATTTTTTATTGATTTATTTGAAATAACATATGTAAAAAATGTTTTATTTCTCCAAATTCTAATAGTTTATCAGCTTAGTTCGTGTCAACCTTCATATAAGTGTGTTGAATAAAGTTCAATAAAAGTCAAATACATTTTAAGATGGTATCATGTTTTTGTTATTCTGAATTGGAATATTTATATTTTTATTGATCAATAGCTGGAAAAGAAAGCAAACTCAAATCCATTTTAAACAGATCTCTTAAAAGGCAAACAAATAAAAATCCCTGTTCAGCTTTAACACATTGCAATATTTTGGAACTGTATATAATTCATAGTTGCAGTGTTAACATTAGCATTCCCATCGTAAACAAATGAAAATTCTTAAAGTGTAGATTCCCTTTATTTTTCATAGAACCTAGTAAGGTAGGCCCTTTACAAAAACCAGTAGAGCTTCATAAAATAGATATAGGAAGATGTGGTATGAGTGTCAGTGAGACAACTCTCCATGCAAGTCACAATTTATAAAAGTAAACCATTACAAGGTCAAGGTACGGTCTAGGCTCACACCGAACATCAAGTTATAAATGACTCCTAACAAAAATAAACTAGTGTAAAACCATTCAAACGGGAATTTAAGACAATGTCACTGTGCTCTAACATGCCTAATTCACAATTGGTCTTCAGCAGTTGATTCATCAGGAATGCCACTGTGTTCTTACATGCCAGAATCACAAACGGTATTTAGCAAACGATAAATCGGAAAATGTTACTGTGTTTTAACATGCCTTAATTTGAAACGTTCTTCAGCAGATGATAAATCGGACAATGTCATTGTGTTCTAACATGTTAAACCCCGCCGTTTTTTTTGCGCCTGTCCCAAGCAAGGAGCCTCTGGCCTTTGTTAGTCTTGTATTATTATTTGTTTTAGTTTCTTGTGTACAATTTGGAGTTTAGTATGGCGTTAAAAATCACTGAACTAGTATGCATATTTGTTTAGGGGCTAGCTGAAGGACGCCCCAAAGTGCGGAAATTTCTCGCTGCATTGAAGACCTGTTAGTGACCTTCTGCTTTTGTCTGTTCTATGGTCGGGTTGTTGTCTCTTTGATACATTCCACAACAGTTGTTCTTTTCATATCTAACCCTCTTACTTCCAGTTATTTTTCAAGGTTGTATTTTGTGTGCCAGAAAATACGACAGCTCTACGTCTGTGACGTTAGATGTCCAACAGGTACATCATTCGATATGTGAAGTCATACTTTGCCAGTTACTTTTTGAACCCATTGATGAAATATATAACCATGTTTGATCTTTATACTTTCATTTAAAAATATACAGAACTGAAAAGAGGCTTGCATAAATTAAAACCTGAACATGTGTGTCCCTCCTGCATAGTCGGTGTGGAAACATGTGTCATGCGGCAGCAAGAGGGTTTAACCAAACAATGCGTTTATGTAAATGCAGCATACAGAAATTTACCAGGCCACCCTTAAAATTCTTTTGTTGCCTAACTATGCCTTGTAGATATACTCATCATAGATCAGGATTCAATTTTGAATTAACGCAAGACGCGCGTTTCGTCTACAAGACTTATCAGTGTCGCTCGAATCCAAAAAAGTTAAAAGGGCTAAATAAATGACGAAGTTAATCTTCTTGCTGCCGACGGTTTTTCAAGGTTGCATTTCATATGCCGGAAAATACGACAGCTCAACGTCTGTGACGTAACATGCCAAACAACAACGTCATTCGATATATGACGTCACGACATAATGACCGTGACATTTGGGACCCATAAAAAAACATAACACTGTTTAATCTTCTGTCTTTTAATTGAAATAGATACAACATTTATGAGAAGTTTGCATAAATTTGAACCTGGACATGTATGTTCCCCCCGGCATTGCCGGTTTAGACAAATGTTCCCTCCGGCAGCAAGAGGGTTAAAGAACATGGACTAAAAGTTTTGCCAAATACAGCTAAGGCTATCGATCCCTGAGGTAGAAAAGCCTTATTATTTCAAAAATTTTAAACTTTTGTAAACAGTTAATTTATAAATATGACCATATTAATGATAATTCATGTCAGCACAGAAGTGCTGACTACTGGGCTGGTGATAACCTTGGTGAAGTAAAACTCAACCAGCAGTGGTATCGACCCAGTGGTTGTAAGTAACCTCATCATAGATACCAGGATTACATTTTGAGTTAACGCCAGACGTCGGATTGGGAAGGTAGTGAGGGATTTTTTTATTATGCCATCATCATAAGATGGATGTTTCAGACAAGAAAACGAAATTAGAGCAGGAAAAATCCTCAAACAATATTACAACCAATTTTTGTCATTATTTTTTCTTTGGGAAGGGGCAGCATTTTTATGTGTATAGGTGCCCAGTGGCGAATACAGGGGAAGTTGGGTTCGGGGTTGGAACTCCCACTTTTTTTGGGCCGAACAATGCATTAGAATGGGGAGATATCGTTGGAACTCCTCTTTTGTCCTGAGTTGTGACCCCTCCCTCCTTTTTGGCTCACCTGACCGAACGGCCAAGTGAGCTTTTCTCATCACTTGGCGTCCGTCGTCCGACGTCCATCGTCGTCGTCGTCGTCGTCCGTCGTTAGCTTTTACAAAAATCTTCTCCTCTGAAACTACTGGGCTAAATTAAACCAAACTTAGCCACAATCATCATTGGGGTATCTAGTTTAAAATGTGTCCGGTGACCCGGCCAACCATCCGAGATGGCCGCCATGGCTAAAAATAGAACATAGGTGTAAAATGCAGTTTTTGGCTTATAACTCAAAAACCAAAGCATTTAGAGCAAATCTGACAGGGGTAAAACTGTTTATCAGGTCAAAATCTATCTGCCCTGAAATTTTCAGATGAATCGGACAACCCATTGTTGGGTTGCTGCCCCTGATTTGGTAATGTTAAGGAAATGTTGCTGTTTTTGGTTATTATCTTGAATATTATAATAGATAGAGATAAACTGTAAACAGCAATAATCTTAAGCAAAGTAAGATTTACAAATAAGTCAACATGACCAAAATGGTCAGTTGGCCCCTTTAGGAGTTATTGCCCTTTATAGTCAATGTTTAACCATTTTTCGTAAATCTTAGTAATCTTTTACAAAAATCTTCTCCTCTGAATCTAGTGGGCCAAATTAAACCAAACTTGGCCACAATCATCTTTGGGGTATTTTGTTTAAAAAAATGTGTCCGATGACCCGGCAATCCAACCAAGATGGCTGCCATGGCTAAAAATAGAACATAGGTGTAAAATGAAGTTTTTTGCTTATTACTCAAAAACCAAAGCATTTAGAGCAAATCTTAGGATCAGCTTAGGAAAATGGTTTATCAGGTGAAGATCTATCTGCCTTGAAATTTTCAGATGGATCGGACAACCTGTTGTTAGGTTGCTGCCCCTGAATTCGTAATTTTAAGGAAATTTTGTCGTTTTAGGTAATATTATTTTGAATACTATTTTAGATAGAGAAAAACTGTAAAGAGCAATAATGTACAGCAAAGTGATACCTTAAAATAAGTCAACATGACCAAAATGGTCAATTGACCCCCTAAGGAGTTATTGTCCTTAATAGTCAACTTTTAACAATTTTCATAAAATTTGTAAATTTTAACTAACATTTTCCACAGGTAAATCTTCAGGACCTGATAAAATCTTAAATGAAATTATTAAATTCAGTATGCTGTTACACTTAAATCTTTTACAAAACTTTTCAATGCTATACTAAAATCTGGATGCTATCCTAAACTATGGGAAAAATCATATATTATTCCAATTCATAAATCAGGAGACAAATATGATTTTAATAATTATAGAGGAATTGCTCTCATAAGCTGTTTGTCAAAAGTATTTAGTGCATTGTTAAATAATAGACTAAATAAACATATGGAATCCAAATATAACCACTCACAGTTTGGATTTCGAGAGAATCATAGAACTTCTGATAGCTTATTTATTCTTAAATCTATTATAAATAAATACCTTCATAAAAATAAAAAGAAAATATATATTTGCTTCATAGACTTTAAAAAAGCCTTTGACTCTGTTTGGCGGCTAGGACTAATGTATAAATTGTGTAAACTAGGAGTTGGTAAACACATCTTTAACATTATTAAAGCACAATTCGATCATACTCTTGGTTCTTTCAAACATAGGAACTCAGAGTCTAAACATTTTAGTATAGATAAAGGTGTAAGACAAGGAGATTCTTTAAGCTCCACTTTATTTAATATTTTTATTAATGACTTAAGTCAGATATTTGAAAAGCCAAACTCTACCCCTGTAAAACTTATAAATTCAGACACAGGAAGTCTTCTATTTGCAGATGACTTAATCATATTATCAGAGAGCGAAAACGGTCTGCAAAATAGTTTAAATAATCTCTCTGAGTATTGTGATAAATGGCAATTAACAGTTAATACAAAAAAATCTAAAACCATGATACTACAAAATAACCCAAGTAAAATAAATAAACCCTTTTTGAAATTTAAAGGAAAATACCTTGATAAAGTATATGAATATAAATACCTTGGATGTGTTATAACATCTAATGGCAGTCTAACTAGTTGTAGTTCAGATCTTGCAAAAAGAGCAAGAAAAGTTTTATTTGCTATTAACTCTTACTCATCAGGCTTTGGACAACTTCCTGTGAGAGTGTCTTGCAACCTTTTTGAAACTTTGGTCAAACCTATTTTAACATATAATAGTGAAATATGCTATATGGACACTTATATTCAATTTTATAGAGCTAAACTCCGAGCTAACAAAAATAGCTTAACACCAGTTGCTATTCATTTTATTGATAAAACTGTTTTAGAAAAAATCCAGCTACATTTTATAAAACAAGTACTGGGGACAAAAAGAAGCTCAACAAATCTAGCTGTTAGAAATGAACTAGGACTTTTGCCATTAGAAACGTTCATAAAAACCCAAACTATGATGTACCTATCTAGATTAAATAATGAAAATCTAAACCCACTTCTTAATGAAGCCTTTACATTAACTAAAAGTTTAGATACCAAAGGAACATACTCTTGGTATACTTTTGCAAAAAATGTGTCACAAGATATAAATATTGACATTAAACTTATTGAGGAAACTAAAACTTTAAAACAGACTAAAATGTTAAAACCCCAATTAAAAAAAAGTTATATCAACTATTATCAAACTCTTATTGATGATAAAATAAATAACTTAAATGAAAATAATAAAATATATCTATATAAATTTCTTAAATCTAATATAAATAACCAAATGCAATACTACCTATCACACCCAAGTAAAGAGACAAGAAAAATGTTAACCAAATTTAGAATAAGCGAACATTGTCTCTTCATAGAAACTGGACGATATACCAAAATACCACGAAATGAAGGAAAATGTAAAATATGTAATATCTTAGACGATGAATTTCATTTTTTCTTCAACTGTAAAATAAATAAAAATATAAGAGAAATCTTTCTAAAATATTATATACAAAAATATATAAATTTTAATACACTTAATTTTACTGATAAACTCGTGATAATACTTAATCCATCAACACCAAATGATGTAAAAGCAGTTGTTTCTATTATTAAAGAGTCATTAGAACTGAGGAAAGGAGAACAGTAACTGTTTTTATCATATTTCTTATAATATTGTCGAGTTTTCATTATGTTTCATTATGTTTGTTTGTCAGTGTATTTGCCACAACCAAAATTAGTTTTTGTATGTTTTGCAAATAAAGATATACTAAAACTACCTGGCCAAGCTCATTATAGATAGAGATAATTGTTAGCAGCAAGAATGTACAGTAAAGTAATATGTACAAACACATTACCATCACAAAAACACAAAGTTGTCATGAATCCATCTGCGTCCTTTGTTTAATATTCACATAGACCAAGGTGAGCGACACAGGCTCTTTAGAGCCTCTAGTTTAAATTTGCTGGATCCGCCCATGAGTACTGTAGGTAACATCAAACAATCTGCATTTTTTTCTGGACCTTAGTGCAAAGAGTAACATTTTATAAAACAGCTTTTGAGAAAATTAGGAAATATTTTAACCAGGTATTAGTTAAGCGAGAATCAGAACTGTCATAAACTTACACTAAAAACTTGAAAAAGTGTCAAATTTTACAACGTGTACATGTACTACCTATCACACCAAAGTAAAGAGACAAGAAAAATGTTAACCAAATTGAGAATAAGCGAACATTGTCTCTTCATAGAAACTGGACGATCTACCAAAATACCACGAAATGAAAGAAAATGTAAAATATGTAATATCTTAGACGATGAATTTCATTTTTTCTTCAACTGTAAAATAAATAAAAATATAAGAGAAATCTTTCTAAAATATTATATACAAAAATATATAAATTTTAATACACTTAATTTTACTGATAAACTCGTGATAATACTTAATCCATCAACACCAAATGATGTAAAAGCAGTTGTTTCTATTATTAAAGAGTCATTAGAACTGAGGATAGGAGAACAGTAACTGTTTTTATCATATTTCTTATAATATTGTCGAGTTTTCATTATGTTTCATTATGTTTGTTTGTCAATGTATTTGCCACAACCAAAATTGGTTTTTGTATGTTTTGCAAATAAAGATATACTAAAACTACTGGGCCAAGTTCATTATAGATAGAGATAATTGTTAGCAGCAAGAATGTGCAGTAAAGTAATATGTACAAACACATTACCATCACTAAAACACAAAGTTGTCATGAATCCATCTGCGTCCTTTGTTTAATATTCACATAGACCAAGGTGAGTGACACAGGCTCTTTAGAGCCTCTAGTTTAAATTTGCTGGATCCGCCCCTGAGTACTGTAGGTAACATCAAACAATCTGCATTTTTTTCTGGACCTTAGTGCAAAGAGTAACATTTTATAAAACAGCTTTTGAGAAAATTAGGAAATATTTTAACCAGGTATTAGTTAAGCGAGAATCAGAACTGTCATAAACTTACACTAAAAACTTGAAAAAGTGTCAAATTTTACAACGTGTACATGTACTACCTATCACACCAAAGTAAAGAGACAAGAAAAATGTTAACCAAATTGAGAATAAGCGAACATTGTCTCTTCATAGAAACTGGACGATCTACCAAAATACCACGAAATGAAAGAAAATGTAAAATATGTAATATCTTAGACGATGAATTTCATTTTTTCTTCAACTGTAAAATAAATAAAAATATAAGAGAAATCTTTCTAAAATATTATATACAAAAATATATAAATTTTAATACACTTAATTTTACTGATAAACTCGTGATAATACTTAATCCATCAACACCAAATGATGTAAAAGCAGTTGTTTCTTTTATTAAAGAGTCATTAGAACTGAGGAAAGGAGGACAGTAACTGTTTTTATCATATTTCTTATAATATTGTCGAGTTTTCATTATGTTTCATTATGTTTGTTTGTCAATGTATTTGCCACAACCAAAATTGGTTTTTGTATGTTTTGCAAATAAAGATATACTAAAACTACTGGGCCAAGTTCATTATAGATAGAGATAATTGTTAGCAGCAAGAATGTGCAGTAAAGTAATATGTACAAACACATTACCATCACTAAAACACAAAGTTGTCATGAATCCATCTGCGTCCTTTGTTTAATATTCACATAGACCAAGGTGAGCGACACAGGCTCTTTAGAGCCTCTAGTTTAAATTTGCTGGATCCGCCCCTGAGTACTGTAGGTAACATCAAACAATCTGCATTTTTTCTGGACCTTAGTGCAAAGCGTAACATTTTATAAAACAGCTTTTGAGAAAATTAGGAAATATTTTAACCAGGTATTAGTTAAGCGAGAATCAGAACTGTCATAAACTTACACTAAAAACTTGAAAACGTGTCAAATTTTACAACATGTACAATATTGTTTGATTTTACTTACAAAATGTTGAGATAATCTAGAAAGACAAATACACTCACCATAGATACCAGAATTAAATTTTGTAATCCGCCAAACACTCGTTTCGTCTACAAAAAGACTCACTAGTGACGCTTGAATCGAAAAAAGTAAAAAAGGCCAAATAAAGACAAAGCATCAACGGTCATGTTGGACGAAAAACGAGAAACAAGAAGCATCACGGTAAATCTTGCACAATTGCAGCGTACGTAGCTTATGTCAATTATACAACTTATGCAAAAGAAGAGCAAAATACACCAGAGGGACAGACAACTTGGTTTAATTAAAACATTCGTAATACAGAACCGACACTCAATTTGTTTGATAAAGGTATATCATTCAATGACACTTAAAACTTTAAAAATACCCATGTCCTTTTCTTGTGTCATATACAAACATTGAAATATAACATTTCTAGTAAATGTAGGTAAACACAAGAAAGATTCACAGTTTATCATCGCAAAATATAACCTCCTCTTGTAAAGGTTACCATCGTTTTTGTTTTGTTTTAGCATGTACAAATTCGCCTTTTTTAAATGTAAAAGACTAAGGGTAATCTCATTATTCGTACACAAAAATTAAAATAAAGTAACATAAAATTGAGAAAGGAAATAGGGAATGTGTCAAAGCGACAACAACCCGACCATAGAGCAGCCGAAGGCCACCAATGGGTCTTCAATGTAGCGAGAAACTCCCGCACCAGTAGATATCCTTTAACTGGCCCCTTTCAAAATATGTATGATAGTACAGTGATAATGGACGTCATACTAAACTCAGAATTATACACAAGAAACTAAAACATTAATCATCATACAAGACTAACAAAGGCCAGAGGCTCCTGACTTGGGACAGTCGCAAAACTGCGGCGGGGTAGAACATGTTTATGATATCGCAACCCTCTCCCTATACGTAGAAAAGAAAACGCAAAACAATACGAACATTAAAAATCAGTTCAAGAGAAGGCCGAGTCTGATGTCAGAAGATGTAACAACAGGACAAAAATAAAATGACAATAATACATAAATAATAACAGACTACTAGCAGTTAACATGATTAACTGACATGCCAGCTACAGACCTCAATTAAACTGATTGAAATATCATGTCTATTATTATGATGTATGGTTACTCAGTGTTATAATTCTTCTCTCAAAAACAGAAAACTTAATCATTCAACAAAGCATGGTCGGAAGAACATAGTGTACATTTTATTTAATACTGAGTTTGTCAAAGGGAATTAATATCAGAGAAAGCAAGGTAATGGCAATAGCTAAATTTTGTTCTTTCTAAGGATAAGATGCTATAAAAATGTTCATCACATCTGTATGGAAAGATGATTCTCCGTTTTGATTTTGAATAATTTGGAAATTTTGCAGACATCTTCAATAAGACATTTGCAATTCTGCAAGCCATGAATATTTTTTCGATCATGTTATATAAATTCACATTACTACTTTAACATTCGAAGAATATAAACACTAAGTAACATAACAAATATGATGACAAAGGAGAACCAATCAGACTTTAACCTAACAATACACAAGTTAAAAAAAAACAAATCTCTGGATAGTTTTTTGTTGTATTGTATTCAATGATTTTTGACATGAACGTTTTGATTTCCAAAGAAAATTGGACTACAATGATGTTATCGTTCTCTTTTATTTTGAGCCAAAGTGTGAAGTTTTGCTATACTTTATAAATATACTCTTTTTGACTGCTTTAAAAATTATGCAGATGAAATTAAAAATGTTTAAATATATCAATGAATTCATTGTGGCCTGAATGATAAATATGAATTTAATGAATATGAACATAAATCACATGTATAAAATTATTACACGACAATACATGAACGAAAAATTCAGGGAATTGTGCAAATGATGATACAAGCATGAAAATTACCACAAAGCATCATTATTATATACTTTTTAAGAAATAACTGCTGGCCATTAAAAAAAAGATTTTTTCAAGATGACCACGGCCATTTTCTAAAATGGCTGTTTTCTTCAGTTTGAAAATACTGATTTTTCTGGAAATTTGTTCTTCGAACTTCTTTTAGTTAAAACCAATTATCATGTTTTGGCAGCTACTTTTCTTACATAACATATTTATCAAAAGTGAATATTTGACATATCCAGTATTTGCGCATGCGCGAAAATGTTACAAAATTATTTTAAGAACATTTGAACTATTTACTATATGTTTAGTGTTTTTGGATTTCTAATGATATTATGAATTAGTTTAATAACATTTTTCAAGGTTATGATACACATGTGTTTAACATTTATGCGCATGTTTAACATTTATGCGCACGTGCAAACTATTTATAGATATCAAGAGCTATTTGCATGCACTACCAGGCAATTCTCAGGTATTCGATGGATAAGGCGAAAATGTGGTGAATCCCGGAGAAACATCAATTGTAACTGCAGCTCAGGCACTTTTAGAAATGCCTAAGCAAATTCACTGGGAATGGGCTGATTTGTACAGAGAAGATACGTTTCTCGTCATGTTTGGTGGATTGCACATTAAAATGAACTCTGGTGATATATTGCGTGATAGGTGATGGACATGTTGTCTTACTGAAGCCAATATTGCAAAACAAAGAACGGCACATTGTTTATGTAAGTTCAAATGTACCAAGGACTAGACAGGCACATCAGACAACTGCATGGGTTTTGCTTGAACTGTTTATTTCGGATTATGAAAGCTTAACTCAAAATATATAACTATGTCATGACTCTGAGACGTCCAATGATTTAAAAGACTGGTGTAAAGAAATAGAGTCATCTCGATCACAGTTTCATTCCTGGCGTTCGATTATAAAATAAGAACTTCTTCTGATATTGCTTTTATGCTCATTTCATGGGTCAGGTTTCGTACTTTATAAACAGTCCATTTAAAGCATGATAGAGTATTGTTTCAGGTCTTGATTGTGTAAATTAAGTTACCGACCATCTCCAAGATATGACTTCCCTTCCTGAACATCACCCACAGGTGGCTATGGAATTTCACTGTACGTAAGACCAGCAATTTTTTTTCGTATACCACAATCAATCAGACACAAAAGCAGAATAATGCAATTATGAAGGGCGATGTTGGTGCTCTAGGATTAACCGAATTTAGACAAATTGATGGTAGCTGGACCAGGAGTCTGTATACTAGAGGATGAATTTGTAAGATATTGTGGTTCGGGTCATTCTATAACAGATGAACGACCTAATGAAGACTCTACGAAAACACAAAAAAGATACCTTTAAACACCTTTAAAGGCTTTGGAAAGTGATGAACGAGTTAAGAAATTTATTTCTAGAAGAGTCGTCAGATTTGTAAAAAACAAATTACTCCATTAATAAATCGTGGAACAGGTAAGATATGTAAATAAACTCCAAGATATTGGTTCAAACAATACGAAGATCGTTTAAAGCAAATGCAGAACGAAGGCGAACCTGTTTTTTATAACCAAATAAAAAATAACAACTTCCCATTTGTGGCCGCTATATGAAACTGGAAACGTCTTTGTCTAAATCAAAGCTAGAGAACCTTAAAAGTGTGAAACTTTTCTAGAATTTTATTTTTTGTCACAGTAGACAGTTTTACTTGGAATATTTCTTTATCCATAAAACCAACTGATCCTTCGTCTTTATCTCAGGATGTTTCTTGAAATAGAGGTAGTAAATCGCTGCAAATGGGTTTACTTGAAACATTCTGCAATTTGCTGATCCAAATTCGGACGCATTTATCGTTGGTGGGGCAATAAAATAGTTAATTCCAGGTCACAAAGTTGGGCAAAAATATTTGATGATTATGCAAATGATGTCATACTGTCTTACATTTAATGTTGCATCGATAAGTATTCAAGAGAAGATATTGTATTTGATGAATTGATGAACTAAATGAATTATTAAAAGACTGTGACAAGTCAAAGGCAAGGTTTTTGAGCCAGTTGGATAGGTGTTGGTTCTGGTAGAACACCATGGGTTAGGGGTAGTTTTCTCTGTGAAGATGACAACTAAACGAAATTGTTCACGTTTTTTGCTGATCATGACATAATTGCTTCTTAAGAGACTAATAAAAATGCGTATGTTACTCATGGTGAAAATATTCTTTGCAATTTCAATAAGGATACTTCATATCTACCCCTTGTTATCATGAAGAAGCAGATACACGTATGTTTGTCCATGTTCGGCATGATTATGAGAAGTGTTGTAAAATGTAATTTTAGGTTGTACTGACACAGATGTAATAGTATCGAGAATAGCAGCAATTGCAAAACTAGGTAGAACACATTGTGGATAGGTTATGGAAGAAATAAAGACTTTTGATGGCTTCCTGTACGTGACATATCAAATGCGTTTGGTCCTTGTGTAGCTGCTCTTGATTTTGTCTATGCATTCAGTGGATATGACACTTTGTCGAATTGTAGTGGGAAGAGAAAGAGCTCACCTTGGCTAACAATGGAAGATTTTCCAGATGTAAAGGTATTGTTTTTGACTTACGTATTAAGCGAGGCACAATGTGAATTGTTTGCCAGGAGGCAGCGGCATTGTGATTCAATTCCCCCTACAAGATGTTATTTTTCAGAGCACACCACAAGAGAAGTAAATCAAGGGAGGGGTGTTGGGCTCAGCCTGATTCATGTATTCGACAGGTACATTTACCAAGTCATGAACACTGGGGTTGGATGAAAGAAAAAATCAATGACAGTTTGAAACCGAAATTGACTTCTTTGATTGCCGTTGCATCCTCACGTGTCAGAAACTTTTGCAATGAGGAGACAAAAATCCAGATGTGTTGATGACTGTAAATGATACCGTTCTGGCCTTCCTTGTACGGGTTATTGTATAGTCAAAAGTAAAAACACAAAAATACTGAACTCCGAGGAAAATTCAAAAAGGAAAATCAAAAATCGAAAGGCAAAATCAAAAGTCCAAACACATCAAACGAATGGATAACAACTGTCATATTCCTAACTTGGTACAGGCATTTTCTTATGTAGAAAATGGTGGATTGAACCTGGTTTAATAGCTAGCTAAACCTCTCACTTGTATGACAGTCGCATCAAATTCCATTACATTGTCAACGATGTATGAACAAAACAAACATACTCAAAGAGTAAAAATGTCAAAAATAGGGGTACAGCAGTCAATATTGTTTTATTATCTAAATATCACTATAAAAACAACAAATGTAACGAAGAAGCACAAAATGGCATACATCAAATTTAACATACTCATTTTGCTTTTCTTCAACTGTCAGATAATTATAATATAAGCAACCTGTCTTCCTAACCAAACTAGGCATTTAAACTTAACAAAGAGTGTTATAACTTGTTAAGTTGATGGAAATTATAAAAATATTTTCTACGTTTTTGCCTCCAATTTGGAACTGAAAATCACGATTTTTCTTCATTTATGTGTTGTTTTGTCGTAGGTATGAACTATTTTTAATGTTTTATCATTACTTATATTGGATTATACCTATATCACATCTTTCAAGGATTTACATCCCTTGTGAAATTGCTTGAAAGTATAAAAATTGAAATTTTTGACTTTTTTGCCGGCATTTTGAAACCAGAAGTCACCTAAAGTTTCATTAAATTGATGTATTGTGAAGTCATAATTAAGGAACTGTCATTTGATTTTTATCAAATCTAACATTGGATTTAACATAAAACACACCTTTCAAAGGATTTACGAATTGTTGCCAATTTGTAATGACGCCGTTTCCAAAATATGTGGTGACCATCTTGAAATTTTTTTTTTTTCTGGCCAGCAGCGGATTTTTAATAAGTATCATTTAGTCAACCTTTATACCAAATTTCTTGCTTGTATCACGATTTACATAATTGTCAAAAACAACGTCCTTTACATCTGGAAAATAACTATTGCAGCCCCACCAACGACAAATCCGTCCGAATTTGGATCAGCATATCGCAGAATGTTTCCAGTAAACCCATTTGCAGCGATTTGCAGCGATTTACTACCACTATTTCAAGAAACATCCTGCGATAAAGACGAAGGATCAGTTGGTTTTATGGATAAAGAAATATTCCAAGTAAAACTGTCTACTGTGACAAAAAATTAAAAGTCTAGAAAAGTTTCACACTTTTAAGGTTCTCTAGCTTTGATTTAGACAAAGACGTTTCCAGTTTTATATAGCGGCCACAAATGGGAAGTTGTTATTTTTTATTTGGTTATAAAAACCAGGTTCGCCTTCGTTTTGCATTTGCTTTAAACGATCTTCGTATTGTTTGGACCAATATCTTGGAGTTTATTTACATATCTTACCTGTTCAACGATTTATTAATGGAGTAATTTGTTTTTTTACAAATCTGACTACTCTTCTAGAAATAAATTCAGCACTTTACAAAGCCTTTAAGGTGGTATGGGAGTCTAAAATAAAAATGATAGAATTTGTTCATACTTTGCCAAAACGTAGTATCTATTGATATATGTTGAAAAATATAATAATAAAAAATGATAGGTCACCGCGCATTTTCTCAAGCTACAGGATTTGACAAAATGACATATTTTGAATGGATTATACAGGAAAAAACTCCATTTTGTGATTAGAAACTAAACAAAATGATAGAATTGTTAAATACTTAAGGAAAAGACAGCTTTCAGACAATGCTTTAAGAATATCAAAAGAAAAAAATAGGGTCAATGTACGTTTTTTTCCGGCTAAAATATAAAATAGAAAAATTCCATGTAGAATCCTTCAGAAGATGCACTGTTTTAGAGTTACCTCCCCTTAAAAAGCCAATTTAGTTTTTTTTTACAAACAATCAAAAATAATCAATATTTGCAAAAATATTAATATTTATAAGTTATATTCTTATAAATTGGTTCTTTTAAATGAAAATTCATATTTAATATATGCATTCCTTCATAAAATTTTGCTAACTTGATAGAAAATCTAGACCTTTGTTTCCCGTTTTATTACAATCCAAGATGGAGGAAGACACCCATACCACCTTAAAGGTGTTTAAAGGCATCTTTTTTTGTGTTTTTGTAGAGTCTTCATTCGGTCGTTCATCTGTTATAGAATGACCCGACCCACAATATCTTACAAATTCATCTTCTAGTATACAGACTCTTGATCCAGCTACCATCAATTTGTCTAAATTCGGTTAATCCTAGAGCACCAACATCGCCCTTCATAATTGCATTATTCTGCTTTTGTGTCTGATTAATTGTGGTATACGAAAAAACAATTGCTGGTCTTACGTACAGTGAAATTCCATAGCCACCTGTGGCCGATGTTCAGGAAGGGAAGTCGTATCTTGGAGATGGTCGGTAACTTAATTTACACAATCAAGACCTTAAACAATACGCTATCATGCTTTAAATGGACTGTTTGTAAAGTACGAAACCTGACCCATGAAATGAGCATAATACCAATATCAGAAGAAGTTCTTATTTTATATTCGAACGCCAGGAATGAAACTGTGATCGAGATGACTCTATTTCTTTACACCAGTCTTTTAAATCATTGAACGTCACAGAGTCATGACATAGTTATATATTCTGAGTTTAGTTTTCATAATCCGAAATAAACAGTTCAAGCAAAATACATGCAGTTGTCTGATGTGCCTGTCAAGTCCTAGGTACATTTGAACTTACATAAACAATGTGCCGTTCTTTGTGTTGCAATATTGGCTTCAGTAAGACAACATGTCCATCACCTATCACGCAATATATCACCCAGAGTTCATTTTAATGTGCAATCCACCAAACATGACGAGAAGCGTATCTTCTCTGTACAAATCAGCCCATTCCCAGTGAATTTGCTTAGGCATTTCTAAAAGTGCCTGAGCTGCAGTTACAATTGATGTTTCTCCGGAATTCACCACATTTTCGCCTTATCCATCGAATACCTGAGAATTGCCTGGTAGTGCATGCAAATAGCTCTTGATGTCTATTAATAGTTTGCACGTGCGCACAAATATTTAACACATGTGTATCATAACCTTGAAAAATATATTAAACTAATTCATAATATCATTAGAAATCCAAAAACACTAAATATATAGTAAAAAGTTCAAATGTTCTTAAAATAATTTTGTCACATTTTCGCGCATGCGCAAATACTTGATATGTCAAATATTCATTTTTGATAAATATGTTATGTAAGAAAAGTAGCTGCCAACACCTGATAATTGGTTTTTACTAAAAGAAGTTCGAAGAACAAATTTCCAGAAAAATCAGTATTTTCAAACTGAAGAAAACAGCCATTTTAGAAAATGGCCGTGGCCATCTTGAAAAAATCATTTTTTTGAATGGCCAGCAGTTATTTCTTAAAAAGTATATAATAATGATGCTTTGTGGTAATGTTCATGCTTGTATCATCATTTGCACAATTCCCTCGATTGTGCTTGCTAATATCTTCCACTATATAAAGAGTTGAAAAATCAAAGGTTTTAATGTTGGTCAATGTTTTAATGATTGAGATTGTAAATTCACCAATAACTCTTTTGAATTTTCCAGCATCCACATCTGATTAACACCACTTCTTGAATATGCCGTTTCGGAATAATTATGAAGTCCTTCTATGACTGCAATGAGTATGGCAATAAGAACTTTAGAAAGGGGTTTAGTGGAACACTTGGAAGAACTTGCAATATAACTGTCCTTATAGGGATTCTTGTAAAGCTTAGGAATCTAATATAAGGATGAAAGATCCTGGTCTTCATCCTTTGGATTAACACCAATGGAGATTAGAACTTATTTGTGTTTTTCCAGGATCTCCGGCTTCGTAAGCGTACTTAGTGTATATGTAAGATTTCCAAGTGTGTTATTTATTCCCAGTTCCTTAATCAGGCAGTCAATATAGTGTTTCTTGCAAACAAAAACAGTATTGTTTGAGGCTTTGTCAGCCGGAACGACAACATATTTGTCATGGAGGCAAGACAACTCATTTATGACATAAGGGTCTTTAAAGATGGAAGGAGCTTTGGTGCTTATTGACCCTTTAAGCTTACTTACTCTTATCTGAATCAATGACCTCACTGATTTTACCAACTCCGAAAGAGTGTCAACCTCAACCTTTTCTCTTTTTGCCCAGTCTTTTGCATAACCCTCAACAGAATCCATTATTAGTTTGATGTTCTGCTTCCAATTGATTGGCTGTGGCTTTCTGTATTCCGGACCATTGGACAAAAGTTGTCTCAACTTGTAGTTGTTGACTATTTTTAGGTCTCCAGAAATAATATGGTCAGCAGGATTATACACGAAAAGGGAATGTGAACAGGCACAATCAGGTGGTTTAGCTTTGGGGTCATCAATATTTAGATTCTGCAACACTTTTTTGTGATTAAATTTTTTAGATGCAACAGGGTTGGTGTAGGAATACGATACTATAGGAGAAGATTGATCCTTATAATTTTGAAAATTCAGAATTAATAAGGCCTTCTTATACAAAGTTGTAATGAAACCTTGTTGACAAATTATTTCTGCACCAATCGATGGAACAACTAAAATATGTATCTACCGATATTGACATTTTGCTGTTGTAGAGCATGTAACAATCAGCTTATAAAATGTACAAAGCGCAATGAATACATAAAAGAACAAGCTCAAATCAAGAGACAAATTTATTCCGATGAAACATAGCGACAATATGAATTCATAAAAATGTAACCAATGACTTCTATGTACACTTCACTTGAAAGATGTGCACAATTTCTAATAACACGATAATTACATTTAATTTAATGTCATGAAAGGCGATATATTACAATAACTGCGACTTGTATCTATTTTCCATCTTCATTAAACACGATAATCCGCTGTCAAGTCTTTCTCCTAAATCACATTCATCCGCGTATTCTCTCCCGCTACGACATTCAATATGGTGCTGGAATGCGACTTCTACGTGGAGACATTCGAGTGATTCCCAGTGGTGGTGGTGGTGGTGGTGGTGGTAAAGGATACATGTAACTGTACGATTAACAAATAGAAAAACATGTCAAATCAAATTATTCATTTTCTAACCATCTATTAAATACTTCAATCCATAAAATAAAGTTTAAAATCAATATAAATTTTAATGTTTAAGAGAGTATAATAAAATGACGCTCAGATCAAAATAGTTATAAAGACAAACAAGTACAACATTGAAGAGCATATAGCGCTATAAAACCAGGTTTAATCCACCATTTTTTACATTTGAAAATGCCGTACCAAGTCAGGAATATGACAGTTTTTTTCCATTCGTTTTTGATGTGTTTTGTTATTTGATTTTGCCATGCGATTATGGACTATCCGATTAGATTTTCCTCTAAGTTAAGCATTTTTGTGATTTTACTTTTGGAAGACCCAAAATTCCCCCCCCCCAAATTTTTGCCAAATCAACTAAGGTAATATATTACTGGGTAAAGAACATCTTTAGTTTGTTTTCGAAAATTCAAAGTATTGTAACAGGAAATTTATAAAAATTACCATATGATTTATATTCATGTCAACACCTTAGTGCTGACTACTACTGGGCTGGTGACAACATGATCACTTATACTTAATAATATTTTTTTTTATTTCAGACAGTGCAAGGGTCTGTAGACTGAATTTAAATTTTGACATCACTAAAGAATTATGGCAATATTTATAATACTATACTTTCAATGTGAATCACTACAAATACTTATATCACATACAAGTATTTTCTCAAATGACTACAAATTACCATAGATTGAACCTGACTTAAATTTGAAACATCACATGACCAGATGATTCACCTAGAACAAATTATAAAGCCAAAACCAATGACCTATATAAAAATGTATCTTAAAATAGAAAAAAACTAATAAACTTACTTAGTTCTTCTTTCATAGTAATCATGGTAATGGTCATAATATGGATTCCTGTAAAAACAAATAAGTTTATGTGCAGAAAGTGAAAAAAGTCAAAATACTTGTGACTATCGATATCATTTTCAAATTTGAACTTAAAGATAAAACTTTATTTTATTAGTTAATCGTATTCATGCAATGAAAGGTTTAGGCATTCTGAATTAGAGTCATCTTTCCTTATCGTTCTTTAAGGAATGACTGCAAGATTTTTTTTCTATTTATGAAAAATGTGGTGCACACTGAATAACCTGATAAGCAGGTTATTTTAAAGTTAGAACCACATATTTGATAATATTTCGAATAGACAGAAACAAATAATTTTAAGGCTTGATAAATCACGAAAAGCGTTGGTGACGTCACATGACAGAACTATGTTTATTAGATGATATCAGCTTGTCCTTTCGTCTCACCACAACATTAAATATCTTATTGTTCTGACCATCAATTCCGCCAAGCAATTTTTAATACAATTGTTTAATAGTCATTTCTGAGCTGTCCTCTGTTTTAGCGTCTTTAGCGGTGGGTTTCTCCATATCCCCAAGTGATTCAACTTCTGCCATTTCAATGTTCTTGTCCTTGTTGACCTCGATTCATGCCATTTCACTGATATCTGTTCAAATGATTCTCATTTCACAGTTTAATATCTCAAATGGCAAAATATTGCGAACCAAGAAATAAGATAGGCACTGAATAATATCTTAAGGCAGATAAAACCCAAATCACACCTTTTATGTGTGACCCAAGACAACAAATGGTGCAGCTTTTAATGGAAGCTACTACTGCAGCTTTTTATGAAAGCTACTACTTTTTGTATGAAATGACGAGCAGGGCAATATCAAAAAGGACAGGACTGGGACAGATACTAAATGACACTATGCATCAATAAAATACATATATTCATGTCAATTCCCAACAATGATTGTTTGCTTATTTTCAAGGCAGTCATTTTGAAAATAGCCGCCATTTTGTATTTCAAAAATAGATCAAAAAATAATCTTGCTAAGTACGCCAAGTCATTCAAATATGTTGATTTTTGTTCTTCCAGCTTCAAATCCACTGTGTTTTTTGCAATAATGGGGAAAAAAATTAAAACGTACGGCAGCCATCTTGAAATAAAACGCCATATTAAATTTGGAGGGTGGATCTTTAGCTAATATTGCTCAGTACACAAACATATACCATCATGCCAAAATTGGTGCTTTCCTCATTATTTGAGCATTTTTTTCACCGATCGGCCGGACTATAGAGAAAAGACCCCTTACATTCATTGACAAAAATTTATATGATTATCCATTATGTTATATTGACTTGAGATACAATACTTTTGTCTATACACAAGAGCAAGCAGAACAATGTAATACAATGAAATAAACTTAAATAAACTACATTTGCACAATAATTTACACAATCATTCTTTCTCACATGCAAACTGTTAAGATAACCCACATCATTAAAATCATGAAAATTTTGGTGGATAGTTCTCATAAATACTAGTATATTTTGTTTGTAAGTAAGTTATTATATATTAAGACAATTATTTTTCAGTGGAAATGTATCTGTCATGCAAAATGTTCCTCAACTAGTTACCGGCTATTTCAATCGCTTAGAAATGTCATCAAAAATATCAAATTTCAAACGTCTACCTGCTTCAATTTTCCCATATACAGCACAATTAAAGTACCAAGCACTATCAAGTTGATTACTATCACGAAGTCTAGTAATCAGTTCCATGTTGGATTTTGTAACATCATCAACTAGTCTAAAAGTGCATTGTTTAGGCATGTTTTTCTTTTCTCTCATAATGCGGTATTTCACCTCAGAGTTGAGGAGTTTTAAAATGACTGGTCTATGTTATCCTTGTTTACCTGGTATCCTATGCATAGCTTGGATTTCATCAGGTCGAATGTTTACCTTCAAAGTGTCTTTAACAATTCTACTTTTAAAGATCTCTCATAAATTTTCATCATTGTTTTCTGGGAATTTTCATCATTGTTTTCTGGGAAATTCATCACTTTTATGTTGAACTTTCTACTATACTGCTGATTATAGTTAGCCATTTGTAATGCTTGTTTGGCAATAATACCATTATCTTAAACATTTATCTGAAGTTCATGGATCATTTTTCTTTGGCTAGCGATCAACTCTCTTAATCCTTCATTCTCTTTTGACAGTTCTTCAACAGCTTTTGTCTGCCTATTTGTCTTATCTTTAAATTATCATAAATTTCTTTTTTTTTTATGCTATCAACCAATTTAGTGACAATTGAGGTCACTATTGTTTCCAAATCATGTTTTCTTACAATTTTGTTCAGTGCTTTGTCAAGGTATGTTCGTTTAACCACACCCTCAATGCTTTCCTTTAATCATGGTGGAGATTTGACAATTCAATTGTCATATCTACACTATTATCCATTGAAACAGCTGTGTGAGTTCTTTTAGCTGGATTTCCTTTATTACTACCTTATTTTTAGCTGTAGGCAATGTCTGTACAGTTTGTGCATTCTTTTTGTTACCTTTTTTCCACCTGGCATTGTTAAATTAAAATAGTACTCACAAATCTAATTCCAAAAAATTTCCAGACAAGTAAATAGAGGACTTCAAATTATAAACAGTTTTACTGAAATGTTCTCACTACATTTTTTTAAAATATCTCTTCAAAACTTCCAAGGTTGAAAATCCAAAGGAGTAGGGACATTAAGGCCTGGATTTGGCCCAACAAAATTAAATGTTTGATATCTATTTCAAATTGGCACATAATGTTTAGAAATGCATAGGTTAAAGAAATATTAAAGAAAAACATAAAGATGATTTTTAACTTATGACGTCACAATTACGTCATAATATGTACTATTTTAAAAAAAAAACGTTGAAAAATACCGATTTTATGCAGTTTTCCATCAATATTTCTGTTATGGAAACATCGTGCCGTGGCTAGAAACAACAAATAATTTAACAGAAGCTTTATTATAACTATTGACATGATCCCACCAAATATAAAGTTGTTTCTTTGGTGCGCACATACTTTTTCAATCTAAAATATACATAGAATTTGATGAAAAACAAGGAAAATCACGAAATTTTACAAAATATGCAAAATAAATCATAAAAGTTACATCACTGTGTAGAGATAATGATACTGAACATCCTCATAAGAATATAATGCTTTTGGTATGTCAAAAATCACATAAAATTGCCAAAATACTGAAGAGCCCAAAAATTAATTGATTTCCTGGGCGGCCATCTTAAAGGTTTTTTTCCCTTGGAACTTGGAAAGATAACGATCAAATTTCAATTCCAACAGTGGTTTTAAAGAAGCTTTACCATTTCTCCTTTAATGAGTTAACACTATGAAAAATCTATAACTATTGTTTGTTAGTGTTATAACATAAAATCTTTGTTTTAAACTTCATATAGAGGAACTATTCTAAATAAATGGTGTTAGTTCATCTTAAAAATAGTTGCACACAAAAAGAAATTTTATAGAACAAAATCTTTCTATCATCAACTCAGTAACAGTTATTATATGAATAAGGGTAACTTGACCAATATGTGCATACTTTATAATATTTTGCATTTCTACCTTGTTCCTCCTAATGCTCCATAATAGTCTGGAGGGGGTCTTGCGTAAGAAAATGGATCTCTTGGAGGTAGCAGAGGTCGTCTGTCATAGGGATCCGGATATGGTCTGTATCTATCAAATCTGTTCATCGGTGGTGGTGGCAGGTATCTGTCTCTGTAGTACGCATCATAGGGGTCTCTAGGATAAGGATCACAGGGATACATGTCTCTCATTGGTGCTGTTGATCTGTCGTTATAAATCCTATACGCAATCATGAAATAGCTAATTCTTTTATTCACTTTCAAATTATTTATATGGTTATAAATTTGTTGATGGGTAAAGTGTTTAGTGTGTAGTGTCTTATATTTCCCGTAAATTGAGTATGCAAAAAGTAAAATATTTTACAAACCTTTGCTTTTAGCTTATCTATCACTTGTCTACCTTTTCATAAATATACTTTTTTCAAATTGTTGATGTTCTCTTCTTGTCAATATTTCTGTTTACATTTACATAAGTCATATCAAATTATTAATGTTCTTTGGACTACAATTTCAATTTCTGTCCTTTTTTCTTCTACACTTATACAATTTCTTATAAATTAAAAGTATTTGGGCTGTTGTACTTTATGTGTGTGATCTAAACTAGAAACTTTCATTTATGTCAACTTTATTGCTTGTCTACTAAATACACACATGAATATCATACACATTCACGCCAGCTCATTGCAAACGATTATAAGTTTGGTCAACTTATTTTTCAGATGCGCTTTAATACAGTAAAGTTAAGCAGCTCTATATCAGTACACTCAGACTGTACATTGTATACTTACGGACCCTTAGGGTAATCTTTTAACCTGTGAGTGAAAAAAAAAACATAAGTTATTGAATTGACATTATTTTACATTTTCTTTTATGTTTAACGTGTAATTTATCTTGTCTCTTATTATATGCATGTGAATTTAACTTATATTAACTTTCAATTAAAACTTTTAAAATCTTAAAACTGAGAGAACAAACTGGTAAATTTGTATATTCTATTGTTATTAATTAGGCATTTTTTTCAGATTTGAATATTGCACAATGTTCATGCCGTGCCAAATAAGAGTTATGTTTTTTTTTTTCATTGTAGATGGTTGTAGGGTGATCTATTAGATGCTTATATACACATCATTTGAACTCTGGTGAACAGAGTTTTCTTCAAAACGTCTTATTTTTATAATATGTGTAAATTATATGCATACCAATGACCTTCTTTTTCCCATTTGTTACATCCACCTTTACCACCCATACCGGGTTTCTGTCGGACTTTACTGTGTGATAACTACAAAATAAAAGTTTCAATTGGAGTTTAACCATAGATTTGAGAACTTTATCACCTTTGATTAATACTAAACCAGACAATATTGGACAAAGGCAGTAATAAGTTATTGCGGCTTGAAAAAAATGCATTAACGTGTTCTTTTATTTTCATTTTCAGTATATTATTAGTAAAGAATTGATATTAAAACTACTTTAACACCGCTACATTTTGCATGACTTTGTGCTGTCCCAAGTAAGAAAAATCTTCTTATTGAGTTGCTCAGCATCTTCTATTGTTTATTGCAAAGTGAATAATTCCATTGAATAAATACAATGCTTTTTGTTCTTGATGATGTTTATTCAATAGGAATTTTTAGATTTCTCATTAAAAAAGCAACACTTCATTAATTTATTCTGCTCCCTATAATCAGGCCATAATCTTGCTGACGAGAGGACGATTTTATTTGACAATGAATTTTGAAAATCACTAAAAAAACTCACCGGCTGACCGTCTATGCTGGTGGACGTTTTGTCACCGAGGGTATCACCAGCCCAGTAGACAGCACTTCGTTGTTGAAATAGTATTAATTATATGGTCATCTTTATAAATTTCCTGTTACAAAACTTAGAATTTTTCGAAAAACTAAGGATTTTCTAATCCCAGGAATAGATTACCTTTATAGCTGTATTCGGCACAAATGTTTTGAAATTTGATCTTCAATGCTCTTCCACTTTTTAATTGTTTGGCTTTAGAACTATTTTGACCTGAGCGTCATCGATGAGCCTTATATAGACGAAACGCCTGTCTGGTGGATTACATTATAATTATGGTACCTTTGATAACTATTTAGCGAAGGCAAATAGCTATCAAAATCAATATTGGGGAGAAATTTTTTGATTATATAGTCACACAGGTAAACAAAAATGGCCACTGTCAGGGAAACACTAGATTCTCAAAACAGCCATGTACTATTAAATATTGTTGAATGTTAAATCAAATAAATACAACGGCAACTTGAAACATCCTCGTATTCAACATTCAAATCTATTAAAACCGGAAACTGAGCGTCTATTTGAATTATCAATTTACAATGATGTTTGCATCTCTAATGGGGTCGTCAGCTTTACAGTAAATTATCCATATGACTAAACTCATCATAGATACCAGGACTAAATTTAGTATATACGCCAGACGCGCAGTCCAATAGCACCCCTTATATATATTTTGCAAGCAGAACCAATGGCATGTGCAATACGAGGTAACAAGGAAATTGAAGGGATTCAAATACCTGGTGAGGGGGGTAAAAGTATAGAAACTAAATTATGCATGTTTGCTGATGACACTCAGCTTTTTAACAAAAATGAGAAATCAGTAGAAAAATCTTTTGATGTCCTAACGCTATACGAAAAAGCTTCGGGATCTAAAACTAATTTTGATAAAACTACAGGTTTACTTATATGATCTCTTAAAAGGAAAAAACTAAAATTTAATCAAATTAAATGGATTACAGGTAATGTAAAAACCCTCGGAGTAAATCACGGATATGAAATTGATAATGATGCTATATGGCAAAGTATAATAGAAAAGATTAAAAACTGTGTCCACGTTTGGAAAAGCAGGAAACTTTCATTTAGTGGTAAAACCTTAATAGTAAAAAATTTCATATTGCCCATGTGTAGTTATGAAATTGAAATGCGGGGAATTCTTGAAAAATATTCAAAAGAAATAAACAATATTATTTGGAATTTTATATGGGATGGGAAAGTTAACCAAATATAAAGACAGGTTTGTTGTCTTGATATAACAAAGGGCGGAATGGGCATGATTAGTATAGACTTATTCATTAGAAGTAAACAAATAAAGTCTCTTTATCGCATTCTCCATGAACCATTTGAAAGCCGGAATGCGATTGGCAAGTATTGGCTTCGAAAATTTGACAACAAGTATAATGATCAGTATTTTTTATGTAAATGTTCAAATATTAGGGGACTAAATCTTAAAAATATTCCTTTATTTTATCAGAAAATGATTTTTACATGGTCTAATTTTCTAAAAATTGGAGATAATCCCAAAACTAAGAACGAGGTACTTAATATGAGACTATTTGGTAATTCAAAAATTTCATTTCAAAATAAGCCATTGTTTTTTTCTTCCTTTCTAAATAGTAACATTAAATATATCAAAGACATATGGAATGTAGAAACCAACAAAGATACACTTTTCTGTATCAAATTTCTTAAAATTTGATAGAACTTTCAAACAATTACAACTTTTTATTTCTAAATAATGAAAGTGAGCGAAGCAGAAATATTATAAAGTCAACCTTTCTATTTTGTCGATCAATGTGTATACTCTGCATACGACATCTGTCGAACGGATGTTTGGAGTTTGCATTTCAAAATGCAGTTGACATCAGAAAGCATTGATTTAAAATATGTTTTACTTGATAATAAGATTGTTTTATCAACTTTTAACCTTATCTGCTACGGAAAAATTAACTGCGACGAAAAATGGATTTTTTATGATTTTTTGAAAGCATCAAACCATAGTCAAAGGTACAATAACCACAATAGAATATAGGGGGAAAAGAAAAAAAATATGAATGTTATTTTCAAATGGCCATTTACAACAGTAAACGCTGACTTAATTTTTTTGTTGAATAATCATACTTGGAAATCCTAATAAATCATTTTTGTAAATGTTCAATTGTTATGGAAATATTTTATCACATTTAAAGAAAAAAGGATATATTAAAATTACAACAGGGTATACGTGTTTCCCGTTTACATCAATGATAACAATTTATAAGATTTATCAATGAAATAGCATGTGTAATGATTAATGTAAAAAAGTAAATGTCGTCCATTCTTGTGTATGGGTTATCTTAATTCTTATATTTTTTGTAATAAATAAGTTTTAATTCTAAGGAATCGTATGATCTCGGTTTCGGTTCATGAACTGTGAAAAAAAGGTCAAGGTCAAATAAAACATGCGAGACTGACAAGAACTTCATAAAATATTTCCATACACTTAATAATAAATAAATCCCAATGGGAACAAAATGTGCCCCTCTACTTGCCGACTTGTTTCTTTATTATTATGAGGCTGGCTTCATGCAGGAACTTCTTAGGAAGAAAAATAAGAAGTTAGCAATATCCTTTAACTCTACTTTCCGCTATATAGATGACGTTCTTTCACTAAACTATTCCAAATTTGGTGACTATGTGGAACGCATCTATCCCATCGAATTGGAGATAAAGGATACTACAGATACAGTTAAGTCGGCTTCATATCTTGACTTACATCTAGAAATTGACAATGAGGGTCGGTTGAAAACAAAACTTTACGACAAAAGAGATGATTTCAGCTTTCCAATTGTGAACTTTCCATTTCTAAGTAGCAACATTCCAGCAGCACCTGCATACGGGGTATATATCTCCCAATTGATACGATATTACCGTGCTTGCATTTCCTATCATGATTTTCTTGATAGAGGGTTACTGCTCACAAGGAAGCTATTAAACCAAGAGTTCCAAATGGTGAAGTTGAAATCATCCCTTCGTAAATTTTACGGACGCCATTACGGTTTGGTTGACCGTTATGGAATAACTGTTTCACAAATGATCTCGGATATGTTCCTTACGTTGTAACTACAATCCCCTTCCCTTTCATGAATGTGACCTACCGAATTAGACTATTTACCGGATTTGTAATCACATAAGCAACACGACGGGTGCCACATGTGGAGCAGGATCTGCTTACCCTTCCGGAGCACCTGAGATCACCCCTGGTTTTTGGTGGGGTTCGTGTTGTTTATTCTTTAGTTTTCTATGTTTTATCATGTGTACTATTGTTTTTCTGTTTGTCTTTTTCATTTTTAGCCATGGCGTTGTCAGTTTGTTTTAGATTTATGAGTTTGACTGTCCCTTTGGTATCTTTCGTCCCTCTTTTAAATATAGATGACCAATCACATAGTATTAGGAAAAGAAACAAACCTCAAAAACTTATCTTTTCCACTTAACCATTGAAATGAGGTAAATGTCAGATGACATGAACACTTGACTATCAGCCAATGTACCAAATATAGAAGAGCTATTGCTTATGGTATCTTGTATATGGACTTGACCATGAAAACTTAACCTTGCTCACTGATCCATGCAAAGAGATCGAGGATAAGTGAAAACTGTCTGCCGGGCATAAGGACCTTTCAAGGTACGCTTATACTAAATATAGTCAATGAACCATGACAATGAGGTCCGGGACTATGGACATATAACAGACAGAAACTTCGTAACATAAGGCATCTATATACAAAGTTCGAAGCATCAGGTATTCTAGCTTCTAAAATATAAGAAAAAGTGTTTTTTTTTTGTAAAAGTTAACAGACAAGAAACGACAGATTACGCACGACGGACGCCAAGTGATGAACTTCTTGTTTAAAAAGTTGAAATAATAAAACAATTATATTTTACATAATCGATCAAATAATGTTATTGAGATCTTCTTTTGTGTGTGTTTCTTTGCAAAACATCTCACTATTTGTATCAAAAGCAGAAACAAAAACTTTAGCATCACTTGTCATTATCTGAGAAGTAATATAAAAGTTTATCTTGAACAGTTCGGAATAAAGACAGAAATTCTAAAACATCAGTATGTGAATCCTTAAGGCAAAAATTGTTTCTGGTTATAATCATTCCCTTCTGGTATTTATGTTGTCTTCATATGTAAAAAACATTATTTGCAATGTCTCACTACAGAGCTTGGAATTGATAAAACTACTGGTAATCCTAAATATTCTTTAATATCATTTACCAAGGACGAAATTTTACAAAATCATAAATCTGTCCTTCTTTCTTTTGGTATCAACATCAAAGAAAACGAAGAAAACTTGCCTTCATTATACTGGATACCTAAATTACACAAAACTCCATATAAAGAACGGTACATAGCTGGGTCTTCAAAATGTTCGACTAAACATCTTTCTAAAGTACTGACTACTATTCTTTCTACAGTTAAAGATGGGATTCAAAAATATTCTACCAGTGGTGTTAACCAGATATGGTTTCTAAAAAATTCGAAAGGTCTACTGCTTAATCTTCGATCACAATCTTTGCAATTTTGCAGCAACATAAAAACTTTTGATTTTCTACGCTATATACTACTATTCCCCATGCTCAGTTGAAAGATCGACTTCACCATCTCATAAAACAGAGCTTTTTCTATAAAAATGGGAATCGTAGATACAAATTTCATGTTTTGGATTATAATAATTCATATTTTGTGAAGAATCAAACTGAATCTTCCAAAACATATACTGAAGATGGTACTATCAAAATGCTGGACTTTTTGATCGACCATATATTTGTTGAGTTTGGAGAATTTATATTTCAACAGACAGTCGGTATTCCAATGGGTACTAATTGTGCACCCCTGCTGGCAGATTTGTTTTTGTACTCGTATGAAGCAGAATTCATTCAGAACCTTCTAAAAGACAAAAAGAAAAAGCACCTTGCGAAATTCGTTAATTTTACTTTCCGATATATTAATGATGTTTTATCATTGAATAACCTATATTTCAGCCAATACTTACATCTCATATATCCCAGTGAACTTGAAATTAAGGATACTAGTGATACTAGAAGGACTGCTTCAAACCTTGATTTTTTCCTCAATATTGACGTAGATGGACGACTTCACACGAAAATCTATGATAAACGGGACGATTTCAACTTCCCAATTATCAATTTCCCATTTCTCCGCTGTAAAATACCCTCTGCCCCTTCGTATGGTGTTTACATATCACAATTGATACGTTATCCTCGTGCTTGTCCACATTATACGGACTTCATATACAGGAGTGTGCTCCTTACGCAGAAACTGCTCCAACAAAGTTATGAGGAGGACTGATTAAATTGACACTCCGTAAATTTTATGGACACCATCACGAATTGGTGGATCCATACGATGTGTCTTTGACCAAACTAGCTAAGGACATTTTTACCACATGGCAGATTGTGGTTTGTCATTATGTCGCCTAATCTTGTAATTACCAAACGTGACTTATTCCCGATTGTGACTGTTTTGCTGAGTGTGAATTTGCATTACTATAAGACGTCTAACGGTACTTGTCTATCCCAAATACATGTATTTAGTAAAATGTTTAATGTTATATTTGTAATTCTCATCGGATTTTGTCAAATGTGTTGACGTCTTTTTTATTATATTTATGTGTTATGGCAAAGAAAATTAATCACCGCCTATCAATCCATGTGTTCTTAGACAGTAGATGTTATTGTGTCCTGTTAAATTGTTCCCTTTAAAAAGTTTTGGATTCTCATATATTCTATGTATAATTTTTGGACTAGTTTGAATCTCGGTCTATTTCTGTAATTTATTCTTACATACTTTTGATTTTTTAACCCTGTATGCGTACATTGCCTATGTAAATTTTTAAATTCTTTGTATGCACATTGAACGACAAATTTATGTGACGTATATAATTTTTCTGACGTCGGACACTCAAGTAGATCCATGTGTTCGTGGATAGGTTTTTGTGTCCTGTTAAATTGTTCCTTTTAAAAGTTTTGGATTCTCATAAATTCTATGTATAACTTTTGGACTAGTTTGATTTCTGTAATTTATTCTTACATACTTTTGAATTTTAACCCTGTCTGCGCTCATTGCCTATGTAAAATTTAAAATTGTTTATAATCCAGGTACTTTGGATAACTATTGTATGCACATTGAACGACAAATTTATGTGACGTATATAATTTTTCTGACGTCAGACACTCAAATCAATCCATGTGTTCGTAGATAGTAGATGTTGTTGTGTCCTGTTAAATTGTTATACGATGATGACTGATGTTCCCATATTTTGACTATTTTATTGATTGTGACTGTTTATTTAACGCATCATGTAAATGTAACGGAATTTGATGAGACTGTTATTAAAGTGAGAGGGTTAGCGCTATAGAACCAGGTTTAATCCACCATTTTCTACATTTGAAAATGCCTGTACCAAGTCAGGAATATGACAGTTCTTGTCCATTCGTTTTTGATGCGTTTTGTTTTTTGATTTTGCCATGTGATTATGGACTTTCCAAATTGATTTTCCTCTGAGTTCAGTATTTTTGTGATTTTACTTTTTATTAGATTTGATTTTGTTCAACGTAATCAGTACGAAATTTTACGTTTGAAGTTAGATACAAAACAAACCGGACATAGCTTTATAATATAGTTTATTGCTACCTTAGTTTGCTATTAATAAGTATTGACATGTGCATTGTTATTAAATGCAATATCAGTATTTAGTTCAAATATAATCTTAAATCAATCCTAATTCTATCTTATTCATTCAAATGTGACGTCATTTTGTATTTTTTGATGATCTGTTTTACAAATTCAAATGACGTCATTTTTTTGTCATTTTTACAATTTCAAATATGACTTCACTTGGCGTTGAGGTTTAAACTTATTCGGATGTGTCTACTTTTTGTGTTGCAAATGTATGGAGTACTACATTGTACTATATGACATTTTCAAGATCTTGTATAGCTGATCATGTTTGCTGTTTATTGTATGTAACTATATTTATGGTTTTTCAATTAAGGCAAATGTTATAAAAAAAAAATGTATTTTAGTTGTTTCCTGTAATTAGTTAATACTTCAGTTTTATCATGTACATCTTTTGTAAAGTCATTTTTTTAAGATATTGTGTAGCTGATCATGGTTGCTGATTATTGTATGTATAGTCAGTTAATACTTCATTTTATCATGTACATCTTTTGTATAGTCATTTTTTAAGATCTTGTTTAGCTGATCATGTTTGCTGTTTATTGTATGTAACTATATTTATGGTTTTTCAATTAAGGCAAATATTATAAAAAAATGTATTTTAGTTGTTTCCTGTAATTAGTTAATACTTCATCATGCACATCTTTTGTATAGTCATTTTATGAAATTTACTGTTTGCAAAAGTATAAATTATTCTAAATAATAGGGATGTTCTGGTAACTAATAGAAAACCCTGGCCGTTTTCGGCATACCTTTTTGATCTTTTGGTCCTCGATGCTGTTCAACTTTGTACTTGTTACGGCTTTCAAACTTTTGTATCTGGGCGTCAAAAGTAGGTCTTGTGTGGACAAAATGCACTTCTGGCGTATTAAAATTTTGAACTTGTTGCCTTTTTTGGCTGTTGTTTTTGTGTTTCATTGTCAATTGTGTTCTCCAATTTATTTATATTGTAGTCCTGTGGTGTTGTGTTGTCATTTTGATGCTATATTTCTCATGGCCATAAAAGAAGGAGGTCTGGCATGCCACAAAACCAGGTTCAACCCACCATTTTTTTCTTTAAAAATGTACCAAGTCAGGAATATGGCCATTGTTTTATTATAGTTCGTGTCTGTGTTTGTTACATTTTGACGTTGCTTCGTTTGTTTTATCTTATTTTTTAGTGTAAATTCACATTGCGATAACACGTGTCACTGTTCTTGCCTTTCCCAAATTCATGTATTTGGTTTTGATGTTATATTTGTTATTCTCAAGGGATTTTGTCTGATGCTTGGTCCGTTTGTGTGTGTGTTACATTTAAGCGTTGTGTCGTTGTTCTCTTCTTATATTTAATGCGTTTCCCTCGGTTTTAGTTTGTTACCCCGATTTTGTTTTTTGTCCATGGATTGATGAGTTTTGAACAGCGGTACATAAAATTGAGAATGGAAATGGGGAATGTGTCAAAGAGACAACAACCCGACCAAATAAAAAACAACAGCAGAAGGTCACCAACAGGTCTTCAATGTAGCGAGAAATTCCCGCACCCGGAGGCGTGTATACTACTGTTGCCTTTATTGTGTATTTACCTTAATCATAAACCTGCAGTTATGTTTGCTTGTAGATCCATCTTAGTTTTACTATATGACATTTTTTAAGATCTTGTACATGTTGTATAGCTGATCATGTTTGCTATTTATTGTATGTAACTATATTTATGGTATTTCAATTAAGGCAAATATTATAAACAAAATTCTATGGGCTCCACGAAACTCATGATTCTGTCCAAGTTTGGTAAACCCCAGGAGAATTTATGAATCTTATAAATGTTTTAAAAACTTTAACTGCAGACTGTATGTAATACCAGGTATTAACTGACAGAAAAACTAAGTTCATTTATAAGTAATATACCGAAAAACAGGAAATATTTTTTTTTTACAAAATTTCATTTTATAAACTACCTGTTGATCCTAAACAAGCTTCTTTTCAAGTTTAATACAAATCCAGGGTAATTTAAGAAAGTTATTAAAAATTTTAAAACTTCAACCACAGATACACAGGAGTTTTGTGTTAAAAAATTTACTTCTGGATATTATTTTATGATCAAGTTTGTTAAAAGTCTAGGATAGAAGATTTAAGTGATTAAAATTTTCAAAAACTTTAACCACAAAGTGAATATACCATGCCGAGGACGGCATGTAGGATCACTATACCTTGCTTTTACAAATAATTTCAGGGCAATGCATACTATGAGAATTCATTTAGGAAAGTTTATAAAACCTGCTCAGATTCCTGACCTGAATATGATTTGATTTAAGTCACATAACAAGTCATTGATGATACTCTTGTAATAAGTCAACAGGAATGTATAAATGGTAAATACATTCATTTTAGGATGTGTTTGGTGAAAAGGTTGTACAAATTCAAATAAACATTCATGAATCATTCAAAATACAATAATATAAAACATAAAATAAATACCTCAGACTATTAAAACAAAATTGAAAAATTCTTTCCCTTCATGGCTTTTAAGATAATAATAAAGAAGTCAAAAAGGGCAATAACTCCATTAAGGTGTCATCTTAGAGTTTTGGTTTAATTTGCTCTGATAGCCATGTTTGTTGGCAGGCTAGATTCATTTTGCAAACTAAATATATTCAAGGAAAACTTTGATCAAGTTTGGGGATTTTTTTTTTGACCTGTAGTTTCAGAGAACATTTCTGTGAAAGTTAACGGATTACCTATATCAATGATGCCATATGTCAGACGTCATTAAAGTTATTGCATAATTAAACCAAAAGTTTAATTTTGATGCACAGTTATCGTAATGTAGTAAAGACATGCATCATTTTTACTTTTTTCAAATCATTACTTTTTCACACTGTGCAGATGTTTAAACTATTTATCTGAAATAACTGTTTTATGGACCTTCCTTAAGTTTTATATGACGTCACAGGAGTCTGAGAAATATTAATTTAAAGTAAAAATTACTAAACTTTTTGCAATATACAAAGGTATACCATATATGTTTGAACTTTTATTTTCCATACATTTTTATCTTGAAAAGTATACCAGTTAAATATATACTTCATCCTAGGTAATTTCTTTCTTTCAACAAGTCTTTTAATGGGATCAGTATTATGGTGAATTCCTACTTAATATACTTTAAGGTTCAATCCTTCACATATCAATAAAATAGACAGAGGTCAAAAGAAGTACATGCAATAATATTTTTTTCAGAAAATGTATCCAACATAATTGTAAAGGACCTAGAACTGTGGACTTTTTCAATCTCACAAATATCTTTGTTAATAAATAACTGTATGCATACTTCACTTTTCTCTGCATCTGTATCTTTCTGTGCAGTCTCTTTTGGTGCTTCCTGTTCTTTCATTGTACTATCTGTTATAGCAGTCTCTTTTGGTGCCTCCTGTTCTTTCTTTGTACTATCTGTTAAAGCTGTGAGATGCATATAAGTGTTTTCTAATTGTGGGTCTACAGATTCTTGATTACCATATTTTTTTCCTTCAATCCCATTTGTCTGAAATAAAAATGCTGAATTGCATTTCAAACATTTGTACACTACCACTATGTACTTTTGATAATACGTTTCAAAAATTGTAGATGTTTTGTTTATTCTGTATAATGCCGATGATTGGATGACAAATCTTGAATCATGAATCAGTCATATTAAAAAGATTGGTTTTGTGATCTGCAAATAAAGTATCTTAAATGGCTGTAAAACGTGCCTGTCTCATGCGTTCATGAAAACTGAAAGCCTTGGAATAAAATTACTTTTCCAAATAAGTCAACATAAAGCATGTATATGAACAGCAAGCTCTTACCTGAAGGAATAGGGTATTTATCTTTGTTAGTTTTAACCCCTCCTCTATAATTCAAACTTCTTTTATTTTCTAGGGCTTACTTGTCATCAAAAAAGTTGTTGCAGTACCCCTTTATTTCTCAATTCTATTTTTAATAAAACTTTTCTATAGCAACATACAGATGAACCGAAGACCTTTGCATTGTCATAATTCTTTTCTTTTTCCAGCTTTATCTTTTTGATCTGTCCACCTTTCTCTTCAATTTTTCGTTTAGATGGTTGTTCAGTCCTTTCATTATTATGGTGTTCTCCATCTTCGGCAGATTCAGAATCACATATAACAATAACTGTATCTTCTTGTTCATTCATATAAGATGTCCTCTCTTTATTCCGTTTCTGACCTTGATCTTCAACATTATCTGCAAAGGCTTCATTGTTTTAACTTGGTATTATTTTTAATAATGGAATTTGCATTATTTTAGTATTGCTTGCGCTTAAATTTTTTGATGAATTCATGTTATAAATTCAAAGTTTTGTAAACAGGAAATTTATAAAAATAAATGCATGTTGATATTCATGTCAAGTCACATGACACCTGCCAGTTGGACATGTATACCTAACTGTCCTTCCATACACCGAATATAGTAGATCTATTGGATATAATATCTGAGATATGGACTAGACCACCAAAACTGAAACTTGTTCACGGATTCATGAAATGAGTTCGAGGTCAAGTGAAAACAGTCTGATTGGCATAAGATCTTTATAAGTTACGCACATACCAAATATAGTTATCCTATTACTCATAATAAGAGAGAAATTAACTTTACAAAAATCTTTTTTAAGTATTCACTGAGTCACAAAAATAAAATGGCCCTGTACTAGTTTATCATATGTGAGACATAAATAGGCAGACAAACAGGAGTGAACACTTTTTAGACCAAAATGTTATGTAAAATTGGAATACCTCTAACCATAGCAACCAAACATTAAGGGGATTAAAGGACCGTTTATCAAAGTTATCAATATGTTTTGTAAGCCATTTTGATCGATTCGTTATTTGTGCTTTAAATCAAATTTGACCAAAATTTGTTAAATCCTTAAGGACATATTTTTATTGATACAGAACGCATGTGTCCCCTGAGAGAACCACAACCTTTACCAGGAAAACTTAAATGACAAGTTCTTTAATATTTAGATTCAGTGTTTATAGCTTACCTTTTACTGATTCAGTGTTATCATCATTAGGCTCTTGTTTGATAGTAAGAGCTTTCCAGAAATTTTGTCTGTTTGGTTCTGAATTGTCACATTCTTCCTTAATCAGCGGTTTAGTTTTATCAAAGGGACACTCCTTCTGATGAGTAATTTGCAAACTTAACTTTAATGATGCATCTCCTGCGAAATTGTCTGAAATGAAGGATTAAAAAATAATGCTTCAAAAAGAAATTCGGCATAATGGCATGAAGTCTCCAAAACAATTTGATGGAGACTTCATTTAAATAAAAGCACCTATGAGTATGGTAATTAACTTGTTAAAGATTATAATTTTGCTTGAGATGTTACTCACTGAACAAATAAACAAAGAAAGAAAAATCTGGCAATCCAAAACAGTAAAACAGTTGTTTAACCACTAACAATAGATTTCCTTGTAGATTAAAGACTCCCTTGTAGATTTCGAAAAAGAACAGTATAATGACGCTACAAGGCAGCACGCGCACCCGTAAAGTGGAAAGGGATTAATGATTTAATACAAGTTGCAATAACTCGTTTCCCAAATCCAATGCAAATAAATGTTAAAACTAAACTAATAGACTTTGGCTGGGACAATTCCTGGAATATTTAGTCATATACATGTACATGTAATTCTTGGTTGTCTAATAATAAAAAAAATCAAAACCAGCTGATATTGTATATTGTATTGGTCAAATTATGCACTTACTGCTGGTATTAGATTTATGAGATGTTCCACAAGAAGGACAAAAACTGGTACCAGCCGTCAACACTGTGTTGCACTTTTCTCCATTATCATTAGTACCAGAGCAAACTATGTCTACAAAAAGAGCAGAGTCAATAATCCCTCCGCAGCTGCAACAGTATTTAAATCCTTCCAGTACAATGTTGTTACAAGACGGACAACGTGTAGTCTTAATAACAGGAACTATCATCTGCACTTCAGTACCACACCCTGTACAAAATGTGGCTTCAGTTGGAATATCTGCTTCACATAATTCCTTTTGGCATTTCATCTTAAATGATAACCTTCCTCCTGGAAAAACAACAGAAAGATATCTTTCTTCAAGTTTTTGTATATATTTTCAAGCCTTAAAACTATCAATTTTTTTTGTAATGCTATTTTGAATAACTTGACGGATGAATTACTTGTTTGATTAATTCTTGCAGAACATCTAGTGGCAAAAGGGGCGGAAGATACCAGATGGAAAGTCAAACTCATAAATCGAAAATAAACTGTACCGCCATGGCTAAAAATGAAAAAAGACTAACAGACAAATAATAATTCACATGACATAACATAGAACACTCAAGACTTTGGCAACACTAACCCCTATAAGAACTTGGGGTGATCTAAGGTGCTCCGGAAGGAAAAGCAGATCCAGCTCCACATGTGGCACCCGTCGTGTTGCACATGATACTTGTATTACAAACCCGGTAAATAGTCTAATTCGGAAGGTCACATTCATGAAAGGGGAGGGGATTGTAGTTACGACGTAAGGGAACATATCCGATAACATTTGTGAAACGGTTAACTACCTTATGATGGTGAACGTAAAATTAACGAAGGGATAATTTCAACTTCACCGTTTCGAACTTTTGGTATAATAGCTTCCTTGTGAGCAGCAACCCTCTATCAAGAAAATCATAATAGGAAATACAATCAAGGGAATATCGTATCACATTTGGAGATATATACCACGTATGCAGGTGCTGCTGGAATGTTGCTATTAAAATTGGAAAGTTCACAATTGGAAAGCTGAAATCATTTCTTTTGTCGTATAGTGTTGTTGTCAACCGACCCTCATTGTCAATTTCTAGATGTAAGTCAAGATATGAAGACGACTTAAATGCATCTGTCGATGTCTCTGCTGGTGGACATTTTGTCCCCGAGGACATCATCCGCCCAGTAGCAAAACTACATTATTACCACTGGGTCGATGTCTCTGCTGGTGGACATTTTGTCCCCGAGGACATCACCCACCCAGTAGCAAAACTACATTATTACCAATGGGTCGATGTCTCTGCTGGTGGACATTTTGTCCCCGAGGACATCATCCGCCCAGTAGCAAAACTACATTATCACCACTTGGTCGATGTCTCTGCTGGTGGACATTTTGTCCCCGAGGACATCATCCGCCCAGTAGCAAAACCACATTATTACCACTGGGTCGATGTCTCTGCTGGTGGACATTATGTCCGCGAGGACATCATCCGCCCAGTAGCAAAACTACATTATTACCACTGGGTCGATGTATCTGCTGGTGGACATTTTGTCCCCGAGGACATCATCCGCCCAGTAGCAGAACTACATTATTACCACTGGGTCGATGTCTCTGCTGGTGGACATTTTGTCCCCGAGGACATCATCCGCCTAGTAGCAAAACTGCATTATTACCACTGGGTCGATGTCTCTGCTGGTGGACATTTTGTCCCCGAGGACATCATCCGCCCAGTAGCAAAACCACATTATTACCACTGTGTCGATGTCTCTGCTGGTGGACATTATGTCCGCGAGGACATCATCCGCCCAGTAGCAAAACTACATCATTACCACTGGGTCGATGTCTCTGCTGGTGGACATTTTGTCCCCGAGGACATCATCCGACCAGTAGCAAAACTACATTTTTACCACTGTGTCGATGTCTCTGCTGGTGGACATTTTGTCCCCGAGGACATCATCCACCCAGTAGCAAAACTACATTGCATGAACTTCAGAAGATCAAACAGGAAACTGGCTCGGACGTCGCCCAGTATAAAAAGGTCCGAAACAGACATCACCATGGACACGGTGTCGTCTGATATGGCAGGTGTCCCCTCATCACCAGACATGACAAATATCTCAAACGCGACTCATTCAGATCATCGTCCTAGTGACAATAGCAATATTATACATATACAGCCATGTTCAGTTCTCCTTAAAGACATTTTGGTTTTTGATGACACAGTACAACACTGTAGCATTTCAAAATGTGAGACCAAAGGCTGCAAAACTTGTGCTATTTTAATTACAGATGCTGAATTTACTAGCAATTTGACCAAGAAGTCATATTTTACCAGAAGTTACGATGATCTGAATTGTAAATCGATAAATGTCGGCTACGGATTAGAGTGCAACCTTTGCCGGTTGATATACGTCGGTGAAACGAAAGGAAGGCTAAACAAACGTATGTGCGGTCATAGATCAGACATTAACCTCAATGCTAACGACATTCTATACCAGCATTTCAATCAACCCGATCATTCCATCGTTTCTATGACAGTTCGCATTATCGAAAAGATATACCATAGCTCAAACAATCCTAATCTTTCAACGACTCTCCGTAGACAAAAAGAAGACTACTGGATTATACAATTGGGAACTGCAACACCGTATGGCTGCAATGACAAAAATGATGGTATAGGTATTCTATCTAGTCCTTCGTGTAACTCGGTGAATGTGAATGAATATTTTCAACTCGACTCCTCGACGTAGACGCAGTCATGGTCATCGTCATTATACATCTTCTTCTCTGCATGATGTCTCTATAAATGACTTGCTGCCATTCATACAAAAGCCGTTAGGTATTCATCACATTCGCACGAAACTTTATTTATTACCCCTTTCAAAACTTCATTCTCTGTTCAAGTTATGTTTGGAATCCACTGTTACAAACCCTCATTCAAACCAATACAAACTTCAAGCTATAATTTCGGATATTGCAAGTCACAGACTTTTCAACCCAGTTCGCATTGGAAAAGATGAAAAGATCTTTTCTAAATCTTTCCTTTGCCAACAAAGGTCTCGATGGCGTCAACCTATACCTCGTTATTTCAAAGACCAGTCTGTACAAATAATTTCTGATACCTATACCAAACCTATTGCAACTAAAATTTTCAATTACAGACGCGTTTAAACCTCCTGATTGCACTTGTGCTTGTTCCCAATTCACATATAATCCTGCTGGCCACGTTATTACCGGTGACCTTAACATTGTTAATAACACTTCTCTATGAAATGTGTTATCGAAAGGTCCGAAATATCGTGAGCCTAAATCCATCAATTGGAAATACAACTTTAAAATGTTGATGGATTCAGTCGAGGATTATGCCAGACAATGGGCTAAGCTCAACATATACCCTCACGACACTTACCAAAGAGGAAATCCTGGATAATCATATGTTTCTTTGTTCCTTTGGTATTTCAACCAAAGATTAAGAACTGGATCTTCCATCACTGTATTGGATACCTAAACTACATAAGTGTCCTTACAAACAAAGATATATTGCTGGGTCTTCCAAGTGCTCCACGAAACCTCTTTCTAAATTATTAACATCTATTTTATCAGCAATCAAAGACGGGCTTCAAAGTTATTGTGAAACTGCCTATTCTAGAAGTGGCGTGAATCAGATGTAAATACTTAAAAATTCCAAAGAGCCTTTAGAGTACATACAATCTAACTCTCTTTCATTGTAACAGTATTAAAACATTTGACTTTTCTACTCTTTACACAAGTATTCCACATTCCAAACTAAAAGACAAATTGAAAGAGTTGGTATTACTTTGCTTCATAAAAAAGAATGGCCAACGTAGATACAAGTATCTTGTCTTAGGGAGGGATAAATCCTACTTTGTAAAGAATCACTCTGATTCAAACAAAAAATTCTCTGAAACCGATATTATCAAGATGCTTGATTTCTTGATTGGCAACATATTTGTTACGTTCGGAGGACGTGTTTTTCAACAGACTGTCGGCATCCCAATGGGAACAAACTGTGCCCCTCTACTTGCCGACTTGTTTCTTTATTATTACGAGGCTGACTTCATGCAGGAACTTCTTAGAAAGAAAGATAAAAAGTTAGCAATATCCTTTAACTCTACTTTCCGCTATATAGATGACGTTCTTTCACTAAACAATTCCAAATTTGGTGACTATGTGGAACGCATCTATCCCATCGAATTGGAGATTAAGGATACTACAGATACAGTTAAGTCGGCTTCATATCTTGACTTACATCTAGAAATTGACAATGAGGGTCGGTTGAAAACAAAACTTTACGACAAAAGAGATGATTTCAGCTTTCCAATTGTGAACTTTCCATTTCTAAGTAGAAACATTCCAGCAGCACCTGCATACGGGGTATATATCTCCCAATTGATACGATATTCCCGTGCTTGCATTTCCTATCATGATTTTCTTGATAGAGGGTTACTGCTCACAAGGAAACTATTAAACCAAGAGTTCCAAATGGTGAAGTTGAAATCATCCCTTCGTAAATTTTACGGACGCCATCACGAGTTGGTTGACCGTTATGGAATAACCGTTTCGCAAATGATATCGGATATGTTCCTTACGTCGTAATTACAATCCCCTTCCCTTTCATGAATGTGACCTACCGAATTAGACTATTTACCGGATTTGTAATCACATAAGCAACACGACGGGTGTCACATGTGGAGCAGGATCTGCTTACCCTTCCGGAGCACCTGAGAATACCCCTAGTTTTTGGTGGGGTTCGTGTTGTTTATTCTTTAGTTTTCTATGTTGGGTCATGTGTGCTATTGTTTTCCTGTTTGTCTTTTTCATTTTTAGCCATGGCGTTGTCAGTTTGTTTTAGATTTATGAGTTTGACTGTCCCTTTGGTATCTTTCGTCCCTCTTTTGTATCCTTTATCTCTATTTCGATGGAATAGCTGCGTTCAATATAGTCACTAAATTTTGAATCATTAAATGAGAGAACATCATTTTTATCATTCATGTTGTAAATTATCTAGTGGTGAGGAAAATCAAAGATTCTGATTTTTAAAATTGATTCATTTATTATTATTATAGTCTTTATTGCAAAATTACACCCATACGGGTCAAGCAATACAAACAAGCAATTATATATTTTAAATACAATGCATTATAATGCAATATCATACAATATAATAGAATATATTTTGAGAGTTTAATTATAAATGTATGTTTAAACACAAACGTGAGCATACACAGTCATCTCAGTTCCAGAATCTATGACAAACGAGATGATTTTGATTTTGAAACAATAATTTTCCCCCAACTTAATACCAATATACAAACTTCACCTGCATATGGGATATACATTTCCCAACTTATTCGATATTCAAGGGCTTGCAGCTCTTATTCAGACATTTTATACCCACTCGTTCTATTTGAGCAGTCAATATCCGTTGACCGTATATTTCTATGTCATATACAGTCACTGACCAGATACCACTTTTCCTTATCAATATTTAAATAGAAATTGCCGAAATTATAATTAATAATTCATACGACCTATTCAACCTGTTCTTGTTTGCAATGCATACAACGACTCAAACCTTATTTCTTTTTCAGTTTTTAGAAGAAAGAAAAAACAACATATTTTTGTTTTGAAAACTATAAATTATTATGTTTTATGCTCATTGCTGATATTTTAGTTCATTATCAAACAAATTCGTTCACCATCGATTTCGGATTTCAACATGTAATGTACATTTCATTGTGTTGTATATTTCACCGACTGCATGATTTGAGACCTTTTTATAATAGGGGGAAGTTTACCAATATTTATATCAAATAATAACATTAACACCTTCAAAATAATATATGAAATGGGAGATGGCAAGACCAAAAAAGATCAGTTGGCATGAGATGTGGAGAATGGACGGACAGAAAATAAGCTTCCTACTTCGATCAGTATACGACGTACTACCAACACCAACAAATCTAACAATGTGCACACTGATTGAAGACCCTTGTTGTAAGTTGTTTGGTAAGCCAGCAAATCTAGAGCATGTTTTGTCGTCTTGAATGACAGATTTGAAGGATGGCAGATACACATGGCGCCATGACCAAGTCCTTCGAGAGATAGCAGCACACAGAGGAGGAAGAGGACTAAGATAGAGAAGAGACCAAAGTTCATCAACTTTATAAAGGGAGGTGGAGAGTCATCCAAATACACATACAGCAAAACAAGTGGTATCCTAGCAACTGCAAATAACTCGGTGATGCAAGCAGACGTTTGGAGAAAGACCACCTTCCCCAGAGAGGTTTTAACAACAACCCTCTGACCAGACATTGTGATGTGGTCCAGAATCAGCAGACAGGTCATACTTGCAGAGCTTACTGTGCCATGGGAACCGAGACTAGAAGAAGCCCATGAGAGAAAGCTAGCGAAGTACCAAGGATTGGTAACAGACATTTAAGAGAACAATTGGAGGATATGGTATTTTCTAGGGGAGGAAGGATGTAGAGGTTTTGTTTCGCAAACTTTTTGAAGAGCCTTGGGGTCCCTAGGAATAACTGGACCAGTAAGAAGAAGCTTGATAAGAAAAGTTGGAAGACAGGCAGAGGAATCTTCTGGTTCGGTATGGAGGAAGAGTCAAGGGCAGAGGAAAGGCTAGCCGGTTCCTGATCAACTCAGTCGGCGCACCCCCTAGAGATGGTCGTGGACAGCGTCGAAACAGTCGAAGAGAGGGGACCCACCTGATGATGGAATCAGCTGAGCAGTGGAAACTCTGTATTTAAGGTAGTTAACAACAACTGAAAATGTGTTTTTTTTAAGATTGCAGTCTATGTAAAACGTCAAAAGTGTCTGAGCAGAACGTTGATGGACCAGGGGTATGTCAAAGAACGTCTCGTCCGTTTTCTAAAAAAAATTCATCGGAAGGTACTAAGACCTTGTTGATAAATATTCCGTATCAACTTCACAAATAATACATGATGATCTTGATGCTATACGCGTTATATTGTTCTTTTATTTGTGTTTGTTCCATCATTCATGTTACTTTTACTCTTTGTTCTTTTTTATGTGATATCCAATTTACGTGGCTCGGTACATCATACATATCTTTCATTTTTGCTGGTGTGTTTTGTATATGCGACTTTTTGTGTTTCCTTCTTTCTTATAACGTTATTCTGTACTTTAAAAGATCCTGGCATTATGTTATTGATCTATTATATGTCATAATGTTATTGGTTTTTTTTTTGAAAATTTAATAATAATCTTTATTTGTCATATAAGTAACATTATACTTGTGACATAAACAAAAGTAACAACAACAATAAAATAACTGAGTTGAACACACACATATCTATATATATACAAGTAAAACTAACTAAGAGTCCCCTGTCCTCAGCTCTAAAGACTGTTTTATAAAGGAACCTGTTTTTTTTTCACTTGGTTTATATTAGAAGGATTTAGTAGAATTACTAGTTTTTGTGTATCAGATAGATTTGGAAACATAGGATTATCTATTGCCATGTCATTAAAAAGTTTTATACGTAAAACGTTATTAATTTGACAGTGGAGGAGAAAGTGATTTTCATCTTCTAAGGTTTTACAAGTTGGACATGTTCTATTGTCTCGAGGTATTTTTAGATATCTGCCCTTTTCAATGAGCAAATTATGGTCACTAATTCTGATTTTTGTAAATAAACGTCTAGTTTCAAAATTTTGATATTTAAGATAAAATTCTTGGTCTTGTTTGACTTTAATATTTTTGTAAAGAAAAAGTTGGTTATTTTCGTTCAAACTATTTATTTTATTTTCCAGTAGTTCTGTATAAAATTTACTTGTAGTATTCTTAATCCAAGTCTTTAATTTGTTAACTTGTTCCATGTTTTGACAGGACATTACTTTTTGTGTATCAATATTCATTTCTTGTGTTGAGTCTTTTATAAAAGTGAACCAAGTATAAACTCCTTGTGAATCAAGGTGTTTACTTAATGTATAACTTTCTTTTAGTAACGGGTTTATGTTTTCAGTATTTAATCTAGCCCAATAAAGAATTGCTTGTGTTTTTATATATTTTTCTATTGGTTGTCTACCAAGTTCAGCTTTAACGCCTAAATTAGCAGATGTTTTTTAGTACCTAGAATATATTTACAGAAATTAACATGAACCTTTTCAAAGGGAGTCTTATCCAAATATTGGAAATTATCTATATCTTTGTTTTGAGATTTTAATCTGCCTTTTGCTCTATAATAAGATTGATATGTATCCATGTATGATATTTCAGCATTATATGTTAAAATTGGTTTTATAAGAGAATCAAAAAGATTACAGGATACCTTAACAGGGAAATTTCCCCAAAAGGCTGCATGTTTTTTAATGAAAACAGAGCTTTCCTAGCTTTTTTGGCTAAATCTGTTAAACTTGCATTTAAATTTCCGTTATTTTTTATCAGAGTGCCCAGAAATTTATATTCTGTAACGTTATCAATTTTTTCATTATTAAACCTTACAATGTATGGTTCCAGTTTTGTAGTTCTTTATTCAATGATCATTGTTTTTGTTTTTTTAGTATTTAGACATAATTGCCATTTTTCACAGTAATTTGATAAGTTATTTAGGCTATTTTGAAGACCTTCTTTACTTTCCGATAAAATTATAAGGTCATCAGCAAACAAAAGACTTCCTATATCAGAATTTAATATTCTCAAGGGTGTTGAACCTTTATGGTCAAAATTTTCAACTATATCATTAATAAATAAATTGAAGAGTGTGGGACTAATACTGTCCCCTTGTTTTACTCCTCGGTCAATGGGAAAGAATCTAGAATGTTTATCATTATATTTTAAAGATGCTTCAGTATGAATAAACTGTTGTTTTATTATTTCAAACATATGTTTCCCTACACCCATTTTAGCTAATTTATAAAGCATTCCAATTCTCCAAAGGGAATCAAAAGCCTTTTTAAGATCTACAAAACAGACAAAAAGTTTTCTTTTATTTTTATGAATATATTTATTAATCAAAGTTTTAAGGATAAATACACTGTCTGCAGTTCTATGATTAACTCTAAATCCAAATTGGGCATTAGTTAATTTTTTTTCCAAAGTTTTAATCATTCTTTGATTTAAGATGCTACTAAATAATTTGGATATACAGTTGATTAAAGAAATTCCTCTGTAGTTGCTTGGGTTACATTTGTCACCAGATTTATGTACTAAAGTTATGTATGCAGTATTCCATGAAGTTGGATAGTGTCCTGTTTTTAACATAAGATTAAATAATTTAGCATATGCTTTGGTAGTTACTGGACTACTAAATTTAAATATCTCGTTTAACACACTATCTGGACCACTTGCTTTTCCATTTTTTAAGTTTTTTAAAATACAATTAATTTCAGAGCAAGTAATAGGCCTGTCTGTTTCAGGGTTATAAGAAATATTATCTTCAAAAATTTTCAGCTTTTGCTCAATTTTGGTTTGAAAATCATTATTTATTTTTGAAAACTTTCCTTGATTTTGGAAATGTTTAATTGTGCTTTCACTGTCCTTTAACATTTCTTTTAAATCATCATCTCCATCTATATTTTTGTTTTCTAGTGATTTTAGTATTTTCCAGTATTCCTGAGGATTTTTATTCATTGAATCTGAAAGTTTATCAAAGATTTTCTTTTTATATTCTATTTTTTTTTTCAGTTTTATTACTTTTCTAAATGATTTGAGTAAACAAAAATATTTATGTTTCAGTGAACAGTTAAAGGGATTTTGTCTTAATTCTTTTCCGACTGCATTTATTGACTTTTTATATTCATATACTTCATTATCTGACCATTTTTGTTTCTTTTTTTTGTTTCTTTTATAGTTTGGTATACCTCTTACATGTCTTAATGTACAAGATTTTTCTGTTAAGTTGCATAAAATTAAATCAAGCTCACTAGCTGCCTGATCTATCCCATTTTGATTTTCACTATATTTCTTTGTTTCAAAGTTTATAATTTCATTTATAAAATTTTCAGAAGATATAGTTTGAATTAATATATTTTTGGAGTTATCGTTCCACTTATAAGATTTCATTGTTTTCCATTTGTCTTCTGGAAATAGATACCGTTTTTCACTTATATTACATTTAAGAAATATTTCAATTTGTGCATGATCTGAAAGGTAGTTGATTTCATTAGTTTTAAAGTATATTACTGAGGTCAGGAGACTCTTACTTACAATAGCATAATCTACTGTACTCAAGCCATTGGGCATACTTTGAACGAAAAAGGACAAAAGTATTTCATTCGCGCAGAAGTATCAACCATATATGGATTCTTAAAAATTCTAAGAACTGCTGAAAAAATTTCTTATCTCGGTCAGTTTCGGTAATTAATTCTAACATAACTTTTGATTGTATAACCCTGCATACCACCATTATCCATGTAAAATTATAATTGCTTTGAATAGACATTAAACGACAATATTTTTAGTTGTGACGTTTGCAAAAAATATGAGGGTATCATCAGTCCAGTAGCCAGTACTTCGGTACTGGCATGAAAATACGGATTTTTTGTGTTACTAAGATTTGCTGTTACAAAGCTCTGATTCCTTTCACGGATTTGGCTATACTTTTTTGACCTTTTGGATTATAGCTCTTCATCTTTTATATAAGCTTTGGATTTCAAATATTTTGGCCACGAGCATCACTGAAAAGACATGTACTGTCGAAATGCGCATCTGGTGCAAGAAAATTGGTACCGTAAATTTTATTACTACCACTGGGTCGATGCCTCTGCTGGTGGACTATTAGTCCCCGAGGGTATCACCAGCCAAGTAGCCAGTACTTCGGTCCGGTACTTCGGTACTGGCATGAAAATACGGATTTTTTGTGTTATTAAAATTTGCTGTTACAAAATATTAGAAATTATTATAAATTAAGGAATGTATCTCCCTCATGCAAAGCTCTGATTCCTTTCACGGATTTGACAATACTTTTTGGACCTTTTGGATTATAGCTCTTCATCTTTTATATAAGCTTTGGATTTCAAATATTTGGCCACGAGCATCACTGAAGAGACATGTATTGTCGAAATGCGCATCTGGGGCAAGAAAATTTGTACCGTTAATTTTATTACTACCACTGGGTCGATGCCTCTGCTGGTGGACTGTAGTTCGGTACTGGCATGAAAATACTGATTTTTTGTGTTATTAAAATTTGCTGTTACAAAATATTAGAAATTATTATAAATTGAGGAATGTATCTCCCTAATGCAAAGCTCTGATTCCTTTCACGGATTTGGCTATACTTTTTGGACCTTTTGGATTATAGCTCTTCATCTTTTATATATAATCTTTGGATTTCAAATATTTTGGCCACGAGCATCACTGAAGAGACATGTATTGTCGAAATGCGCATCTGGTGCAAGAAAATTGGTACCGTTAATTTTATTACTACCACTGGGTCTATGCCTCTGCTGGTGGAATATTAGTCCCCGAGGGTATCACCAGCCCAGTAGCCAGTACTTCGGTCCAGTACTTCGGTACTGGCATGAAAATACGGATTTTTTTGTGTTATTAAAATTTGTTGTTACAAAATATTAGAAATTATTATCAATTAAGGAATGTATCTCCCTCATGCAAAGCTCTGATTCCTTTCACGGATTTGGCTATACTTTTTGGACCTTTTGGATTATAGCTCTTCATCTTTTATATAAGCTTTGGATTTCAAATATTTTGGCCACGAGCATCACCGAAGAGACATGTATTGTCGAAATGCGCTTCTGGTGCAAGAAAATTGGTACCGTTAATTTTATTGCATTTTGTGACACCAAACACGCGAAACAAGGAATGTGTTTTTTAATTAGATAGATGTTTTTTGTGTTTTTGAATATGTTTGTTTGTCTTGAGATTGTAACACAATTATGGCTGCTGTGACCATATTTTGACTATTTTGCCGATTGTGTCTGTTTTGTTGAACGCATAGTTGTAAAAACAAAAACCGGAATTTGATGCGACTGTCATAAAAATGAGAGGTTTAGCGCCTATTAACCAGATTCCATCCACCATTTGAAAATGCCTGTACCATGTCAGCAATATGACAGTTTGTTGTCCATTTGTTTGATGTGTTTTATCCTTTGATTTTGCCATTTGATTAGCGACTTTCCGTTTTGAATTTTCCTCGGAGTTCAGTATTTTTGTGTTGTTACTTTTTAACTCCGTCAGGCGAAACAAAAATTGTATCTTTATCATAGGAAATTGGATAGTCAACTGAAACAAATGTTTTTGATCTTACCTGGGAAGTTGTACATATATTATGACGCAATCTTAAGGCTATGATTTAAATTGGTTTTAGATATAAATGTCAAGTATAAACTATGAAATTATAACCTTTTTTTAAGATATATAGCGAACTCAATTTGTTACCGACAGAGGGGCAGACTAATCACTATACGGTGACAAGCTTCATACAAATATTCTTCTGTCAACGCTCTTACACCACAATTAATTTACAAAAAAACATTCAGTCAATAAGTATATTTAGTTAAAGAAACATAATGCCTGGCTGCATACGGTTCTACACGAAGATATATAAATGTTTTTTTTATGATTCGTATTATGTACAGATGATAGTTGATACTGGTGTGTTAAGCCATTAGTTGTTAGCTGAAATAACAGGTCGGAATAAAAAGATACTTATAAAATTTGTCTTAAACTGGTGTGATCAGTAAATATCAACTTTATGTTGTCCATTATGTTGTACATCATTTATTTTTCGTGTATCTCCTTATGTTCTCAAAAGATTTTTTCAGATTTTTTACCATGCAACAGGTTTCCCTTAGATCCAGGATTTTTGTAAGGGGGCGAAGTAAGTGATCTTTTTTGGGACCTTTTCTTGGTTAAAAACATAAATTAAGTGTAAACGATTCACTTTTTTAATGGTTCCTGACGTGAGTATGCATATTTTATAGTTAAAGTGTTCCCCTCATTAATTGTCGATTATAAAATGATTGGATGGATCCAAAGCTATGTACTAATATATTTGATGTGGGAGTTGCAAGTAAAAAAAGGACATAGAAAATTTTCGTCTGTTGTATGTTTAGATAGCGTAACCTCACAGATTTGTTGTTGTAAACACGAATAATTAAATATACGCGGACTATAGTTTCAATCGCTATGTAAATTTCATATAATATAAAATGGAAAATGGAAATGGGGAATGTGTCAAAGAGATTCCCCATTTTCAATTTTATATTATATGAAATTTACAATAAGACTTACACGAGTAAAGAAAGACGAAAAACAATTTGTATCCAACTATATGGTTGAAATGTTTCACCCAACAAGGGAAGTGACGGTTCCAAACCAACCAAAGGCTTCGAGTTAGTCTGAAATGGCAACGAATTTAGGAATGAAGATCGACAAATAGAGTCATAAAGGTAACACCACACCCAGCAGACAGGTTGCAGTCAGGCCTTGAAAAACGTCATCAACATATCAGTTCGGCGAAACAGACATTCCGGTCAGATATATTGGATCTACATGTAAAGCCCGGTCCCAAATTAATTACGCCCGCTTTTATTCATCAAAATATTACTTCCACGATCATAATAGACATATTCGTTTAATGCAAATTAATTTTGTTGGACATTTTTGTGTAAAAGCAAGATTATTGTTTTCAATCCAGATACGGCCAGCATTTTTGATTAAGGCAAAAATCAGGGTCAAATATCTGAGACTGCCTCTTCGAATCAATTGGTCCGTACCTTAGACTTTATATGTATCTTGAGCTTACTGACTGGGGATCATTATTCAGCTATTTTATTAATATAGACTCGGGCGTAATGGGTTTAAACATGCTTTCGTAAGTAAATAATATTGCTGTATATATATTTTTTTTTCTGAGAATGTAATATAGAGTATTACTTTCTGTTTGGCAAAGTGTTACTGTAATTTGAATTTCACAATGACTTAGTGATGTTTTTTCGACGCATTGGTCAACTCCATCGTAGCGAAGTACATGAATTTGGCATTCTCAATAAAATATTGCAGTAGATATGAGCGAAAAATATCTTTATAAGTAAAGAGCTACTGCATGAAAATTTAATACACGGGAAATAGCAAAGTTCACGAAGTCTAGTCTGATTAACAGTCATTTTACAAAAAAGATAAGGTGCTAGCAAAGAGAGGGGCGTACGCCCTCTACGCCCCATTCTGCGTCCGCCACTGGATTGGCTACGAAGTAACTACACTTGGTCAGCAGTTTACCACATAAGTAACATGCATGCTATGTTTGGTTTCATTCCATTATGTGGCTCTCTAAAAGAAGACATGTGTATGAATTTCCCATAGGTACGGGGCGCCGAATGGGACTCTTGTGATTTTGTACTCAAAATTCAATTTTGTACGGACAAAAGTGACTTTTGTTCAACAAAAATGAGTTCAGTTTAACAAAATTTGTATCATACTACAAATTTGAAATTTTGTCATACAAAATTATCTATAAGCGGACAAAAGTCACTTTTGTCATGACAAAATTCATTTTTGTTACACAGACTTGACTTTTGTTACCTAATTTGAAAATTGAGCGACAAAAGTCAATTTTGTATTTAAATTAGTTTAGTTCGGTTTCTGTGAACTAATTTGCATACAAAATCGACTTTTGTTACACAAAATTGACTTTTGTTACACAAAATTGACTTTTGTTACACAAAATTGACTTTTGTTACACAAAATTGACTTTTGTTTCACAAAATTGACTTTTGTGAGACAAAATTGACAAAATTGACTTTTGTCTCAACAAAATTGACAAAATTGAATTTTGTCTCAACAAAATTGACAAAATTGAATTTTGTCTCAACAAATTTGAATTTTGTCTCAACAAAATTGACAAAATTGAATTTTGTCTCAACAAAATTGATTTTTGTCTCACGAAAGTCAATTTTGTCTCACGAAAGTCAATTTTGTCTCATAAAAGTCAATTTTGTTGTTACAAAACAAAAATGAATTTTGTCGTCACAAAATTGACTTTTGTCTCAACAAAATTGACAAAATTGACTTTTGTCTCAACAAAATTGACAAAATTGACTTTTGTATCAACAAAATTAACAAAATTGACTTTTGTCTCAACAAAATTGACAAAATTGACTTTTGTCTCAACAAAATTAACAAAATTGACTTTTGTCTCAACAAAAATGACAAAATTGAATTTTGTCTCAACAAAAATGACAAAATTGAATATTGTCTCAACAAAAATGACAAAATTGAATTTTGTCTCACAAAAGTCAATTTTGTCTCACAAAAGTTAATTTTGTTTCACAAAAGTCAATTTTGTCTCACAAAATTGAATCTTACCGTACACAATTGACTTTTGTGATTTAATTTCCATATCAGGTAACAAAAGTCAATTTTGTATGCAAATATGTTTATATTTGCATACCTTTAAGACAAAATTGACTTTTGTCATGACAAATATGAATTTTGTCTACAAAAATGAATTTTGTCATGACAAAAATGAATTTTGTCATGACAAAAATGAATTTTGTCTACACAAATGAATTTTGTCATCACAAAATTGAAGTTCTCACAAAACAAGTCTGTAGCACATAGTTTTGTAAGACAAAAATGATTTTGTTATGACAGAATTGAATTTTGTACAAAACCACAAGAGTCCCATTCGGCGCCCCGTAATAGGTCCTATTTTACACTAAGTCCTCCGCTGGCAGTTGTCTTGGATGATGGATCGGCTACAAAGTAACAACACTTAGTCAGCACCTCATAAAGCATCCATGCCATGTTTGGTTATATTTCATTCAGTGGTTCTCTATATGAAGTTCAAAATGTAAAAGATAACGACAACGACGACGAACGATGAACGACGGACGCCAAGTGATGAGAATACCGGAATTGGCCCTTTGGGTCAGGTGAGCTAAAAATGAGAAGATCGACTGCCTCGTTGAACAAAACACAAAACTTTTCAACGGTGACTTCGATTGCGTTAAACAGGTAGTCCTTAATTATTTTCTCGGAAAGTACGTAATAATTATTTTTTTCTGGAATCATTACAATTTTCCCAAAAAAGTAACGCATTTATTTCCTGAAACATAAACTTTTTTCCCCAAAAATATTTAATGTTTTAAAAGTAAAACGCCGTTGAATTCTTAGATTCCTTACAAATGATAGTGTTTGCTACTTTTAGTAATTTTACTACTTAAGATTCATTATTAATCATTCATAGGAGACAATATTGTTTTATGAATATGGTTAAATATACTTACCACTTATAAGAATCATTTTTGTATTAAAGGACATGACTTTAATAGTATTCCTTGATGACTTGAAAATCTGTTCAATTGACTGCAAATATTAGAGTTGAAACTAATTCATGTACACAGGTAAGGTGATTACGTCTCATCAAATCTAATTTCTTTAATTTGTATCAAATATTTGTGAAAGGCTGCTAGCTCTAGGCAATTAAATGTTTTAAAAAGAAATCAAATGAGAAAACTTGATACGTATTACACATATGGTAACATTCGGCAATCCTCGGTAGAATCCGCTACTCTCGTTCTATGAGAGTACGGAATCGGTCGAGTTGAGAAGTCAAACTTTGGTTACTGCCCATTTACTTGAAATTTTTGTATGGAGACAAAGTATAAGAAATATAGAAAACAAACAGGAATGAGCACTTCGTTTTAATAATTAAGACCATGTGGACCTCATACGAAACACACGTGTGGATTTAGAACTTAAATTCTTTCCATCACAAAAAAAATCTCATCGAATACGCTCTTGAATTGTCTTGGAAACCTATTAAACAATTAATAAGAAATGTTCATCATTTATCTAGTTGTTATAAAAACCAATCCATCGTGATAAGTTAAGGTACGTGAACACTCGGCTGACGCACAGGGACTCGGTTAGCAGATTAACATTTTCTTCTAGCAATGTGCAGTTCACAGGTATGGATTGAATTTCCTTCCTGATGAGACTAGTATATCGACCCTCATATATATATATAGCTATATATCTCTGTCATCTGTCATTCTGACTAAATCAAATACCAAATATTTCATTATAAAGGTTTGAGTTAACTGAGTGAAGGGTACGATTTTACAAAATAGAAAAACACATTGACGTATTAATACCTAACAGTGTATCTCAAGTTTGTGTTCTTATGTGATTTTATAAGATAGGAAACACATTGACGTATTCATACCTAACAGTGTATCCTCAAGTTTGTGTTCTTATGTGATTTTATAAAATAGAAAAACACATTGACGTTTTTATACCTAACAGTGTATTCTCAAGTTTGTGTTCTTATGTGATTTTATAAATTAGAAAACACGTTGACGTATTCATACCTAACAGTGTATCTCCAGTTTGTGTTCTTATGTGATTTTATAAATTAGAAAACACGTTGACGTATTCATACCTAACAGTGTATCTCCAGTTTGTGTTCTTATGTGATTTTATAAAATAGGAAACACATTGACGTATTAATACCTAACAGTGTATCTCCAGTTTGTGTTCTTATGTGATTTTATAAAATAGAAAACACGTTGACGTATTCATACCTAACATTGTATCTCCAGTTTGTGTTCTGATGTGATTTTATAAAATAGAAAACACATTGACGTATTCATACCTAACAGTGTATTCTCAAGTTTGTGATCTTATGTGATTTTATAAAATAGGAAACACATTGACGTATTCATACATAATAGTGTATCCCCAGTTTTTGTTCTTATGTAATTTTATAAAATAGGAAACACATTGGCGTATTCATACATAATAGTGTATTCTCCAGTTTGTGTTCTTGTGTGATTTTATAAAATAGGAAACACGTTGACGTTTTCATACCTAACAGTGTATCTCCAGTTTGTGTTATGTGATTTTATAAAATAGAAAACACATTGACGTATTCATACATAATAGTTTATTCTCCAGTTTGTGTTCTTATGTGATTTTATAAAATAGGAAACACATAGACGTATTCATATCTAATAGTGTATTCTCCAGTTTGTGTTCTTATGTGATTTTATAAAATAGAAAACACGTTGACGTATTCATACCTTACATTGTATCTCCAGTTTGTGTTCTTATGTGATTTTATAAAATAGGAAACACATTGACGTATTAATACCTAACAGTGTATCTCCAGTTTGTGTTCTTATGTGATATCTATATCACTAACGGAAAGCTGAATACTAAAATTTATGATAAAAGGGATGATTTTTCATTTCCTGTCGTTAATTATCCGTTTTTAGATGGTGACGTTCCCTTGTCACCATCTTACGGTGTTTATATATCTCAACTTGTACGATTCGCTCGTGTATGTAACAATGTTTTAGATTTTAACGAGAGAAATTTATGTATTACTGAAAAATTATTACACCAGGGTTTTCGATATCACAAACTAGTCAAAACATTTACTAAATTTTATCATCGGTATAAAGACATCATTCGTAAATATAGCTCAACATGCAGACTTCTTATACGTTCAGGTATTTCACATCCAATTTTTTATGGAAATATTCTTTATAAAGCACAAAGGTGGCAGTATTCACCTCAGAAACTTACAAAACCTTTGAATAGACTTATTAAGAAGGGATATAATTACGATACTGTTGTCAAGTCATTAAAGATTGCATATTTTGGCGTTAATATTGAGTCACTGATAAGGTCTTTGCGTCGGAACTAAACACATTTATTCTAAAAACAGTTGTTGGCATGACACGGGTTATATTCTTCTCATATATGTTATGATGGTATGATACTAAACCCCTAACGGGAAGGATTGTGCCTGATGTTCATATGATGAAATCATAATCTTTCAGTCAGTTTAATTGAAGTCTGGAGCTGGAATGTCAGTTACATGTAACTGCTAGTAGTCTGTTGTTATTTATGTATTATTGTCATTTTGTTTATTTTCTTTGGTTACATCTTCTGACATCAGACTCGGACTTCTCTTGAACTGAATTTTAATGTGCGTATTGTTATGCGTTTACTTTTCTACATTGGTTAGAGGTATAGGAGGAGGGTTGAGATCTCACAAACATGTTTAACCCCGCCGCATTTTTGCACCTGTCCCAAGTCAGGAGCCTCTGGCCTTTGTTAGTCTTGTATTATTTTAATTTTAGTTTCTTGTGTACAATTTGGAAATTAGTATGGCGTTCATTATCACTGAACTAGTATATATTTGTTTAGGGGCCAGCTAAAGGACGCCCCCGGGTGCGGGAATTTCTCGCTACATTGAAGACCTGTTGGTGACCTTCTGCTGTTGTTCTTTTTATCTGGTCGGGTTGTTGTCTCTTTGACACATTCCCCATTTCCATTCTCAATTTTATTATAAAATAGGAAACACATTGACGTATTCATACATAATTATAGTGTACTCTCCAGTATGTGTTCTTGTGTGATTTTATAAAATAGAAAACACGTTGACGTTTTCATACCTAACAGTGTATCTCCAGTTTGTGTTATATGATTTTATAAAATAGAAAACACATTGACGTATTCATACATAATAGTGTATTCTCCAGTTTGTGTTCTTATGTGATTTTATAAAATAGAAAACACGTTGACGTTTTCATACCTAACAGTGTATCTCCAGTTTGTGTTATATGATTTTATAAAATAGAAAACACATTGACGTATTCATACATAATAGTGTATTCTCCAGTTTGTGTTCTTATGTGATTTTATAAAATAGAAAACACGTTGACGTATTCATACCTAACAGTGTATCTCTGACCAGTTTGTGTTCCTATGTGATTTTATAAGGAATACCTCATAATGTAATGCTGATTTTGTTCATTTTTAACTCACCTGGCCCGAAGGGCCAAGTGAGCTTATGCCATCACTTGGCGTCCGTCGTCGTCCGTCGTCTGTCGTCTGTCGTCGTCGTCGTAAACTTTTTCAAGAATCTTCTCCTCTGAAACTACTAGGCCAAATACTTCCAAACTTTAACTGAATGTTCCTTAGGGTATCTAGTTTATAAATTGTATCCGAAGTTTTGATCTATCAACAAACATGGTCGCCATTGCTAAAAATAGAACATTGGGGTCAAATGCAGTTTTTGGCTTACCTGGACAGCAGGTCAAATATGCCCTCATACTAGTATCTTAATTCCATATTTAAAGAAATTTTCAACAGCGGTATACTAGTGATGTCATATCACCCCAAGCTTTCATCTCACATCAAAATTACCCAAAGTTATCTTGACTGACAAGATTACATCTACATTGTAGACATAGGAACTATAATTGTTTAATAAATATTTACTAGGACTACATTATCATATTTCTTTCAGTGTGTGTATATTATCGATTTATCAGTTTGACTTAACCCTTAACAAAATTGTTCTCGTGTGTCTCTGTAAATTATCGATTAATCAATTTTACTAAACCCTTTACAATTTGTTCTCGTGTGTCTCTGTAAATTATCGATTTATCAGTTTGACTAAACGCTTTACAAATTGTTCTCGTGTTTCTGTAAATTATCGATCCCTTAACAAAATTGTTCTCGTGTGTCTCTGTAAATTATCGATTAATCAATTTTACTAAACCCTTTACAATTTGTTCTCGTGTGTCTCTGTAAATTATCGATTTATCAGTTTGACTAAACGGTTTACAAATTGTTCTCGTGTGTCTGTAAATTATCGATTTATCAGCTTGAACCCTTTACAAAATTGTTCTCGTGTGTCTCTGTAAATTATCGATTTATCAGTTTGACTAAACCCTTTACAAATTGTTCTCGTGTGTCTCTGTAAATTATCGATTTATCAGTTTGACTAAACCCTTTACAAAATAATTATTGTTCTCGTGTGTCTCTAAATTATCGATTTATCAGTTTGACTAAACCCTTTTCAAAATTGTTCTCGTGTGTCTCTGTAAATTATCATCACAAAGATAAGAAAAGAGGTATGATTCCCATGAGGCAACTCTCCATCAAAGATCTAATGTATAGGACGGTTGTCGCACGACCTTCAACAATGAGCACAACACAGACTGCATAGCAAGCTTTAGGGACCCCCAAATGTCAAAATGTAAAACATTTGTGTAAAACAATGAAACAATTCAAAAGAGAAAATTAACACACTGATTTTATATTATACTGATTATTACAAAACACTCATCGAAAAATAATAAAAATACTGCAATATATGACAACAACATGTATCTTCATGTAATTAACGTGATTCAATTCTGTTCTAATGTAAATTCTGCAATTTACAAAGACGAATTAAAACCTTCACCACAAAAACCAGTCATGGAGTTTTGTTATCACCTGTATGTTTTCTCATGTGTCTGTGTAAATTTCCAAGCTTACTCAGCCCTTTATCACATACATCACAGTTATGAGGTTTATGCTGACTTGAACCCTTGCCACACATATCACATTCATAAGGTTTATCTCATATACATATATGTGTCCTTATGTGATTCTGGAAATTCCAAAGCTGACTAGATCGTTTACCACAAACATCACATAAATTAAGGTGTATCTCCCATGTGTGTTCACATGTGATTCTAGACATTCCGAAGCCGACTAAATCGTTTACCACAGACATCACAGTTATCTTATGAGTTTTATCTCCTGTACGTGTTTTCATGAGACGTTGTTACTTACTAATGTGTCTCTCCCATATACATCAGTCATGAAGTTGTTCATCTGAATGTGTTAGAATGTGTTTTTGTAAATAAGCAAGCCGACTAAACACTTTACCACCTATACATCACACTAATGAGGTTTATCACCTGTATGTATAAAAAATTATCATGTGACGTTTTAAATTACTAGGAAGTGTAAATTTTTGGCAACATACATTAGTCATGTGGTTTATCACCTGTATGTATTCTCTTTATATGTCTCTTTAAATCACTATGCTGCCTAAACCCTTTACCACATGCATCACAGTCATAAGGTTTGTCGCCTGTATGTATTAACATGTGACGTTTTAAATTACTAGGATGTGTAAACTCTTTGCAACACACATCATAGTCGTGAGGTTTATCGCCTGTATGCATTCTTATATGTCTCTGTAAATCACTATACTGACTAAACCCCTTACCACATATATCACATTCATGAGGTTTATCCCCTGTATGTGTACTCATGTGTCTGTTTAAATTACCAAGCTGACTAAACCTTTTACCACACACTTTACATTTATGAGGTTTATCACCTGTATGTCTCTGTAAATTACCATGTTCAATAAACCGTTTACCACATACATCACAGTTATGAGGTTTATCACCTGTATGTATTCTCATATGTGTTTGTAAACTATCAGACCGAATAAAACTTTTACCACATACATCACAGACATACGGTTTATCACCTGTATGTATTCTCAAGTGTCTCTTTAAGTCTTTACTTTTACTTAATTCTCTGCCACATACATCACATTTGTGAAGATTTTTGCCAGTGTGTGTTTTCACATGTCTCTTCAAGTCACTACTTTGACCAAATTCTCTAGGACAAACAGCACAGTCATGAGGTTTTTCACCAGCATGTGTTCTAATATGTCTCTTGAAATCATCACTTTTACTGAATTCTCGTCCACAAACATCACATTCATGAAGTGTGTCAGTCTGCATGGTTTGTGTTCTTACGTGTCTCTGTTAACGGTGTTTGCCATTGGTTGTGACGAAATCTTCTACCTCTTTTTCATGTGAATGTACAACTCTGTAAGGAACAAAATAATAAAATATAGACATACACCGTTTGATGCTTTCCTGCAAATTACACATAAAATATTTATTTTGACTTTCTCTGCATTCATCTTTTATGCATCTACTTGTTTGGGTAATTTAATTCCATACTACATGTACCTCACTATTTCTTCATTCATAAAATAATAATGTTGGTAAATGTAAACATGGTTAACTATTAAAAGGCAATATTTTTACATACATACAATGACATAACTTTTAATACTTTTCATTTATTATGATTTGGATCATGTGAATGCAGAGGAAGATTTAGGGTTCAAGGGGCCCAGGGAAAAACAAGAGTGCACACACTGAAATGTCTCGCCTTCTTTACTAATCATTGATATTATGTTGATAGTCCTAAGTATAAAGCTTTATTACAACCATGACAACTGTCACATAAACTTAACATTAACCAAGATAGCTACACAAAGACCAATGAACCATGAAAATGAGGTCAAGGTCAGATGAACCATGCCAGGAAGAAATGTACAGCTAACAATCCATACAACAAATATAGTTGACCTATTACTAAAAGTTTAAGAAAAATACACCAAAACACAAAAACTTAACACTGTGCAATGAACCGTGAAATTGAGGTTATGGTCAAATAAAACCTGCGGGACTGACATTTAGATCATAATATATTTCAGTACACCAAATATAGTTGACCTTTGGCATATAATATTAGATAAAAAGACCAAAACTTTAAAAAAAATAACTTTGACCACTGAACCATGAAAAGGTCAGATGACATCTACCTGCTAGACATGTACACCTTGCATTAATTCCATACAACACATATATATAGTAGACCTATTACATAAAGTATGAGAAAAACAGACCAAATCACAAAAACTCAACTATAACCACTGAACTAGGAAAATGAGGTCAAGGTCAGGTGACTTCTGCCAGTTGGACATGTACACCTTACAGTCCTTCCATACACCAAATATACTAGCCCTAAATTGCTTATAGTATCTAAGATATGGACTTGACCACCAAAACTTAACCTTGTTCACTGATCCATGAAATGAGGTCGAGGTCATGTGAAAACTGTCTGACGGGCATGAGGACATTGCAAGGTACGCACATACCCAATATAGTTATCCTATTACTTATAATAAGAGAGAAATCAACATTACAAAAATTCTGAACTTTTTTTCAAGTGGTCACTGAACCATGAAAATGAGGTCAAGGACATTGGACATGTGACTGTCGGAAACTTCGTAACATGAGGCTTCTATATACAAAGGATGAAGCATCCAGGTCTTACACCTTCTAAAATATAAAGCTTTTAAGAAGTGAGCTAACACCGCCGCCGCCGGATCACTATCCCCATGTCGAGCTTTCTGCAACAAAAGTTGCAGGCTCGACAAAAATTGGTTGGTTATAATGGGAATCACTAAAACGTAACGGGAGCCACTCTCTTAGGCAGACAGTGGGCACTCACTTATGAACATTTCTGGATCCGCCAAAGGAATTGAAAGTTGTGACCGCAAATTTGTCTCATTTATATTCATACCACTAACCATGCTAAGGCTGCAACCAATTGATTTTCTGAGGGGCTATGGTGGTTTTTTTCTGTGCAAACTTTTTTTTTGCCTACGGCGAGAAACAATCTATTTAGTACGGAAGCGTATTAGCGCCACACATTTTTTTTTTTTATTTTTCTTCCTATGTTTGCGTTATAACGCAAACCTTTGCGTTATAACGCAAACCTTTGCGATATAACGCAAACCTTTGCGTTATAACGCAAACCTTTGCGTTATAACGCAAACCTTTGCGATATAACGCAAACCTTTGCGATATAACGCAAACCTTTGCGATATAACGCAAACCTTTGCGTTATAACGCAAACCTTTGCGATATAACGCAAACATTTGTTTTATCTTATTTCTTATTTAAGATTCAAAGGAAACAGTAGTTATTAATGGAGGAGGCTGGATATAATAAAATTTATCACCTTTGTAGTAATTGCAAAGTAAACTACTTGAATAATTAGATCATATCAATGACTAATAATGAGCATAATAATATAAGAAGATGTGGTATGAGTGCCAATAAGAAAACTCTCCATCTAAGTCACTATTCGTAAAAGTAAACCATCATAGGCCGAATTACGGTCTTCAACACGGAGCATTGGCTCACACTAAACAACAAACTATAAGGTCCCCAAAAACGATATCCAAGTTACTACTAGTATATATATTACAAAGAAAATTGAGTAAATTGAGGTTATACCTAAGAAAAAAATCAACCCTGCTAATATAGCTATAACCGAATATAAATATACTTCCAAAGTAAGCTCTCGTTTGAGAACTGTGTAAAGTAGGTTACATTCAAACAAGCTACCCTTTGGCAATAAATGTAAAGAATGAAGATGTTTCATTAATAAAATTATGTTCTCTCTATTCAAATTGCTACCCAAGCATCTTAAAAATACTTCATTATATTGAAATGAAAATTCAATGACTTTCTATCAAAGAATCTTGATCATATTCTGAGATTTTAAAAAAATGTTTCCTTATTAATAATTCATTTTAAAGCAGAAAGATCATTTTGTCTATTTGACTTGGAGGTTTCACAATTGTATGACATTATTTTTGATCTTTCAATTTTAATATGACTATATACTATATCTATTTTCTTGTTAAATTATATACTTTTCTGATGCACAAATCAGTCTTAATTTATGTATAATTGCACTTCAATTATTCCATTATTCCTATGCATATTTATTATAATGATTTGGCCTTGTATGTATGTTTCTTTTTTTATCTACTAGTAAATCACATCCGAAATGAATGACAGACGGACATATATACAAAACTTAATGAATAATTGAAATAAAGATGTTTGCGTTATAACGCAAAGGTTTGCGTTATATCGCAAAGGTTTGCGTTATATCGCAAATGTTTGCGTTATAACGCAAAGGTTTGCGTTATAACGCAAAGGTTTGCGTTATATCGCAAAGGTTTGCGTTATAACGCAAAGGTTTGCGTTATATCGCAAAGGTTTGCGTTATAACGCAAAAGGTTTGCGTTATAACGCAAAGGTTTGCGTTATATCGCAAAGGTTTGCGTTGTAACGCAAAGGTTTGCGTTATAACGCAAACATAGGAAGAAAAAATAAAAAAAAAAAATGTGTGGCGCTAATACGCTTCCGTAATTTAGCGACAAACCGAAAACATTTTTTTTCTTTCAATTTTAGGGAGCTACCATTTGATTTTTATGGGGGGGCTAGGATGAAAAATGTTGTCCTGCTTTTTTTTTTAGCTGTAATCTCTGTCCTGCCTTTTTATTTTTCACTCTGTTCGGTCCTGCCTTTTTTTTTTAATTTAATCTGACTTTTTTTTTTACCTAAATCGTCGTCCTGACTATTTTTTTTTTGCAAGTGTCTCATCCTGCCTTTTTTTTTTACTCAAAACTCCTGTCCTGCCTATTTTTTTCAAATTTCATCCTAGCCCCCCCATAAAAATCAAATGGTAGCTCCCTTATCATTACATATAGTGGCAGCTCAGGGTGAAACACACATTTTTTTCTCAGGGTCAAAAACAAATTATTTTTTTTCACCAAAACCTGGAAACAAACTTTTTTTTCCAAAAAAAAACCATAGCCTCCCCAGAAAATCAAATGGTTGCTGTCTAATCACATCTTCTTATTTATAACAAGCAGAACTTTGAGTATTGCATGACAATACATAGTGCCGTTACAGTTGAAAAGAATAATGTAATGGAACGAAATTCTAACTTGATCTACATGATCTATAACATGTATAACTTCACGTCTTGTCATGATGTGAACTACATAAAAATATCAAATCAATATCTTCAAGCAGAAAGGAAAAAGTCTAGAAAAGGGACAGACAGACAGAGTTGGACTACTGGGCTGTCAGACCAATTGGGTATTGAAACTTATATGTGTAGTGTTGGACTAGCGGGGTGTCATAATAGTTGTGCTGTGTATTGATGATCAAGTCAAAGGTTTTTCTCATTGTTGAAGTTCAAACGACTATAATTGCTAATATGATTATAATATATTAACATCTACTTCGTTTTAATTTTGGTGGATAATTAAAAAAGAACAATTATCATAATACAACTAGAGGCTCTAAAGAGCCTGTGTCGCTCACCTTGATATGTGTATTAAAAAAAGGAAGCAGACAGTTCATGACAAAATTGTGTTTAGGTGATTGTGATGTGTTTGTACATCTTACTTTACTGAACATTATTGCTGCTTACAATTATCTCTATCTATAATGTACTTGTCCGTGTAGTTTCAGTGGAAAATGTTACAACGAAATTACGTCCTCCATGCGGGATACACAATGATACATGTATACATGTACAGAAGTTCACAGTTAGCAAACTTGGCTTTTGATTATATAATTTTTTTCAGAACTGCGTTTGTATATAGTTGTATGAAATTTGTGTCTTGTTATTAAATCAGTTTCGTTTCAAACCAATCCCAAGTTTTAAATTTTTCACCCTAATCCAACAACAAACCATTGAACTATAATTTTCGCCTTTGACACTAATTATCTGAGGTAAAATTGAGAATGGAAATGGGGAATGTGTCAACTTAAAAGCAACAACAACTCGACTATGGAGCAGACAACAACCGAAGGCAACAATGGGTCTTCAATGTAGCGAGCACCCATAGGCGTCCTTCAGCAAGCCCCGTAACAAATATGTATACTAGTTCAGTGATAATGGACGCTACGTTAAACTCCGAATTATTTACAAGAAACTTAAATTAAAAATTTGTAAGGGTTCCGCGGAACCCAGTGTCTCGCCTACTTTTGCTGTAAATCGCAGGCTCAACAAAACTGAGGAAAAAAGTCAATAAAAATATTCCTCTTGATACTATCTTATGATTGTGAGAAGCTAATCTGTCCAATTTTGGTAAAAATCTATGATAGTTTAATGAATATAATAAATGTTTTGAAAACTTTAACTGCAGACTGTATGTAAGGTAAACTGGAAGAAAATTAAAGTCCATTTAAAAGAAAAATACAGAAAAAATGGAGTTCTGTTTTTACAAAATTTACTTCTGGATACTATCTAATGATCATAAATAAGCTTCTGTCAAAGATTGGTACAAACTCAGGATAGTTTAAGAAAGTTATTAAAATTCTAAAAACTTTAACCACAGAGTGAATGTAATGTTACCCAGCAGAAAAACTAAGTCCATTTATAAGTAAAATACGGAAAAATGAATTCATTTTTTTACAAAATTTACTTCTGGATACTATCTTATGATCATAAACAAGCTTCTGTCAAAGTTTGATACAAACCCAGGATAGTTTAAGGAAGTTATTAAAATTCTAAAAACTTTAACTATTAAAATTCTAAAATCTTTAACCACAGAGTGAATGTTATGTTTCCCTGTAGAAAAAACTAAGTCCATTTATAAGTAAAATACGGAAAAATGCATTTATTTTTTTACAAAATTTACTTCTGGATACTATCTTATGATCATAAACAAACTTCTGTCAAAGATTGGTACAAACCCAGGATAGTTTGAGAAAGTTATTAAAATTTCAAAAACTTTAACCACAGAGTGAATGTTATGTTTCCCCGTAGAAAAAACTAACCCATTTATAAGTAAAATACGGAAAAATGCATTTATTTTTTTACAAAATTTACTTCTGGATACTATCTTAATATGATCATAAACAAACTTCTGTCAAAGTTTGGTACAAACCCAGGATAGTTTGAGAAAGTTATTAAAATTTCAAAAACTTTAACCACAGAGTGAATGTTATGTTTCCCCGCAGAAAAACTAAGTCCATTTATAAGTAAAATACGGAAAAAAATGGAATTTTATTTTTACAAAATTTACTTCTGGATACTATCTAATGATCATAAAGAAGCTTTTGTCCAAGTTTGGTAGAAATACAGTATAGTTTAAGAAAGTTATTAAAATTTAAAAAACTTTAACCACAGAGTGAATATTTGTGGACGCCGCCGACGACGACGCCGACGCCGACGGAATGTAGGATCGCTTAGTCTCGCTTTTTCGACTAAAGTCGAAGGCTCGACAAAAATCATACAAGATTATAAAGGCCTGAGGCTCCTGTCTTGGGACAGTATCTTTAAAAACATCAAAACCACTAATACGTAAAACTATTCAAACACAATTTGTTGAATAATAATATTCATTATATGTTATTATTACAAGTATTATTTTGTACATATGAAAACAATAAGCAACAAAACTATAGAAGACTTAAATTTAATAAATCCAGCGTATATTGCTGTTTTTCGTGTAACAATAACGCAATGAAACCGTAGCCTCAATAATTATTGTTACATTCGTAATTAGTCGGTTCCTTACCCAACTTTGCATTCCGGCAATTAGTCTCCAATGTAACAATAATATTTTTATTCTGGTTACATTTCCATGTAACCGTAGCCAGTGCCAACAAAGAAAACACTTCTGAAACACGCAAATATAGCCCGATAAATCGATAATCAGATTATCTGCATATTGATATTGTAAAATATCAGCTGCTTGACATTATATGAAGGCTTTTTGATCTCGTTCGCTACGTTCACTCGACAAAAAGCTTCATATTTATATTATGTCTCGCAGCTGATATTTTACGATATCCCCATGCAGATAACCTGATAATCGGTACTTTGTTTTACTTGTTGTAACGTCGGTTTTAAGGGCATACGATACAGTTACAGGGGAGGTAATGACGTTGCTAACGTAAAATGTTATTTTCGCGACGTCAAACTGTGACATATCGGGAAAAGATGCATTTTTCGACTGATTTTTATCATTCAAACTGATTTAATTTGAAAACGAGTTCATGGACCCCTATTTTTCAAAACAGCAATTTGTTTCATTTTGCAGGGAGATTTTGCGACCAAAATTTTATAAAACTGTAAATAGAGGATTTTTTAAAATTTTGATAAACATACAGCAAAAAATGACGTATTTTCCTCAATTCATGAACATTTTGATAAATTGGAGTTATTTCTGAATTAAAAATGTATAATGTTTTAAAATACTTATAAAATACAGACATTACCGATTATTTAACAAAAAACAATTTGGGTTTATCTTTTATAACAAAAAAGTTATGCCTTTCTTTCGAAAAAGAAAATACGGTCACAAATATGAATTTTGAGCAAATATACAAAATTTCGACCTCATTTTACTCAAAAAGTAGCACATGAAGGTATATTTTTTATTACATATTTGATTTAATCAGGTAAAAAACAGCCTATATGCAAATTTTCACGAACTTGTAAATACAGGATCAAAACTGTATCGTATGCCCTTAAAAGCTCTTTAGAGATAATGTTTGTAATTGCAATGCTTATACCGACCCTTAATAAAGCTTAAAGTCTCATGTCTAATGATTGTCTTTTTACATATATATATGTTTTATTTACTTACCTTTTCTTCACCAGGAGAATATAAGTAGAGGGAAAGAAACCAACATGTCTTCTTACCTACCTTACCTGTAAGTTTCGCCTAGGCCAGGTGAACCATAAAACCATCAAATTATCACACTAGATAAGTTTTCTCGTTATACCAAACCATTAGTTTTTCAATAAATGGCACATTTTTTGTTCATCCGGCAATAAACTGCATGTTCATTAGTTTTAATTATTTAACTACAGATCGTATATACCCGTTTTGCCGCGTATCATCCGGCCCTTGCATCTATTTTACTAGCCACGTCATATACAGAACAGAAGATATTTTACATGATCAGTGTTGGTAAAGTTTTGTAAATTTAATAAGGTTTTTTAGTGGTATCCTTTGTTTATTTGTGAGATTAACATTAACCATTTGCTTTACCCAATTCTGATGTGGGTTTTTTTAACAACTTGAACTGTCCGGGGTTGTCGTCAGCATGGTCAGTAGCGAACAAAACGCAAAATTTGCAATAAATTTCGTCCTATGAAGTTGAAAAGACAATGCAAGGGAAATAGTGCAGCCACGCATATAAGAAACATCTTTTTAACCCGTACATATCACGTTTTTGAAAAGGAAAATAACTAGCCTGGATTCCAGTTTTCATTTAGAATGCTATATACATTTGAGCACTAGGTACAAATGTGGAAATACAGTTTGCAATATTCTTAATATGATAGGGTAAAAAAGTATTTTTCTTCAAATCAAGATAAAAAGGCGTCGTCTTAATCATACAAGAGTGCATACGCTGAAATGTCTCGCCTTCTTTACTAATCATTGATATTATTTGATGGACCTAAATATAAAGCTTTATTACAACTGTCACATAAACTCAACATTAACCCAGAAAACGAAACAATGATCAATGAACCATGAAAATGAAGTCAAGGTCAGATGAACCATGCCAGGCAGACATGTACAGCTAACAATTCTTCAATACAACAAATATAGTTAACTTATTGCTTATAAATTAAGAAAAAACAGACCAAAACACAAACACTTACCACTTAGCAATGGACCGTGAAAATGAGGTCAAAATCAAATAAAATCTGAGTAACAAACATATAGATCATGAGATATTTCCATATACCAAATACAGTTGACCAAATGCATAAAGTATAAGAAATATAGAGCAAAACTAAAAAAAACATAACTTTGACCACTGAACCATGAAAATGAGGTCAAGGTCAGATGACACATGTCAGCTAGACATGTACACCTTACAATCATTCCATACACCAACTATAGTAGACCTATAGCATATAGTATAAGAAAAACAGACCAAAACACAAAAAGTTAACTATAACCACTGAACCATAAAAATGAGGTCAAGGTCAGATGACCCCTGCCAGTTGGCCATGTACACCTTACTATCATTCCATACACCAAATATACTAGACCTATTGCTTATAGTATCTAAGATATGGACTTGACCACCAAAACTTAACCTTGTTCGCTGGTCCATGAAATGAGGCCGAGGTCAAGTGAAAACTGTCTGACGGGCATGAAGACCTTGGAAGGTACGCACATACCAAATATAGTTATCCAATTACTTATAATAAGACAGAATTTAACATTACAAAAAATCTTAACTTTTTTTCAAGTAGTCACTGAACCATGACAATGAGGTCAAGGACATTGGACATGTTAATGACGGAAAGTTCGTAACATGAGGCATCTATATACAAAGTATGAAGCATCTAGGTCTTCTACCTTCAAAAATATAAAGCCTTTTAAGAAGTTATCTAACGCCGCCGCCACCGGATCACTATCCCTATGTAGAACTTTCTGTAACAAAAGTTGCAGGCTCGACAAAAACTAACAAAGCCGGTAATAAAATATAGGGATACCTGCCTTTTATTTCGTACCGAAAATTCACCATTTCGTACCCTATCGACCAATGCAACTAAGATTTCGTACCTCAAGGACTTTAAATATGTTTATCATTATTTTCGTTTCATATCTTTGTAAAAGAAATTAGTTCTAAGTTTAAAACTCTGGCTGTTAGTTGATATAAAACATCGAATACTCACAACACATTAATTATATGTATAACCGGTATGTGTATACATGTCTCTCTATAAGAGTTCGGGCTGTAGGAAAAATGACTGAAAACTTTGAAATACACTGTGATTTAATAGGTTTATCACCGGTATATGTACACATGTCTTTTTGTAAGTTCTGGCTGTCGGTAAAACATTGAACACTTACACCATATTGATAAGGTGTTTCCCCAGTATGTGTTCACATGTCTCTCTATAAGTTCTAGCTGTCAGTAAAATATTAAACACTCACACCATATTGATAAGGTTTTATCCCCCGTATATGTACTCATGTCTCTCTATAAGTTCTAGCTGTCAGTAAAATATTAAACACTCACACCATATTGATAAGGTTTAATCCCCCGTATATGAACTCATGTCTCTCTATAAGTTCTAGCTGTCAGTAAAATATTAAACACTCACACCATATTGATAAGGTTTAATCCCCCGTATATGAACTCATGTCTCTCTATAAGTTCTAGCTGTCAGTAAAATATTGAACACTCACACCATATTGATAAGGTTTTATCCCCCTTATATGTACTCATGTCTCTCTATAAGTTCTAGCTGTCAGTAAAATATTAAACACTCACACCATATTGATAAGGTTTTATCCCCCGTATATGTACTCATGTCTCTCTATAAGTTCTAGCTGTCAGTAAAATATTAAACACTCACACCATATTGATAAGGTTTTATCCCCCGTATATGTACTCATGTCTCTCTATAAGTTCTAGCTGTCAGTAAAATATTAAACACTCACACCATATTGATAAGGTTTAATCCCCCGTATATGAACTCATGTCTCTCTATAAGTTCTAGCTGTCAGTAAAATATTAAACACTCACACCATATTGATAAGGTTTTATCCCCCTTATATGAACTCATGTCTCTCTATAAGTTCTAGCTGTCAGTAAAATATTAAACACTCACACCATATTGATAAGGTTTAATCCCCCGTATATGTACTCATGTCTCTCTATAAGTTCTAGCTGTCAGTAAAATATTAAACACTCACACCATATTGATAAGGTTTTATCCCCCGTATATGTACTCATGTCTCTCTATAAGTTCTAGCTGTTAGTAAAATATTAAACACTCACACCATATTGATAAGGTGTATTCCCCGTATATGTACTCATCTCTCTCTATAAGTTCTAGCTGTCAGTAAAATATTGAACACTCACACCATATTGATAAGGTGTATTCCCCGTATATGTACTCATGTCTCTCTATAAGTTCTAGCTGTCAGTAAAATATTAAACACTCACACCATATTGATAAGGTTTTATCCCCCGTATATGTACTCATGTCTCTCTATAAGTTCTAGCTGTCAGTAAAATATTAAACACTCACACCATATTGATAAGGTTTTATCCCCCGTATATGTACTCATGTCTCTCTATAAGTTCTAGCTGTCAGTAAAATATTAAACACTCACACCATATTGATAATGTTTTATCCCCCGTATATGTACTCATGTCTCTCTATAAGTTCTAGCTGTCAGTAAAATATTAAACACTCACACCATATTGATAAGGTGTATTCCCCGTATATGTACTCATGTCTCTCTATAAGTTCTAGCTGTCAGTAAAATATTAAACACTCACACCATATTGATAAGGTTTAATCCCCCGTATATGAACTCATGTCTCTCTATAAGTTCTAGCTGTCAGTAAAATATTAAACACTCACACCATATTGATAAGGTTTTATCCCCCTTATATGAACTCATGTCTCTCTATAAGTTCTAGCTGTCAGTAAAATATTAAACACTCACACCATATTGATAAGGTTTAATCCCCCGTATATGTACTCATGTCTCTCTATAAGTTCTAGCTGTCAGTAAAATATTAAACACTCACACCATATTGATAAGGTTTTATCCCCCGTATATGTACTCATGTCTCTCTATAAGTTCTAGCTGTCAGTAAAATATTAAACACTCACACCATATTGATAAGGTGTATTCCCCGTATATGTACTCATCTCTCTCTATAAGTTCTAGCTGTCAGTAAAATATTGAACACTCACACCATATTGATAAGGTGTATTCCCCGTATATGTACTCATGTCTCTCTATAAGTTCTAGCTGTCAGTAAAATATTAAACACTCACACCATATTGATAAGGTTTTATCCCCCGTATATGTACTCATGTCTCTCTATAAGTTCTAGCTGTCAGTAAAATATTAAACACTCACACCATATTGATAAGGTTTTATCCCCCGTATATGTACTCATGTCTCTCTATAAGTTCTAGCTGTCAGTAAAATATTAAACACTCACACCATATTGATAATGTTTTATCCCCCGTATATGTACTCATGTCTCTCTATAAGTTCTAGCTGTCAGTAAAATATTAAACACTCACACCATATTGATAAGGTGTATTCCCCGTATATGTACTCATGTCTCTCTATAAGTTCTAGCTGTCAGTAAAATATTAAACACTCACACCATATTGATAAGGTTTTATCCCCCGTATATGTACTCATGTCTCTCTATAAGTTCTAGCTGTCAGTAAAATATTAAACACTCACACCATATTGATAAGGTGTATTCCCCGTATATATACTCATGTCTCTCTATAAGTTCTAGCTGTCAGTAAAATATTAAACACTCACACCATATTGATAAGGTTTTATCCCCCGTATATGTACTCATGTCTCTCTATAAGTTCTAGCTGTCAGTAAAATATTAAACACTCACACCATATTGATAAGGTTTTATCCCCCGTATATGTACTCATGTCTCTCTATAAGTTCTAGCTGTCAGTAAAATATTAAACACTCACACCATATTGATAAGGTGTATTCCCCGTATATATACTCATGTCTCTCTATAAGTTCTAGCTGTCAGTAAAATATTGAACACTCACACCATATTGATAAGGTGTATTCCCCGTATATGTACTCATGTCTCTCTATAAGTTCTAGCTGTCAGTAAAATATTAAACACTCACACCATATTGATAAGGTTTTATCCCCCGTATATGTACTCATGTCTCTCTATAAGTTCTAGCTGTCAGTAAAATATTAAACACTCACACCATATTGATAAGGTTTTATCCCCCGTATATGTACTCATGTCTCTCTATAAGTTCTAGCTGTCAGTAAAATATTAAACACTCACACCATATTGATAATGTTTTATCCCCCGTATATGTACTCATGTCTCTCTATAAGTTCTAGCTGTCAGTAAAATATTAAACACTCACACCATATTGATAAGGTGTATTCCCCGTATATGTACTCATGTCTCTCTATAAGTTCTAGCTGTCAGTAAAATATTAAACACTCACACCATATTGATAAGGTTTTATCCCCCGTATATGTACTCATGTCTCTCTATAAGTTCTAGCTGTCAGTAAAATATTAAACACTCACACCATATTGATAAGGTGTATTCCCCGTATATATACTCATGTCTCTCTATAAGTTCTAGCTGTCAGTAAAATATTAAACACTCACACCATATTGATAAGGTTTTATCCCCCGTATATGTACTCATGTCTCTCTATAAGTTCTAGCTGTCAGTAAAATATTAAACACTCACACCATATTGATAAGGTTTTATCCCCCGTATATGTACTCATGTCTCTCTATAAGTTCTAGCTGTCAGTAAAATATTAAACACTCACACCATATTGATAAGGTGTATTCCCCGTATATATACTCATGTCTCTCTATAAGTTCTAGCTGTCAGTAAAATATTGAACACTCACACCAATATTGATAAGGTTTTATTCCCCGTATATGTACTCATGTCTCTCTATAAGTTCTAGCTGTCAGTAAAATATTCAACACTTACATTGTACGCTCTATTGATAAGGTTTCTTCCTAATATATGTGTTCACATGTCTCTCTATAAGTTCTAGCTGTCCGTAAAATCTCTGTTGGTCAGTCTGGTAGTCCGTAAAACATTGAACCCTTACACCACCTTTATATAGGTCCATCACAAGCATGTGTCTACTCTGAGTTCTGCCTCTCAGTAAAATATTGAACACTAGTCCTTGTATCACATTAGGTAATATGTTAATCACCAGTATATATTCTCATGTACATGTCTCCTTGAGAGTTCTTATGGTCAGTAAAACATTGTACTCTTATGCCACATAAAATTTATAACCAGTATGTGTCTACATTTCTCTCTGTGATTCCTGGCTCTCAGTATAACATTGCACTCTTATTCCACATAATTCTATATGCATGTAAGACAAAGATATATAATACTACCATTATATGTCCCGGCAGTCGATGAGCCATGATCAAAGAACGGTTGTACTGGATTATTAAGGTTATTATACCAGTGCGTGTTTACATATCTGTGTAAGTTCTGGCAGTTCTCATATCTCTGTATTCTAACTGTCATCGCCTCTGTAAGTCCTGACTATTTTAATTCATATAAGCTGTCATGTCATGTCTCTGTAAATTCTGAATTATCATTTCTATGCAAGTGACGGTCACGGCGGTCCTTAGTGTTCTAATGTCTGTGTAAGCTCTAACTGTTCTCTTGTCTATGTAAGCTCTGGCTGATCTCATGTCTGAGTTAGTTCGGACTGCTCTAATATATGTGTAATCTCTGATTGCTATTTACCAGTTGACCATGCACATTTATATGGGTCCGTATGTCTGTAATTGAGCGTTAACTGTCATCATCAAATAACCATTGGCAACACAGTTATATATATGTGTTCACATGTCTGTAATTTCTGACTGTTATTTAGATATTAAATACATGTGTTTACGTAGTTTACTTTCATTGAACATCGTGTTAAGGGGCCAGCTGCAGCCTGTCTCGCGATGAGGCTTTACACGCATTGATGATGACCCATTGGTGGCTTTCGTCTGTGTTCTATCCTTTGGTCAGGTTGTTGTCTCTTTCACACATTCCCCATCTCAGTTCTCAAGTTTATTTTTTATTGAGTATTGACTTTAGATAAAACTTAATTGTTTCGCAATTGAAATGAATTAAACCATTGCTTTTTTATGTAACATTTATAGATGTTCAAATGTTGTTATTGACATATTGAAAATTTACACAACATTTACAGCCAAAGGTCTTTTGTAAGCTGCAATTAACCCATTTGTATGAGATCTTAGCCAAGAAACGAACTCTCGCTAGTTTCAAAAGCCATCATAATCTGTGACTTATCAAGCTACTTCATATTTTACAAAAGTAATTGTTTGAATAATTTGATATATGTAGCAACGTACGTCACCTTTTCGACTATACTGTTAATTAAATATGTATACCACCACATGTATTATGTTTATCACCAGTATTTGCTGTAAACAGTGTTTCACTACTTGTCCCAGGTTAGCAGGAAGGTTGGGCGTTCAGAAACGTTTCTATCCACGGTATATTCTATATATCTGTCAAAGATCGGACTTTTTACCGTTTGCATTGATTTTTACAGTTTGCCACATGGGTGGAGTTGGCTTTTATACGATATGGGTTTTGCTCATTGTTGAGGCTGTATGGTGACTTAGATATGTGCTTTCTTTTCGCTGTAAGTTCTGACGGTCGACGGTCAGATTACACCCTCATCACACGTGTAATTCCTGTGTGTACTCTCAAGTGACTATCAGATCACACCTTCATCATATGTGTAATTCCTGTGTGTACTCCCAAGTGACTATAAGATTACACCTTCATCACACGTGTAATTCCTGTGTGTACTCCCAAGTGACTATAAGATTACACCTTCATCACACGTGTCATTGTAAATGTCCTTTTGTTCCGACGTTGGAAAGTTCCGGGCGGAAAGAACTAACTAGCCGAAAAGGTCCGTAAGAACTTATTAACTAGTTACTTTGTTCCTCTTCTGGTTGAAAAGTTCCACCGGAACAAAGTGACTAGTTGAAAAGTTCCATCGGAACATATCAACTAGTTAGAAAGTTCCTTTTTGTTAAATTAGTCAAAATCGGAACTAACAAACTAGCCTAAAAGTTCCAACAGAACTTATCAACCAAGCACAACGTTCCATTTAAAGATTTGATACAAAGTAAAATAACGGAATGAGTTCCAATTTTAATGTTATACATTAATCTGAAATTGATATTTTTAAAAGTACCCACATGATGAGGTATTTTCCCTCTCTTGGGGGATATATATGAATACTAAATTTGCATTATAATGCAACTCATTCCGTATTATGTAAGCTATGAAATACAACTTAAATTATGCTTATTTCTCTGTTCAGCCGGCAGAACTATTCAACTATATTGTTCCGGAACTTTTCAGCTAGCTACTTTTTTCCGGAACTTTTCGACTGCACTCGGAATAAAACAACTAGTTGAAAAGTTCCATCGGAACGAAATAACTAGTTGAAAAGTTCCGCCGGAACAAAGTAACTGACGGAACATAGTGGCTGTTACATAATTCCTGTGTGTACTCTCACGTGACTATAAGTTTTCTATAAAACCGCAATTCTTAATAACACACCTATTTTACTACCGGTAGTTTAAAACCAGAATGCATTCCACTCAAATCTTAATTTACTACTAGGTGTGTCTATATTTTCTACCGAAGGTCGTTGAATTGGTCAATTCCGGGAACAAAGACCTCTTCCACCAATAACAGAGTCTCGCCTGTTTTACTTGTCACTAATTAAATTCATGTTGAAAGTCTGTAAAATGAAGGTTTTACCACAAGTATCACACTTAACATTATCAATGTTCTATGTTATTATATGAGATCATGGCCAGATGACCCAGGCAAAACAGACATGTTCACCTTACAATTATTTCATTCCCCAAATATAGCAGACCTATTACATCAAGAATTTGAAAAACAGACCGAAACACATTAAATTAACATTGACCAATGAACTATGAAAATGAGGTCAAGATCAGATGATACTGCCTAGAACTTCATGTATATAATCATTTAATATAGTTGACCTACTGTTGTGATACTGGCTAGAACCAGAGGCGGATTTAGGGGGAGGCAGGGGGCCCGGGCCGCCCCCCCCCCCTTTTTGGGAAAAAATTTGTTGCTTATATAGGGAATCAATGAAGCGTGACTGGAGCGGGCCCCCTCTAAGGTCAGTCAGTGGGCCCCCACTTATGAAAATTTCTAGATCCGCCACTGAGAACTACATGTATACCTTACACATGTTACAATCATTCAATACACCAAAAACAGTTAACCTGTTGCTTATATAGTATATGATAGACTGACACAATTACGAAAATGTATAATTGAGCAATGAACCATGAAAATGAGGTCAAGGTCAGATAATGCCTACTAGACATGTACATCATACATTCATTCAATACACCAATTAAAGTTGACCTGTTGCTTATAGTACATGAAAAAAAAATAGACCAAAACTAACAAAACATTAACCAATGAACCAAGAAAATAAGGTCAATATCAGATGAAACATGCCAGACTGACATGCATCTATTACAGTCATTCTATACACCACATATAGCTATCCTACTGCATTTCAGAAACGGACATACTTTAATCACGTAACTTTAACCTTAATTATCCATGAAATGAGGTCGAGGTTAGTTGAATCCTGTCTGACAGACATGTAGACGGTGCAAAGAATACCAAATATATATACTGGTAGTTTATCATAATACTGCATAATTAGTAAAAATTCACATTTCGAGCAGCCACTGAACCATGAAATTAAGGTCAACGATAGTGATGATCTTGATGAAAGTGAAGAAAAATACTCAAAATCCATCAAACAATTATTTCTATTTATATATATCATTTATATAACATCATGAACATAGAAAAATACCCTGATGAACTCTCATACAATCATAATAATAAAAATTATAACAATAATAGTATAAATTCTTTATTTAAAGAGGGTACAGTTATAGTTAGTTACAAAAAAATTATCTTCCCTGAGACCACACACACATCACAATACAATCAAAAACAGATATATACATATAGTTAATTCACAGTCAAGTATTCTAGAGGAATGACATTAATCAATCATTATTATTTACTAATCATGCTGATATGTGTTCTCATGTATCTATGAAAATTATCACTTATCACTAGTATGGGTTCTCATGTGTGTGTTTACGTAAAGTATCACTTATTAACTAGTATGTGTTCTCATATATCATTGTATATCTATGTAAGTTATCACTAATATGATTTCTCATGTGTCTATGTAAATTATCACTTAATTTCTAGTATGTATTCGCATGTGTCTATGTAAATTATCACTTATCACTAGTATGGGTTCTCATGCGTCTATGTAAATAATCACTAGTATGTGTTCTCATGCGTCTATGTAAATAATCACTAGTATGTGTTCTCATGCGTCTATGTAAATAATCACTAGTATGTGTTCTCATGTGTCTATGTAAATAATCACAAGTATGTGTTCTCATGCATCTATGTAAATAATCACTAGTATGTGTTCTCATGCGTCTATGTAAATAATCACTAGTATGTGTTCTCATGCGTCTATGTAAATAATCACTAGTACGTGTTCTCATGTGTCTATGTAAATAATGATAAATCACTAGTATGTGTTCTCATGCATCTATGTAAATAATCACTAGTATGTGTTCTCATGCGTCTATGTAGATAATCACTAGTATGTGTTCTCATGCGTCTATGTAAATAATCACTAGTATGTGTTCTCATGCGTCTAGTCTATGTAAATTATCACTAGTATGTGTTCTCATATAGATCTATGTAAAGTATCACTAGTACATGTAGTATGTGTTCTCATAATTATGTCTGTAAATTATCACTAGTATGTGTTCTCATATGTTTGTAAATTGTCATTAGTATGTATTCTCATGTGTACCTGTATGTATTTTCATATCTCTCCTTAAATTACTAAGATCATAGAGATGACTAAACCATATGCAACAAGTTACATACCGGGGTACATGACACTCATAAATTATCATGTGTTTCTTTGAATTACTAAGCCAGCTAAACCCTTTATCACATACACCATAGTCATGAACTTAGTAACATGTACATTTGTATGTGTTATGTGTTCTCATGTCAATATGTAAATTACAATGCTGGTCAAACTCTGTCTGTGTCATATAGTAAATTGCATGGTACATGGTATGGATGTTCATACTTTCTTTTAAACTACTAAATTGACTAAAACCTTTGCCATCTCAAATGGGAGGTTTACATGTTTTACCTGTATGCATTTTCATATGTTTCTTGAAATTACTTAGATCACTAAAGCCTTTCCCACAAAAATCACATTCATGAGGTGTATAACCTGTATGTGTTCTCATATGTCTTGTTTAACTGCTATCTTGACTAAACTGTTCATCACATACATCAAAGTTTATCACCTGTATGTGTTCTCATGTGTGTCTTTAAAGTACTAGGCTGACGAAATCCTTTACCACAGACATCACATTCATAAGGTTTCTCACCTGTATGTGTTCTCATGTGACTCTGTAAACTAACATAACAACTAAATCCTTTACCACATACACAACAGTTATGAGGTTTATCACCTGTATGTGTTCTCATGTGTGTATTTAAAGTACAAGGCTGACGAAATCCTTTGCCACATTCATCACATTTGTAAGGTTTATCACCTGTATGTATTATCATGTGTCTCTGTAAATAAGTAAGCTGATTAAACACTTCACCACATACATCACAGGTATGGGGTTTAACACCTGTATGTATTATCAGGTGCCTCTGAAAACTTCCAGAAAAACTAAACCTTTTACCACATACATTACAGATATATGGTTTATCTCCTGTATGTGTTCTCATGTGACTTTGTAAATTACTATGCTGACTAAACCATTTACCGCATACATCACAGTTATGGGGTTTTATGCCTGTATGTGTTCTTATGTGACGTTTTAAACTACAAAGATAACTAAACCGTTTACCACATACATCACAGCCATGTGGGTTATCTCCAGTATGTTTACTCATGTGTGCCTCTAGTTGACTTCCTTGATAAAATTCTCTAGCACAAACATCACATTTATGAGGTTTTTCACCGGTATGTGTTCTCATATGTGTCTTTAAGTTACTACTTTGACTAAATTCTCTAGCACAAACATCACATTTATGAGGTTTTTCACCGGTATGTGTTCTCATGTGTCTCTTTATATCACTACTTCGACTCAATTTTTTAAAACAAACATCACATTCTTTAGATTTTTCACCCGTACCATTGGTTGTGATTAAATCCTCTTCTCCCTCTGACATCTTATTGATAATGTTTATCTCCAGCCTGTGTGTTTATGTGTCTATGTAGAGTACCATTGATCGTGATTAAATCCTCTTCTCCCTCTAACATCTTATTGATAATGTTTATCTTCAGTCTGTGTGTTTATGTGTCTCTGTAGAGTACCATTGAGTGTGACTAAATCCTCTTCTCCCTCTAACATCTTATTGATAAGGTAATTTTATCTCCGGTATGCAAGTTCTTGTGCGACTCTGTAAGGAACCAAGACAAATTTAGACATATATAAAAACTACTGATACCTTTCTCAATGTTTTTGCAAATTACACATATTAAACATATCTATTTTGACCTTCTCTGCATGTACAAGAAGTACATGTATATGCTGTACTGCATCATTGATGTATACCTCACATCTTCTTTAAGGATGAAATTTGAAAAAAGGCAGGACACGAGTTTTGAGTGAAGAAAAATGTATATTCCTCTCTGGAAAACACAATTATCCCTACATGTATTTAGTAAGATTAGAGAAGTTCAAGGGAATAATTCAAACAAAATCAATTGATAAGCAGCCAAGATTAAATGTAATATAAATTATACCACATTAAACTTAAAAGGACGCACCAGTTAACCATTTTAACGTCCCCATTAAGTTAACGTGTCTGTTAGTCATACCTGTCAACTCACCCATTTTTTGCGGGTGACACCCGTTATTTTCACCTCTCACCCGGGAGTTTTTCTTTACCCGGCGGGTCCCGGGAATTTCTAACATTACCTGTTTCACCCGGATTTCTGACCGGAATTGTTTCCGGTATTTAGAAGTAATACGACCTTCGGTTTTATCGGTCTTTTACAATGTAACCAAAAGTCAAAATGTAGGACTTGTTTACCTGAGCTACGTAACAATATTTTCCACAAGCTACAAGATGAGTTCAGTGACTATCAGTTGACCCCTTAAGATGAACTTCCACTTTGCACTTCCCCTGAAACTGACATTGGTACATTTTGGGGAGAAATGTCCAAGTTGCATGACATTTTTCTTAACAAGCCAAGATTTTTTGTTTTGTCAAAACTTGCTAAAACATTACTGGTTTTGCCAAACAGCAATGCAGACAGTGAGAGGGCATTTTCTTTAGTAAAGAAAATAGCTACAGAGTTTAGGGCTGATCTTAATAAGGATACACTGTGTGCTCTTCTTTCTTGTAAAATGAATACACATTTGCATTGCTATGAACTGAAACCAAGTGCAGTTCTTTTAAAGAATGCCAAGTCTGCTACTATGGAATATAACAATAGTCTGAAATAAACTTGTATACATGTTCTAACTGTTTTATATACATATTGACTATATAAATTATATGTAAACATATTTTTGTTCTTCAATTGAGCCCGCAAAATGTCGTACGCGTTATGACCTGAGATTTTTTTTCTCAATGCAGGTCATGACCTGACTTTTCATTTTCAGAGGTTGACAGGTATGCTGTTAGTTAACAGATGCTTCATGAATAAGCTCGACAGACTCATTTTTTTTAGGTCGTGTAAAAATACATGTATATTAATTCCTGGAAATACATGTACCTTTATATCTGTATCAATGTAAAAAGCATTGTTTCACTATTGATTTTGTTAACTTTATTATAAGAGGTAATTAAGGAATAGCAGTACTGTAGTTGAAGAGTTGCCACCGTCAATTGTAGATTTGACGGTCGCAAATGCAGTTTTACTGGCCACGCGTAGCAACAATTGAAGGTGGCAACTCTTTAACTACAGTACTGTTATTCCGATTCTAATGCATTACAAAAAGAAAAAATACGATAAAACTTGAAAAAATGTCTGAATTTGTCAAATAAAATAAAACCGCGAAACTTCATGAATGATTTTGGCACAAAGATGTAATGGCTAAACATGACGTCATACAAATGAAAACTTACAAACTGGAGGTTATTAAGTTACCTGTACGCTTTAAATTCGGATAAAATTACATTAAAACAGCGAATTCGAGGTAGGTGTTGTTTTATTTTCGATTATATAGTAGTAATCGAACATTTGTTGATTCATCATTTCAAAATGGGGGTCCCTACTTAGTTACGCCTGGTCGACTGTGGATTTGACGGCAACTTTTAGCCATTGAAACAAAAAGTTACATCCAAATTGCATTTGAATTTTCTATTGTTTAGCCACTGAAACATATCTTAACAAATATGGCTGTGTTTACTTACATCAAAAATTTTACTCTCTGACAGTACAATTTAAAAAACATGGATTTGTATCCTTCATCATGTTTATTAAAACTATCTTGGACTTTAATATTATGTATTTTTTTCAGTGTTCAAAATAATTATAATTTATCAGTATCTTACTATTTCGGCTTAGCACAAATCAATGCAGCACAAAGTCATATTTTCTCCAACTGTTTATCATGGATGGGTGCTTTTTTTTAGTGTATTGATTCATGTACAAATGTACACTCTAGTTTGTAAAGAATATTAAGATAAATCATCATCTTCTCAAACTTACTTTATTTCGAAGGTACAATATAAGTCAAGGGAAAGAAACGAACGTTATCTTCTTTAAATATGCATATTTCAATCCAATTATGGAACACCTCCTCAACGGATCGAATCGCCGTTTTATTTAAGTGTATTCCTACATAGACTTTACATTGTGTTTTTGATATTGTGTAAACGAAGGACAAAAGATACCAAAGGCATTTAAACTCATAAATTAAAAATAAACTGACAACGCCGTGCTAAAAATAACAAGAGTATTGCATGGCACACATGCAGTCCACTACCGGCTGGCAATAATTTACATTAAATACTGGAACAAAATGCTAACTTGTTCTATATAACTTGCCATGATGTAAACAAACAGAATATATGACATATATCGTCATTATATTTAAGCAAGACTTAAAACAGTGTGAATAACTGATTATATGATTGAATCTTTCAAGTCCAAGGACCCTCAGGCTTAATTACATGCACAAAATTACCCAGACCAAAAAAAAAAAAAGAAAAAAAAGAAGAACTTGTACTGTAACTTGTCATGATAAATACATTGTAGTTCTCTAAAATTAGATATGATGTAATACAATAGGATGAAAAATTTTGTCCTGCATTTTTTTTTGTAATCTCTGCCCTGCCTTTTTATTTTTCACTCTATCCGGTCCTGCTTTTTTTTTTTATAGTTTATCCTGACTTTTTTTTTTGCAAGTGTCTCATCATCCTGCCTTTTTTTTTACTCAAAACTCCTGTCCTGCCTATTTTTTTCAAATTTCATCCTAGCCTACCCCCCCCCCCCCCCCCCCATAAAAATCAAATGCCGGTAGCTCCCTTATTTAAAAGGTGTCAACAACTTTAACCCACACAATGTAATGTTATTAAATATATTCCTTAATAAGAATAGATTATTATCTAATTAAAGGATAGGATATCATATATATTTAGTTTTTAACTATAAATAAGTAAGTAAGTAAATTATTTATTATAGTGACATGTGTAAATTATGTACAGATTATAAACATATAAAATATGATAAATAGTAATACACCCGACCCAATGGACCTTTAAGTCACGACACCTCAAATAAAGTAAAACAATTTATTAAATAATTATATCACGTTCTAATCTTTCGTTGACGTACGTAAGTAAATTTCAAAAATATATATATGGCATTCAGAAAATTAGTTAATACAAAATAGCAAACAAACAAAATGGCACAAATTTTTCAAACAATTTACTAAAGAATTTCTTTAAAAAATGAATTGCATAGAAATATGGTTTAACATAGTACTCTAACATTGGATAAGGATTTATGTTATGGACTAAACTTTGGACTAATAATTATCAGAATGGACCATAAATTCGAACTTGATCTATATCTTGTCATGATTAAATCATATAACAAATATTTAATTTAAATCAATGATAATTGAGAACGAAGAAAAAAAATGTTGAAAACTGATTTTCCGGACTAACGGACAGATAGACAGACAGACAGACAGACAGACCGGAACAAACCAGACAGACAGACCGGAACAGAACAGACAGACAGACAGACAGACAGACAGACAGACAGACAGACAGACAGACATGACAGACAGACATACCGGAACAGAACAGACAGACAGACAGACAGACAGACAGACATACCGGAACAGAACAGACAGACAGACAAACAGACAGACAGAAAGACAGACAGACAGACAGACAGACAGACCGGAACAGAACAGACAGACAGACAGACAGACAGATCTTTACAGAACAGAACATAGTAGCGCTGCTCGTTCAATTATGTCGATAAAAAGATCATTATAGCTTGTGAAATATATACGTGACTGTTCTTTAGGCTTATTTCTATACTATATTGACTCTGAAAACAGGTGATGCATCATAAAATTCATTCGGCCTATACATACATACTCGAACGGCTTTTTAACACAGGTGATGCATCATTCAATTCATTCGGCCTACACATACTCGAACGGCTTTATCAATCTCGGCCATTACAAAGTCTAGCGGCTTCAACAAGCTCTGCCTATACATACTCGAACGGCTTTATCAATCTCGGCCATTACATACTCTAGCGGCTTCAACAATCTCTGCCTATACATACTCGAACGGCTTTAACAATCTCGTCCCATGCATACTCGAACGGCTTTAACAATCCCGGCCTATACATACTCGAACGGTTTTAACAATCTCGGCCCATACATACTCGAACGGTTTTAACAATCTCGGCCTATACATACTTGAACGGCTTAAACAATCCCGGCCTATACATACTCGAACGGTTTTAACAATCTCGGCCCATACATACTCGAACGGTTTTAACAATCTCGGCCTATACATACTTGAACGGCTTAAACAATCCCGGCCTATACATACTCGAACGGCTTCAACAATCCCGGCCTATACATACTCGAACGGCTTTAACAATCTCGGCCTATACATACTCGAACGGCTTTAATAATCTCGGCCTATACATACTCGAACGGCTTTAACAATCCCGGCCTATACATACTCGAACGGCTTTAACAATCTCGGCCCATACATGCTCGAACGGCTTTAACAATCCCGGCCTATACATAATCGAACGGCTTTAACAATCTCGGCCTATACACACTCGAACAGCTTTAACAATCTCGGCCCATAATACTCGAACGGCTTTAACAATCTCGGCCTAGGCTATACATTCTCGAACGGCTTTAACATCCCGGCCTATACATACTCGAACGGCTTTAACAATCTAGGCCTATACTTACTCGAACGGCTTAAACAATGTCGGCCTATACATACTTGGACGGCGTTAACAATTTGGCCTTTACATACTCGAACGGCTTTAACAATCCCGGCCTATACATACTCGAGCGGCTTTAACAATCTCGTCCCATACATACTCGAACGGCTTTAACAATCTCGGCCTATACATACTCGAGCGGCTTTAACAATCTCGTCCCATACATACTCGAACGGCTTTAACAATCTCGGCCTATACATACTCGAACGGCTTTAACAATCTCGTCCCATACATACTCGAACGGCTTTAACAATCCAGGTCTATACATACTCGAACGGCTTTAACAATCCCGGCCTATACATACTCGAACGGCTTTAACAATCTCGTCCCATACATACTCGAACGGCTTTAACAATCTAGGCCTATACTTACTCGAACGGCTTAAACAATGTCGGCCTATACATACTTGGACGGCGTTAACAATTTGGCCTTTACATACTCGAACGGCTTTAACAATCTCGGCCTATACATACTCGAGCGGCTTTAACAATCTCGTCCCATACATACTCGAACGGCTTTAACAATCTCGGCCTATACATGCTCGAACGGCTTTAACAATCTCGTCCCATACATACTCGAACGGCTTTAACAATCCAGGTCTATACATACTCGAACGGCTTTAACAATCCCGGCCTATACATACTCGAACGGCTTTAACAATCCCGGTCTATACATACTCGAACGGCTTTAACAATCTCGGTCTATACATACTCGAACGGCTTTAATAATCTCGGCCTATACATACTCGAACGGCTTTAACAATCCCGGTCTATACATACTCGAACGGCTTTAACAATCCCGGCCTATACATACTCGAACGGCTTTAACAATCCCGGTCTATACATACTCGAACGGCTTTAACAATCCCGGCCTATACATACTCGAACGGCTTTAACAATCCCGGTCTATACATACTCGAACGGCTTTAACAATCCCGGCCTATACATACTCGAACGGCTTAAAGAATCTTGGCCTACAGTTTTTTATATAAAGAAATAAAGATAAATACCCCAAAATTTCCTTAAAATAAATTCAGTTAGCTTAGTCGGACTTACAAGACAACAGTTTTGAAGGACATACAATCTAAAGTTGGTCCAAATTAAAGTGCTGGATAGCACCTCTGGAAAGTTTGCAACTGTAGCTGTGTTTTATTCCAAAAAGGTTACAGTCAAGTATTATTTCAAATATGTATTTCATCACAGCTTTGATGTTTTAAACGAAACCACTGTCTCGTCAGTAATTATCAACAAGAGTGAACACACTGAAATGTCTCGCCTTCTTTACTTATCGTTGATATTATGTTGATATTCCTAAGTATAATGCTTTGATAAAAACTGTCACATAAACTTAACATTAACCAAGATAACTTAACAAAGACCAATGAACCTTGGAAATGAGGTCATTGTCAGATGAACCATGACAAGCACACATGTACAGCTAACAATGCGTCCATACAACAAATACGTTTGACCTATTACTTATAGTTTAGAAAAATAGACCATAACACAAAAACTTAACACTGAGCAATGAACCGTGAAAGTGAGGGCAAGGTCAAATAAAACCTGCGGGACTGACATATAGATCATAAAATATTTCCATACACCAAATATAGTAACCTATAGCATATAATATTAGATAAAAAGACCAAAACTCAAAAACTTAAGTTAAAACTGTGCCATTCAACCATGAAAATGAGGTCAAGGTCAGATGACATATGCCCGCTAGACATATAGACCTTACAATCATCCATACAACAAATAAAGTAGAGCTATTGTATAAAGTATGAGAAAAACAGACCAAAACACAAAAGCCTAACTTTAACCACTGAACCATGAAAGTTAGGCCAGGGTCAGATGACATCTGCCAGTTGGACATGTACACCTTACAGTCTTTCCATACACCGAATATACTAGTCCTATTGCTTATAGTATCTGAGATATGGACTTGACCACCAAAACTTAAGCTTGTTCACTGATCAATGAAATGAGGTCGAGGTCAAGTGAAAACTGTCTGACAGGCACGAGGACCTTGCAAGGTACGCACATACCAAATATGATTATCCTATCACTTATAATAAGAGAGAATTCAACATTACAAAAATTCTCAACTTTTTTTCAAGTGGTCACTGAACCATGAAAATGAGGTCAAGGACATTTGACATGTGACTGACGGAAACTTTGTAACATGAGGCATCACTAAACAAAGTATGAAGCATCCAGGTCTTCCACCTTCTAAAATATATTAAAGCTTTTAAAAAGTTAGCTAAGGCCGCCGCCGCCGCCGGATCACTTTCCCTATGTCGCGCTTTCTGCAACCAAAGTTGCAGGCTCGACAAAAATCACTTTTTTTTATGTTGATCATAAAAGGTTTTGAGATTTTCTATTGCAGCCTTAAAAACTGTAGATCTAAAATAATGAAATATACATGCAGAAAGCTCTGTTAATTTCTTGAAGTACCAATGCCATGTCAACTTCTAGGGCCTGAGAATTAGTATTTTTCTATTGGTTTAGGTCCTTCATATTTGTTTTTAGTAAATTAACACGGAAGTTTTTTTTTTTTTAATTGTTCCACATGTTTCATATCGGGGCCTTTTATAGCTTTCTACACGTATATCATGTATATGATACAAATATTTCTCATTATTGACGACCTTATTGTGGCCTATAGTTATTAATACATTTTCCTTCTTTGAACTCTTTTGGATAGCATTGATTCTTTGCAAAAACTAATGCATTCTTTTTTTATATAAATAAGACAGTTACAGTAACTTAAATCAATACAAAAATAAAGAAAGTGAATTTATATTAAAGGCTTTTATCAAAAATAGGGATCATGTCGATAAGACACAAATGATGCCCTCGATAGCATTAACTTTATAAAGGGTCACAACTCAAGAACTGTAAATGTGACACTACCAAAATTTTTACCTGATCTGGATAATGGAATACTAAGCATTCATTCTAATTACACAGTATTGCACAATAGATTTGTAAGATCTTGACATTTCTTTTTGTCAGAAACCTATATGTTATGTCAAAAATTTGATCGCAATCCAAATTCAGAGTTGTATCAAGCTTAAATGTTGTCACGGTCCATACTTGTCCCAACCGTTCAGGGTTCGATCTCAGCGGTCGTATAAAGCCGTGCCCTGCGGAGCATCTGGTTCCATTTGTAATAAGGCACAACCCTAGAGCAGTAAATATGACTCCACCAAAATTCAAACTTGATCTTGGTTTTATGGTTAAAAGTATTGTGTAACATTTGGTTAAGAGAACTAAAGTTAGATAACGAAACACGCGTCTGGCTTATAATATATAAAATTTTGATCCTGGTTTCTATGATGAGTTAATTTGTATTTCAATGATGAAAATATATTCAACCAGGTAAATTTTCGCTAAAATGGGTTATCGAAAATACAGGTGAGCGGATTAATCCAGCGCTTAAATGGGCTCTAATGCTGGCGCTCAAATGTCCCCTAGTAGTGAAATGTAAAAACCCTTGACAAAGTAGGATGACCATTTGGTTGTGAAGCATGTGTGTATAAATTCACATCACAAAGTAGGATGTTCTATTTAATATATCTTTTTCATCTTATTATAAAGATTGCAAGGCTCTCTGCATATTACAGGGTTGGATCCAGCCATTTAAAAAAGGGGGATCCCAATCCAGGACCAAAAAGGCGGGTCAACCCGGGGGAAAAGGGGGGGGGGGGGCGGGGCTGCCAACTGTATGTCCCATTCAAATGCATTGATCGTCCAAAAAAGGGGGTTCCTACCCCCGGAACCCTCCCCCTGGATCCGCCACTGTTTAAGGACCCATTGCCGAGTTTCGAGCGTACACGTTCACACTCGTCCGCCCGCCCCCTTTATTGACCTTATTTACATTACCAAGTATCATGATTAAACCTACCAAAACAACTAAAAATAGTTTGTCAAGAATCGTGTTTAAACCTATCAAAACAATTAAAAATACTTTGTCAAGAATCATGTTTAAACACATCAACACAACTTAAAGTACCTTCTAAAATATCACGATTAAAACCATCAACACAATTTAAGGTACTTTGTCAAGTATCATGATTTAACAGATCCACACAACTTAAGATACCTTGTCAAGTCTCATGACTAAACACATATACATAAATTAAAGTACCTTTTCAAGTATCATCATGATAAAACCTATTCAAGTATCACGATTAAACACATGTACACAACTTAAGATACTTTGTCTAGTATGACGATTAAACACATCAAAATAACTTAAGATACCTTGTCAAGTATCATGATTAAACACATTCACCCAACTTAAGATACCTTGTCAAATATCATGATTAAACACATCAACTCAACTTAAGATACCTTGTCAAGTATCATGATTAAACACATCAACTCAACTTAAAATACCTTGTCAAATATCATGATTAAACACATCAATTCAACTTAAGATACCTTGTCAAGTATCATGATTAAACACATCCACACAACTTTAGATACCGGTCAAGTTTCATGATTAAACTCATCCTCCCAACTTAAGATACCTTGTCAAGTATCATGATTTAACACATCCACCCATCTTAAGATAACTTGTCAAGTATCATGATAAAACATCAACAAAACTAAAGAGACTTTTCAAGTATTATGATAAAACATCGACACAACTTAAGATACTTTGTCAAGTATCATGATTAAACACATCAACACAACTTAAGAGACTTTGTCAAGTATCATGACTAAACACATCAACACAACTTAAAATACCCCTTGTAAAATATCAAAAAAGACAATTTAAGGTAGTACCTTGTCAAGTATCATGATTAAACACATCAACACAGCTTAAGGTACCTTCTCAAGTATCAGGATTAAACCCATCAACACAATTTAAGGTACCATGTTAAATATAACGATTAAACCCATCAACACGACTAAAGGCACCTTGTAAAATATCACGATTAAACACATCAAGACAACTTAAGGTACCATGTCAAGAATCATGATTAAACACATCAACACAACTTAAGGTACCATGTCAAGAATCATGATTAAACACATCAACACAACTTAAGGTACCTTGTCAAATATCAGGATTAAACACATCCTCCCAACTTAAATACTTTGTCAAGTATCATGATTAAACACATCAACATAACTTAAGGTACCTTGTCAAATATCAGGATTAAACACATCTTCCCAACTTGAGATACTTTGTCAAGTGCCATGATTAAACACATCCTCCCAACTTAAGATACCTTTTCAAGAATCATGATTAAACCATCAACTCAACTAAAAAATACCTTGTCAAGTATCATGATTAAACACATCAACACAACTTAAGATACCTAACCAAGTATCATGATTAAACACATCAACACAACTTAAGATACCTAACCAAGTATCATGATTAAACACATCTTCCCAACTTGAGATACTTTGTCAAGTGTCATGATTAAACAAATCCTCCCAACTTAAGATACCTTATCAAGAATCATGATTAAACCATCAACTCAACTAAAAATACCTTGTCAAGTATCATGATTAAACACTACATATCCTATTGATGATTGATCATGATTGTGGCTGAGCTTGTCCCATCCATTTGAGAAAAGAACAAGTGAAAGTGTGAGCTACTTCTCACTTATGATTCCCCTGCCAAAATAATTCGGTAAACAGGAAGTTGTTGAGTGATGAATCTGAAAACGCATCATTCGGTAAAAATGACTTATGTAAACCCTGAAACTCAGAATTCTTTGTACTGCAGTTCCTGAGAAAAATGTGACGAACATTTTATAAACTTGGCTATCGTGTGTAAAATGATACAAGTGTTCGTTTACAGGAAATTGTTGAGTGATGAATCTGAAAATGCACGGTAAAGCTGACTTATAGAAACTTTGAAACCAAATTTCAGAAATACTTGTACTAGTTCATGAGAAAGATGGGACGAAAGAACGGACGGGCTGACAGTGGTCAAACAGTATACCCGCACTCTTTTTTTTTACAGCAGGGGAATAATGATCTATCATGTAAAAGCTAACAGACGATGACAGACGCCAAGTGATAACACAATCTCACATTCGAGCCAAGTGAGCAAAACATTAAATCAATGACATTTAATTTTATCCTGAGTTTGTCTTTCATGTGTTAATTACCAATGAACCCTGAGGCTCTTTCAAAATTTCAATCATCTCGACTTTAGTGTTAACCTCCAGTATATGTAGACCCTAATGTTTATGTCTAGTATATAAGTAAACTATATAATGTTTACGTCTAGTATATGTAAACTATACTATATTTACGTCTTATATATGTTGACTATATAATTACATTAGATGTATGTTTCATTATGATACTTCATTCTTATTGGCTAAATGTACATCACGTGTTATTCCGTAAGCAATTGCATTACACCATAAAACTTTTCACGATAACACGTGGATTCATAATATAGTGCACAGGTCACTGAGGTGAATCAAATAAAACAATAATAGAATTCTTGTTTTCATGATGATTGCTAAAAAAATGTAATTATAAGTATTGAATGCTTCTTTTTGTAACTTCATATGGTTGTAAAAGCGTTGACCGCGTGCGCACATTTTAAGTATGAAGCGCGAAAACAAAATGTACTTCGGTCAACGCTTTTACAACTCAATGAAGTTACAGAAACAAGCATTCAATTCTTAAATAATGTTTATATCCAGTATATGTTAACTATGTTTAGGCAGCAACCATTTGATTTTCTGGGGGGGGGGGCTATGGTTGTTTTTGGAAAAAAAAGTTTGTTTCCAGTTTTTCTCGCTGCATTGAAGAATATTGGTGACCTTCTATGGAACGCCACGACTGCCTTATGTTAATAATCAGCATTATACGCAGTGTTCACAGCATTATATGAAGTGATCACAGCATTATATGTAGTGATCACAACATTATATGCAGTGTTCACAACATTATATGAAGTGCTCACAACATTATATTAAGTGCTCACAACATTATATTAAGTGCTCACAACATTATATTAAGTGCTCACAACATTATATTAAGTGTTCACAACATTATACGTTTTTTGTTGTATGATGAGATTGATGTATGATGAGATTTATGAATGATGAGATCATTCGGTAAACTTCGTTTTTTAGCGGAGATTACCGAATCCATAATTGGTAAATAACGGTAATGCCCAGCAAACAAATTAAAAAATGTTTTAAAATCATGTTATCATAAGGTAGCATACAATATTTAAAACTGATTGAAATAAGTAAGGAAAAGATGAAACTGAGAGGTGAATGATTGAAGTAGTTCTGTTCGTCGTAAGAAATACGAATGGCAAAATGTAAGTTAAATAATAAAAAGTTTATTTAATGAAATATCGAAGGAAAATTTGTATGATATATTCTCGAGTTCATTTCCTACTGAAGAAATTTAGCAAGGTGCCACTTTATAGTCCGTACTCAGTTTTAAAAAGCTTAATTACCTTTTAAATAAAACAGTCAGCTTTCTATAACACATAGGTACCATATTACGCTAGCTTATATATGTCATGGTAGAGTCATTTTTGGCATCGATTTTCAGAATTTGGCATTTTTACATGAATAAGTATCTAACAGATATGAAAAATGCAGTTTAAAGCATTTCACTGTAGGTGTTAAACATAACTTTACATCAATTATTCCATTTTTTTACAAGCTTTTTAGCACGGCAAGTACTAAGATTGTCTTCTAAATATGATCAGCAGTCTTATATAGAAATTTAAACTTTCTTAGAAAAAATTACCCTTTCAAGACCCTGTTTAACATTTTCATTTAAAGTTATCATCTCTTATGAAAATTGAGTTTGTGGGGATGAATAAAACGTTTACTACATTTGTTCGTCAGTTTGCACGGTACATATATATATAAAAGTGGTATGCTTGCCAATGAAACAACTTTCCACAAGAGACAAAATGACATCACAGAAATTTTAAACAGCTAAACGGCCACAGTACGACCTTCAACAATGAGGAAAGCCCATACCGGATAGTCAGCTATAGAAGGCCCCGAAATGATAAACGAAAAATATTCCTAATTTATGTACAAACAAACGATCGAAAAACTAACATGTATATAACACATTAATTAACAAACGACAACCACTGAAATAAAGGCTCCTCCTGACTTGGGACGGCCACATATATGCAAAATGTGGCGGGTTTTAACATGTAAGCGGGATGTTGGTATCCTCCCTCTAACCTGGGACAGTGGCGTAACATAACAACATAAGAACGAACTATGAAAATCAGTTGCAAAAGGCTTGTTAGTTTTCTCGTTTGAATTGTTTTACATGGTCGTATCGGGGCCTTTTATAGCTGACTATGCGGTATGGGCTTTGCTCATTCTTGAAGGCCGTACGGTGACCTATAGTTGTTAATGTTTGTGTCATTTTGGTATTTTGTGGATAGTTGTCTCATTGGCAATCATACCACATCTTCTTTTTCATATTAACTCATTAGATGGGTACAAATATAAATATATATGATCTAACAAGAAAATAGAGTGAACGTGCATGTGGGCGGGTACTTGTATATCCCAACAATAAAAATACACTATAAGTACTGATCTGAGAGGATATATAACTAATATAGTACCATGCTGTTGATTAAAAATAACATCACTCAAGACCCTTTTGTTTTCCACATAATTAATATTGCCAATAATTAAGAAGTTCCGGGTCGAATCGATACCAATAATATATTCACCTGTTAACTATTACATTATCTGTGCGTTCCGCATCTGACAGGAGTACCACGAAACGCTGTATTTAAGATTTTGCTATATACACGGGTCGTTATCACAGGGTTGAAACTACTTAATTCAATCATTGTCACATTGTTCCCGATTGTAGTACTTTAATCAGTATGACTTTCTAAGATGACAATACGAATAATAAAAATCTGGACTTAAAATAAGGCGTATAGGTACAGCATGTACAGTTTTCAATTTGTTAGACGTAAAACAGCATATCAAAGATTCAATTTTATTCATAACTCATAAAGGACAAAACTGTTGATTAAAAAATACTCCTTTCCAGGGACTTTTGTTTTCCAAACAAAATCAATAATACCAAAATTAAATTGACAAGTTCCAGGTCGACGGGTTCAAACAGAAAGATGTTAAAACCTTCTGCTGTTGTCTGTTCGATTGTCGGATTGTTGTCTCTTTGACACATTCCCCGTTTCCATTCTCAATTTTATTAGAACAAAAATCCGATTTAGGGGTTTTATCTTTCGTCATGTTCGTATGTCATGTATGTATTTTAATGTGTTTCTTAAAGTTACTACTTTCAATAAATGCTTGAACTCATACATCACAGATATGGGGTCTGTCACCTGTATGTGTTTTCATGTGAATCTGTAAACTACCATGCCCATGACTAAACTTTTGACCACATACATCACAGATATGGGGTCTGTCACATGTTGTTCTTACGTGTCTTTTTAAATCACAAAGATAATGAAACACTTTTAATTGCCACTTACAATACAGTCATGAGGTTAAACACGTGAATGTCTTTTCGTGTGTCTTTTTATATTAGCAATTTGACTAAACCCTTTATCACATTCACAACAGTTATACGGTTTAAATATCACCTTTATGTGTTATTATGTGAGTCTATAAATCACCTGTATGGGTTATCATGTGAGTCTATAAATCACCTGTATGTGTTCTCATGTGAGTATATAAATCATCTGTATGTGTTCTCATGTGAGTCTATAAATCTACTGTATGTGTTCTCATGTGAGTCTACAAATCACCTGTATGTGTTCTCATGTGAGTCTATAAATCACCTTGCTTACTAAACGCTTTATCACTTACACCACAGGTTAATGATGTTTATCATCAGTATGTGTTCTCATGTGGTTTAGTAAAATACTAAGCTGACTAAACTGTTTACCACATACACCACAGTGATAAGGGTTTTCACCTGTATGTATTCTCATGTGAGTGTGTAAACTACTATGTCGATTGAACCGTAGATCACATAAATCACACTCTAGAGGTGTATCACCTGTATGTATTCTCTTGTGACTCTGTAAACTACTATACTGACTAAACTTTTTACCACATAAATCACACTCGTAAGGTTTATCACCTGTATGTATTCTCTTGTGTTTCTGTAAACTACTATGCTGACTAAACTTTTTACCACATAAATCACACTCGTGAGGTTTATCACCTGTATGTATTCTCTTGTGTTTCTGTAAACTACTATGCTGACTAAACCTCTTTCCACATAAATCACACTCGTAAGGTTTATCACCTGTATGTATTATCTTGTGCTTCTGTAAACTACTAGCTGTAATAAACCTCTGTTCACATAAATCACACTCATGAGGTTTATAACCAGTATGTGTTCTCTTGTGACTCTGTAAACCACTTTGCACACTAAACCCTCTACCACATACATCACACTCATGAGGTTTATAACCGGTATGTGTTCTCATGTGAGTTTTTAAACTACTCAGCTGACTAAACCGTTTACCACAAGTATCACAGCCATGAGGTTTGTCATGTTTTTCACCTGTGTGCAGTCTCATATGTCTCCGTAAACTACTAGGCCGACTTAACCCTTTCCCACATACGTCACAGACATAAGGTTTCTCACCTGTATGTATTCTCATGTGAATTTGAAATCTTCCAATCTCACTAAACCCTTTTCCACATAATTCACATTTATGATGGTCATCACTATGTGTATCCATGTGTGCATGAAAGACAGCACTGCGAGAAAATGCAATAGCACAAACATCACATTTATATGGCTTTTCGCCAGTATGTATTCTCATATGCCTCTTTAAGTCATGTATTTTAGTAAATTCTCTAGCACAAACATCACATTTATAAGGTTTTTCACCGGTATGTATTCTCGTGTGTTCCCTTAAGTGACTACTTTGACTGAATTCTCTAGCACAAACATCACATTTATGACGTGTTTTACCAGCCAGTGCGTTTATGTGTCCCTGTAGAGTATCATTGATTCTGACAAAATCCTCTCCTCCCTCTGACATCTTATTGTGTCCCTGTAGAGTATCGTTGATTCTGACAAAATCCTCTCCTCCCTCTGACATCTTATTGTGTCCCTGTAGAGTATCGTTGATTCTGACAAAATCCTCTCCTCCCTCTGACATCTTATTGTGTCCCTGTAGAGTATCATTGATTCTGACAAAATCCTCTCTTCCCTCTGACATCTTATTGTGTCCCTGTAGAGTATCATTGATTCTGACAAAATCCTCTCCTCCCTCTGACATATTATTGTGTCCCTGTAGAGTATCGTTGATTCTGACAAAATCGTCTCCTCCCTCTGACATCTTATTGTGTCCGTGTAGATTATCATTGATTCTGACAAAATCGTCTCCTTCCTCTGACATCTTATTGTGTCCGTGTAGAGTATCGTTGATTCTGACAAAATCCTCTCCTCCCTCTGACATCGTATTGTGTCCCTGTAAAGTATCGTTGATTCTGACTAAATCCTCTCCTCCCTCTGACATCTTATTGTGTCCGTGTAGAGTATCATTGATTCTGACAAAATCCTCTCCTCCCTCTAACATCTTATTGTGTCCCTGTAGAGTATCATTGATTCTGACAAAATCGTCTCCTCCCTCTGACATCTTATTGTGTCCGTGTAGAGTATCATTGATTCTGACAAAATCGTCTCCTCCCTCTGACATCTTATTGTGTCCCTGTAGAGTACCATTGATTGTGACTAAATCCTCTCCTCCCTCTAACATCTTATTGTGTCCCTGTAGAGTACCATTGATTGTGATTAAATCCTCTCCTCCCTCTGACATCTTATTGATAATGTTTATCTCCAGTGACCAGTATGTGATTTCTTGAACGACTCTGTAAGGAACCAAAACAAATTTAAATTTCCAACTATGAACTGACTTCCAAAGCTACACAAAACACCTTACACATATAGATTTATTTCATCTTCAAGCCATTATTCCACTACTAAATTGTCTATTATACTTACTAGTACACTTGGTACTGCTACTACAATCAAAAACCTGATAATAAATTGTTCAATCAAGGCCTTTGAAAATAGTGGAATTAATTACTTTTGGAGTGTCAAAAACTCGTTGGAAGATACTTGATAAATTGCATGCATATATTGATGATTTTGAATCTGTTCAAAAGTTTTGATTTTTCTTCTTTGCCTCATATTCTCATCAAGAAAAAATGCACACATCTTTTTAAGTGGGCATTTAAAAATTCAGAATGAGAATACATTTGTTCACAAACTCTTTTTGGTCATTTTTTTTTATGAGACAAACAATTTCAATCAGACATGCTTAGATACTTTATCTGCGCTTGAATTTTTACTTGATAACATTTTTGTTCGCTTTGGAGATTCCGTATATCGTCAAGTTATTGGAATTCTAATGGAGACTAACTGTGTACCACTTATTGCGGACCTGTTTTTGTATTGTTATGAGTTATGATAAATGACTAAAATCAGCAAGACCCATCGAAACAACATTTAGAACAAATTTAACAATACTTTAAGATATTTGGATGATATATTGGCTCTCAAAAATGACGACTTCAATATGTATGCTAAAAATTGTACCCTATTGAACTAACTTTAAATAAAGCTACTACTAACAATGACCACTGCCCTTTCCTCGATCTTAACATATATCATTAACGGGAAGCTTAATACTAAAATTTATGATGAAAGAGATGATTTTTCATTTCCTATTGTTAATTATCCATTTTTAGACGGTGACATTCTCTTGTCACCATCTTTATATGGTGTTTATATATCTCAACTTGTACGATTCGCTTGTGTATGTAACAACGTATTAGGTTTTATAGCGAAAGAAATTGTTATGTATTACTGAAAAATTATTATACCAGGGTTTTCAATCTCACAAACTATTCGAAACATTTAATAAATTTTATCATCGGTATACAGAAATCATTCGTAAATATAAGTCAACATGCAGACAACTTATACCTTCAGGTATTTCACATCCAGTCTGTTGTGGTAATATTCTTCACAAAGCACACAAATGTCAGTATTCACCTCTAAAGCTAACAAAACCTTCAAACAGACTTATTAAGAAGGGAACTAGTTACGATACTGTTGTAAGGTCATTAAAGATTGCATATTTTGGCTGATATTGATTCACTTATAGAGTCTTTGCATTGGAATTAAACACATTTCTTCTAAAACCAATTGTTTGCAGGTTATGTTCTCCTTATCTATATTTCATGATGGTATACTACTAAACCATTAACAGGAAGGATTGTGCCTGATATTCATACGATAAAGACATAATCTTTTAATCAGTTCGAATGAGGTCTGGAGCTGGCATGTCGGTAACTGCTAGTAGTCTGTTGTTATTTATTTATTATTTTCATTTTGTTTGTTTTCTTTTATTTCACATTCTGACATCAGTGTGTGTGTGTGTGTATTGTTGCACGTTTGTTTTTTTTCTACATTGGCTAGAGGTGAGGGGCGGAAAGGGATGTACCTTTCTCCTTTCTCTCACCCCTTCTCTCCTTTATCCCATCCCTCTTCTCCTTTCTCTCACCCCTTCTCTCCTTTATCCCATCCCTCTTCTCCTTTCTCTCACCCCTTCTCTCCTTTATCCCACCCCTCTTCTCCTTTCTCCCACCCCTCCTCTCATTTCTCTTTACCCCTTTCTCTTTTCACCCACCATGCATCATGAAAAGACAGCCTACAGGATGATAATTTCTAAAGAAATCGATAAAATGTCTTGTTTCCATGATTCGTCCACTTCTTGTCCTTTCACAAGATAGAAGTGTTGTTTCTTCTGCTTCAAAAACCTCTACTACTTTTTCACTGACTGGAGCTGCCAGCATGTGTGCGTTGATTTTGTAACTCTGATGGTGCATCACGCAATTTCCTCATGATTTTTTTAAAAGTATAAATCCAAACTATAGAAACGCAGGATAATATGTTAAAATACGGGGATTTTTTTTAACACTATATTAGTGCAATTTTGTTAAGAAACAAATTCGTTTAAAATGGTGGCCGAAAAACCGGTATCCGAGCCCCAAGTCGATCCGGCCCCATAATAAAATATGAATAAACTATATTGATTTGAGGTGGTACCTAACACTACAGGGAGATAACTCTGTAAAATCAGTTCAGTTCAGTTCAGTTCAGTTTCTTGTATATTCCTCCATTAAATGTGGAGCACTACCCAAAGGGTATAGTTTGAGCAACTATTTACACCTTAAAACATAGGGAAACAATTAATTATATTATATACAGATGACTGAATTTGGTTATAATGATCACTAAATAATAGATATCATAATTAATTCATAGGATTCTCATCATAAAGTTTTTAAAAAATATATAATAATTTATATGTGCTAGGGTGTAGGAAAGTGTTAAAAAAACAACTGCATATACATGTATTTACAAGAATTAAAATGGTCAAAAGTTTAAAATTACTTATAATCATAGCTGAGAGTGCTATACATATATCAGGAATAATAATGAAAATTTCCTGTATGACTTATGTAAAGTGGTTGGGGTTTGGACAAAATTTAAGGTATAATATGTACAAAAATTTTCTTTGCAGTTTAATTTCTATATGGAGATCTTGCCATTACTCTTTTTAAATTATAACTGATATCTTGCAATTTTAAAGTGAGGATTTATTTTAAAAACTTATAAGCCGTAAAATAGTTGGATGGTATACTATTTGTAAGTAACAATTTTAAGAAGTTTACTTATTAAAATTGTTACTTACAAATAGTATACCAGCTAAACGTTTTAATTACGTTGTGTTGTTAAGGGAATATAAAGCTTCTCAATGATCAAAATTGGTGTTGTCAAATTGCTATATAACCAGTGTAATTTTTCTGACAAAACGGTTGGTTCAAAATTTTTGAAATTTTTATATTTTTGTTATAGGGTTAAAGCAAATACCTTGGCAAAATTTTATGAAAATTAAACGAGCCAAATAAATTTTAGTAAAAGTGTTGGGTACCACCTTAAGAGGAATTTGTGACAAATTTTGACAGTATAAATGGAATTTGAAAAAAGTGTCCGATGATGGATGACAACAGCTCTAGGTAAGTGAAGTATTGGAGTACCAGTTAAACACCGTGTATCATCAGTACAGCGGATATAGGTACTAACTAAACGGGCATGATCGATTTTGACCTTACACAGTCACGAAACACCAGCGAAATCGCGGGCATATACAGCTTGTGAACTGTTGTAGGATGATTTTTTGTAAAAGGTTATGGTATGGAGAATTTAAAAGATATCAAAAGCCCTCTCCCTTTTTCCAAAGTCCGATATTTGTTTCTTTTCTGTTAAATTCAATTCTGATCCCGAAATCCCGGGCTTACAACCATGTAATCCCGAGATGCAGAATTTAAAGAAATTCATATCCCGAAATCGAAAAATATATTCCCGGATCTCGTAAGGATCAATTCCCAAATCCCGAGCTTAAAAACACCCGATCCCGCCGCCCCGAAAAAGGTCACACCTCCCTCTAATCTCTACCTTACTTTCTTTTTTGCCAAATCACTATTTTCCATTTCAACAATATGTTTGTATAACACTTTGTTCATGTTGGTTTTTTTTTGTAATATCGAATATAGTCAATATATTTTCTTAGGGAGCTACCATTTGATTTGTATGGGGGGGCTAGGATGAAAAATTTTGTCCTGCATTTTTTTTTAGCTGTAATCTCTGTCCTGCCTTTTTATTTTTCACTCTGTTCGGTCCTGCCTTTTTTTTTTTTAGTTTATCCTGTCTTTTTTTTTACCTAAATTGTCGTCCTGACTTTTTTTTTTTGCAAGTGTCTCATCCTGCCTTTTTTTTTTACTCAAAACTCCTGTCCTGCCTATTTTTTTCAAATTTCATCCTAGCCCCCCCCAAAAAAAAAAATCAAATGGTAGCTCCCTTAAATTTGACAATATTTTGAATAGTTGTGTGGTGTGTTTGTATATTTTAGTAGTGCTGATATATATTTAACAGAGTGAAAACGTGCATTCAATGTCATTGTTTTGTTATTTACTTGCAATAAAGAATAATGGATACTCATATAACTTGTTTTTTTCTTCTCCGACACTCACATAAATAAACGAACAGTTTTACACGGCCACTTACTGTAAAAGGGTCACCTTTGCAACACTACAATAACATATACAGGAACTTGCATACGCCGTACAACGGTACATATAATTATAATATTTGCTCATCAAGAACAAATGCACTATCTCATTCTTTTATATACGTTTTAATATAATAAAACCCAATAATCTTGAAAAATTGTAATAAAAACATAATCAACCTAGTTGATTTATACTCATCTAAAGAAAATATTTTTCAAAGGCCTTCTTTTTTTTTCCTTCTTTTTTTTTTTTTTACCGTACACCATTAACATTATATCAAAAATCATAAAAAATGATGAATTACAATTAATTTATATCTTTATTTTTATTCCTTATAAAAAAATATATTTTTTAGTGGGGCCGGATCGACTTTACATATGGGCCGGATCGACGTGGGGCCGGATCGACGTGGGACGGATTGACTTGGGCCGGATCGACCCGAAAGAAAGCGGAAACGCTGCTTGCAAAAAAGAAAAAAAGAAAATTCTTTGGGGAAATAATACAGATATATTTATCGAAAATACATAGTTCTAGCAATCGTATAAGCGCAGTTTACACAGGACAGCAACATCGGAATGAGGAAAAGTTAACAAACTTTTAAGGCTTGTCATTTTGGGATGTCAACTCTTTATTAATGCATACCCGTTGGAACGAAATAAAATTAGATCATTCAATCCCCGTTACATATTTTTTCACTCAATTCCGTATTTCAAAACAAATCATTTCTTGGAATTTACAATCCAACGATCCATTAAATAAAACCCAGTGGCCAACAAAAAATGAATAGTCGGTGCTTTGATGAAGGTAAACCCAGAAAAGCGCTCTGAACGCCAAAAAAAAAATAAAGAGATATGATTGTTTGCCTTTATTTCTTCGAATGCAGAAACCAACAGAAAAAAATACATTTTAACATCATTTTGGTTCATGTTACAATCTACACTTGGGTGTACAGGGATGGGTGTGTTTTGTTGTTGTGTTTGACATGCATTCGGCAATCCTCGGTAGAATCCGCTACTCTCACGGAATCGGCCGAGTTGAGACGAATGGTTTGACATGGTGTTCAATTGATGATTTCCGAACTATATTCCACTATGAGCTACTTATTCAAAAATAAATGTTGTCACCAAATGCTTTGAGTCATAAACGCTTATTATATATATTGGTCCCTCGGCAAAATATTGCGATCATACTGTTTTACCCGTGTCCATTTGATCGCCTGTTCCTCACTTAATCGGTTTAAATGGGATGTAGCTAAGGGTTTATACAACTTATTTCGGAGTGCTATATTTTTTTGTGTGTCAACTTTAGTATAAATATATGTAGGACTAAAATTTATGGCGGGTTCCAAATCTGTGGCAGATTCCTAATCTATGGCAAATGTGACGTTACAAACGCCAAACAACTCAAATCTATGGCAGATTTTTGTTTACTCCAAATCTATGACAGATCTTGTGGAAAGGGTACCGTATAACGTCACAATTGAATATACCGCCATATTACATCTTCGCCGCAGATACGATGGCGGAACCCATAGATTTGAACACCATTCAAGATATAAAGACATTGCCCTGGCAACAATTTACGGGTGGTTTAAGAGAAGATGTGACATATTATCCCGAAGATGGACCAAATGCACTGTACTGGCAGAGTCCCGCGATGAATTATGGTGCCGCTATTTTAAGTAACGCATATTTTAGAAAAAGGGTTTTTAGAGCCCTTTATAGTTTGCTGTTCAGTGTGAGCAAAGGCTCCGTGTTGAAGGCCGTACCTTGACCTATACTGGTTTACTTATAAATTGAAACTTAGACGGACAGTTGTCTCATTGGCACTCACACCACATCTTCCTATATCTATATATGAATTTATCATTTATGATTCGTTTTTGGTTGACCATTATGGAATGTATATTTCACAATTTTTTCGGCTCCCGTTGTCGTATTTTCCCTCTTGCTTAAAACAAGTCATTGGTCGAAAATGTACTGCATTGTTTTCCATTTGAACAAAACTTGCCATTGATTTGGAAACAACATAAATCCGCCGTAGATTAGGAAACTACCAAACTTGCCATAGATTTGGGATGGCATGACGTCACATTTACCATAGATTAGGAATCTGCCATAGATTTGGAACCCACCATAGATTTGAGTCCTACATATATATATTCGAAAAGTCCGCATATTCAGTCAGGACTTTTTTTTTAATTTGGTATTTTGAAAATATAATATAGGCACGCATTACCGACTTCCTCCATCTACAGTGTACAATTTCAAGGTGGAACTTTTATAATGCATCGATCCCGATTTTTTTTACTTATAGAGGATGAATGTATATGTTCTCAGATTTTTTTTTATTATATCATTTTTCACGATTGATAATGTTGAACTAACCCAAACATGTGATTCTTCCGGCGGGAGTCAAAATCGCCCGCTTTTAAGACCCTCTTCCGTTCCTCCCGTTAAAATTTTAAATCTTCCGCTTTTTGAAAATGTCAACCTCGAAAAATTTTCAGTAGAAATTTTTGTTTACAAAATAGATACTGACAGAGAAAAAGTCCGAAAAGTCCGAGAAAAACGGATGTTTCCTTTAACCATGCTAACAGTTTGCAAGGTTGTCATGTATTATTTTATCTTTCACTTTTATATCTGACGGAATGTTTTATTAGTACCTTTTTGTATGGCTGCATGAGACACAACAATATCAAATTGTATTGTATCGTACTGAACATGTCTGAAATATTTGCCACCGGACATTTGTCAACCTCAAATCAATCATTTCTTATTGTATTTAAAAATCACTGTTCACTCAATCAACTTTTTGAAGCTGAATGTGCACCCTGTTAGCTGGATATAAAACTAAAGTTAATGTGAATCGAATTCGAATTACGTGTGAACTCAGCATTTATAATAGGAAATTTATACGAAAACCAGACAGGTTAAATGAAAACAAAATAACAAACATCTGCGACCGTCCCAAGTAAGGCTGAGGTTCGGCTACCAATAAAACCCGGTCCAATTCACAATTTTCTACATAAGAAAATGCCTGTACCGGTTGTTATCAATTTGTTTGATTTTGCGGTTTGATTTCGGACTATCCGTTTTTTAATTTCCTTGGAGTCGGTTTTTTTAGGTTATTTTACTTTCTCCTTTCTCCCACCCCTTCTCTCCCTGTCTCCCTTTACCGTTTCAGCCCTCTCAGAGGTAAAGGGGGAGGGTTGAGGTCTCAAAAAACATCTTTATTAAGCCCGCTGCAATTTTGCGCCTGTTCCAAGTCAGGAGCCTCTGACCTTTGTTAGTCTTGTATGATTTTTTATTTTTAGTGTCTTGTGTAAAACTCGGAGATTAGAATGATGTCCATTATCACTGAACTAGTATACAGATTGGTTTAGGGGCCAGCTGAAAAACCGGGGTTGGGAGATTCTCGTTACATTGAAGACCCATTGGTGGCCTTTGACTGTTGTCTGCTCTATGGTCGGGTTGTTGTCTCTTTGACACATTCCCCACTTCCATTCTCAAGTTTAAGGGGAAAATTCAAATGACATGCATGAAATCGATTGATAAGCAGCCACGATTAAATGTAAAATAAATTGATTCGTCTAGCGCAGCTGGATACAACCAGTTAGAGCAAAATTGCAACAATATTCGCGCTTCAGACCGGTCTGAATTCGGATGTTAATTTGATATTTGACATGTACACTTAAAAGGATTCTGACACAGAATAACTGTACAGCGTCAAAGAACATAAAAGTGATTGTATGATTTGAATTTACATCCAATATTTTTTAGCTTTTGTGCAATACAATACTATTAAAAAACTATGCTGTTGTGATATACCACTTTCGAGTTCATCCGTCACCGGAAAAAAATCGTCAATTATTCGCGCCTTTATCAACATCATTTGTGCGTTTAGGGGCGTCGTCACTTCCATTCCAATGTTGAGCGAGTGGTTGGAAATCTATAATTCTATATTGTACGAATTATTCGGCAAATTGAATTCTCAAAATTGACAACCAGCACTGCTGTCATTAAGGAATTATTGTCAGTAAGTACCTACAGAACAACCATCATTTCTAGTTTATCCTACACAATGACGATCACTAAGACGCTTGATGACCGTTAATAGTGCAGGGATACAGGCGACCCCCTCTATCTGGTAAATGACGTCATAAAGGTGCGTATAATTGACGATTTTTTTCCGGTGACGGATTAACTCGAAAGTGGTATATTAAGTCCCCCCTCACACGTTTGTGCAATACACTAATCTACTGTATGTTTTTACATGGCAACTATGGCATCATTCACAATGTTCACATACACATGATACAGCTTCAAAAAATTAAATATAAATAAATTGAACTTGCTTTTGAAATATAAACTATATTTCACTAATTCTATGGGAATTTATCCCTTTCCGAACCCATTGTATAAATATAGATTCTTACATTGATACCAGTGGATTATCGGATTTATCCAATCGAGATAGTTAAATTATCAATTTTAAAGTTCGAGCCGCCTCGGCGAGTACTTTAAAATTTATAATTTAACTATCGAGATTGGATAAATCCGATAATCCACGAGTAACTATGTAAGAATCTGTTTCTCTAATGATTAAAAAGACATTTTCTTTTTTTGTTTACCGAAAATCCCCTTCGAGTGCCTTTCACATTGCACGAAGTTGTCGATTTCATTAACACCTGTTATCATATTTTGATTCATCCAGTCAGCCAAAAAGGTCATGACCCTTAGAATCATCCAATGATCTTTTGAGATCACCAGCAACCACACGTTGATTAAATTTTTTATACAATGGGTTCAAAAAGGGATAAATTTCCATAGAATTAGAGAAAAAAATTTAATCAACGTGTGGTTGCTGGTGATCTCAAAAGATCATTGGATGATTTTTAGGGTCATGACCTTTTTAGCTGACTGGATGAATCAAAATTTGATAACAGATGTTGATGAAATTGACTACTTCGTGCAATGTGGAAGGCACTCGAAGGGGATTTTCGATTAACAAAAAAAGGAAAGGTCTTTTTAATCAACAGATTCTTACAAAGTTACTCGTGGATTATCGGACTTATCCAATCTCGATTGTTAAATTAATAATTTTAAAGTCCTCGCCGAGGCGGCTCGGACTTTAAAATTGATAATTTAACTATCTTGATTGGATAAATCCGATAATCCACTGGTATCAATGTAAGAATCTATATATATCATGTATATTGATGATATTGCTTGTGCCAGCAAGCTATTTTGCCATATGTATTCAATTCAGATATATTCTAATTTAATAGAGCCGGCAAAATAGCAATGCCCTTTTTGTTTTATATTGTTTTGAACTTAAAGGCATAGGTAATGACGTTGCTAAAGAATATTGTTATTTTCGCGACTTCAAACTTAGTCCAAATAATTATGACGTCTTGAAAGGCTATTATATTTTTTGTTCTTTGACGCAGTCCAAATAATTATGACGTCTTGAAAGGCTATTATATTTTTTGTTCTTTGACGCCGAACAAATAATTATGACGTCTTGAAAGGCTATTATATTTTTTTTCTTTGACGCCGTACTTCGGCGTCAAAGAACAAAAAATATAATAGCCTTTCAAGACGTCATAATTATTTGGACTACTTCAAACTATGACTTATCGGCCGAAACAGTTGTCACCTGATTTTTATCATTCAAACTTATTTAACTTGAAAACGAGTTTATAGACCCCTATGTTTAAAAATTCTATTTTGTTTGATTACGTACGAAGAACATGTGTGCCAATTTTCATGAAAACGTTGATCATTGAATTTGTCTTCTCATAAATTTCTTACTTTTTTCTTTAAAGGGATGATATAGGTGGAGGGAATGAAACTAACGTCATATTAGTTTCGAGATCCCCTACCTAAATAATCTGTAAGTTCCTCCTATGTCAGGCGAACCACCATAACGCGGTCTAACTAATTAGCGACAAAAAGAATTTTAGCGACAAGAAGAATTATTTTTAGCGACAAGAAGCGACATATTTGTTTTTAATTAAAATTACTTATTCCAAATATCAATACAAGGACGTATAACTAACATACGTCCTTGCAAATATATATTAAAAGAACATACAAAAGAGAACATTTTTTGCGACAAGAAAGTTATTATTGATAGAAAAAATTGAAACATTTATTCACATAATATTTTATTATTTACTAGTATTATGTATAACAGCCAGTATAACGTTTAACCAGTTGTATTGATCTGTATTCTGAGATTACTTTTCCTTGTGTTTTTGATGATCTTATTTATCTTATAAATTGTGTTAAAAACTCTTTTCGTACAACCAGAGACATATATACACATATATGTATATACTGTTTTTTTTATAGTTAGCAGCCCGATGTGAGCCGAGGCTTCGCGTTGAAGTACGTACTCTGACCAATAATGATATACTTTTACACATTTTGACTTGGATTGAGAGTTGTCTCATCGGCACTCATGCCACATCTTCTTTTTGTCGCATATATCTGTACCAGTCAATCTATATTAAGGTTGAGAAACTACAAGAGTGACTTGGGAATATAGATATGATCCAACTTGTTAAGTCTTCTGATCGTCAGTAAAACCCTTGACAAAGTAGGTTGTAAAGAGAGGCCAAAGCTCTCTGCAAATTAAGGACCCCTAAAGTTTAAATGTCCGTGCATATCCAATTTTACCCTGTTCAGACTGTTGTTCAATTGGAAGACCAAATTCCATTTATGGTCGACCCCATTACTGGACTTTCCTGTTGTATGTGTTTTCATAATGTAATTTGTTCTCTTCCTAAACATGCGTAAACTATTTGTCACTGGACATTCAACAGCTACATTGTATACTAGCAAGTAAGGAAACAGCCTTTATGATAATCAACCCTTATAATCAAATGATAGCTCAATTATGCAACAAAGTGGCGAGTCTTGGAAAAATCTATGTAAATTAAGTGTGTTTTTTTTTTATCCTACATGGAACTTTTTGAAGTGATTTGTAAAGTGTATCGATGTAAATTAAGTGGTGTTTTTTTTTTTATCCTACATGGAACTTTTTGAAGTGATTTGCAAAGTGTATCTACGATTTAGACAAAAACATAACTTTTTTATTCAATTTTTATAAAAGCAGATTTTGAAACATTTCGTTATAGACAGTCAGTTGTCTATTTTTTTTAGAAATAACCTCAAAAACAACCCCGGAGTATTATTGACTTGCAATTTGTTTGAGGCCTCATTGTGACTTTAAGATGAAGAATAGCAAAAAAAAGCGCGGTCAGTGGCGGATCCAGGAATTTTTATAAGTGGGGGCCCACTGACTGACCTAAGAGGGGGCCCGCTCCAGTCACGCTTCAGTGATTCCCTATATAAGCAACCCATTTTTTCCCAAAAAGGGGGGGGGCCGGGCCTCCTGCCCCCCCTAAATCCTCCTATGGCGATTCCATTGCTTGTTGTGTCTTTTACTGTGCCTATACTTATGTGTCATGTATATCATAGATACCCCATATCCATTCAATATTCTATTAGGAAAGCAAGATTTTCCGCCGAATAATTGTGTTTATCTTTGGGTATTCGGTCTTCCTCCACCAAAAAATATTGGCCACTACGGTGTAGCAATGAGTGACGAAAGTGGCGTTAAACACCAAAAATTTGTGAACATTGATGGTAAAGATTGCTATTAATTTGAGTTTGTTATGTGAACATTTTTGTATTGGGAGTTATCTTCCCTGGTTTAAATCGTAGTTGAATAAGTTTTAGAACGGATCAATCCACAACTTATTCAATGTACCGTGTCAAGCTTTATGATTAAACACATAAACACATTGGCCACTATGGTATAGCAATGAGTGACGAAAGTGGCGTTAAACACCAACAATTTGTGAACATTGATGGTAAAGATTGCTATTAATTTGAGTTTGTTATGTGAACATTTTTGTATTGGGAGTTATCTTCCCCGGTTTAAATCGTAGTTGAATAAGTTTTAGAACGGATCAATCCACAACTTATGCAATGTACCGTGTCAAGCTTTATGATTAAACACATAAACACATTGGCCACTACGGTATAGCAATGAGTGACGAAAGTGGCGTTAAACACCAAAAATTTGTGAACATTGATGGTAAAGATTGCTACTAATTTGAGTTTGTTATGTGAACATTTTTGTATTGGGAGTTATCTTCCCTGGTTTAAATCGTAGTTATATAAGTTTTAGAACGGATCAATCCACAACTTATGCAATGTACCGTGTCAAGCTTTATGATTAAACACATAAACACATAAGACATAATGTAACTTGCATATAAAGTATCAGGATTAAACACACCAACATAACTTAAGGTACCCTGTCAAGTTTTGTGATTAAACACACCAACACAACTTAAGGTACCCTGTCAAGTATCATGATGAAACACATCAACACAACTTAAGGTTCCTTGACCAATATTAGGACTAAACACATCCACTCAACTTAAGGTACCTTGACCAATCGTAGGACTAAACACATCCACCCAACTTAAGGTACCTTGACCAATATTAGGACTAAACACATTCACCCAACTTAAGGTACCTTGACCATAAGTAGGACTAAACACATCCACCCAACTTAAGGTACCTTGACCAATATTAGGACTAAACACATCCACCCAACTTAAGGTACCTTGACCATAAGTAGGACTAAACACATCCACCCAACTTAAGGTACCTTGACCAATATTAGGACTAAACACATCCACCCAACTTAAGGTACCTTGACCAATATTAGGACTAAACACATCCACCCAACTTAAGGTACCTTGACCAATATTAGGACTAAACACATCCTCCAAACCTAAGGTACCTTGACCAAAAGTAGGACTAAACACATCCACCCAACTTAAGGTACCTTGACCAATATTAGGACTAAACACATCCTCCAAACCTAAGGTACCTTGACCAAAAGTAGGACTAAACACATCCACCCAACTTAAGGTACCTTGACCAATATTAGGACTAAACACATCCACCCAACTTAAGGTACCTTGACCAATATTAGGACTAAACACATCCTCCAAACTTAAGGTACCTTGACCAATATTAGGACTAAACACATCCACCCAACTTAAGGTACCTTGACCAATATTAGGACTAAACACATCCTCCAAACCTAAGGTACCTTGACCAAAAGTAGGACTAAACACATCCACCCAACTTAAGGTACCTTGACCAATATTAGGATTAAACACATCCACCCAACTTAAGGTACCTTGACCAATATTAGGACTAAACACATCCACCCAACTTAAGGTACCTTGACCAATATTAGGACTAAACACATCCTCCAAACTTAAGGTACCTTGTCAAGTATCACGATTAAACACATCAACACAACTTAAGGTACCTTCTCAAATATCAGGACTAAACACATGAACACAACTTAAGATACCTTGTCAAGTATCATGATAAAACACATCCACCAAACTTAAGGTACCTTTTCAAATATTAGGATTAAACACACCCACCAAACTTAAGGTACCGTACCAAGTATCAGGATTAAACACATCCAACCAACTTAAGGTACCTTGTCAAGTATCACGATTAAACACATATTGTAAAGTATCATAATAAAACACATCAATTTCTAAAAATCAAAAGATAGTATCGAGAAAAATATTTTATTGATTTTTTCCTCATTTTTTCTTAGCCTGCGATTACTAGTTGTAGCAAAAGTAAGCAAAATCTGATGTACGGTAGTTGTCGTTTATGTTTATGTAATTTATACGTGTTTCTCATTTCTTGTTTTTCTATATAAAGATCAGACCGTTGGTTTCCCGTTTGAATGGTTTTACACTAATAATTTTTGGGGGCCTTTAATATAGCATGTTGTTCGGTGTGAGCGTGTTGGCCGTACCTTGACCTATAATGGTTTACTTTTATAAATAGTGACTTTGATGGAGATTTGTCTCATTGGCACGCATACCACATCTTCCTATATCTAAGACACTGGGTTTCGCGGAAGTTCGAACCCTTACGAATTTCTTTATATAGATTAGACCGTTGGTTTTCCTGTTTGACTGGTTTTTCACTAGTAATTTTTGGGGTCCTTAATATAGCTTGCTGTTCGATGTGAACCAAGACTCTGTGTTGAAAACTGTACTTTGCCATATAATTAATTGTTTTTACTTTCACAAATGGTGTCTTGGATGGAGAGTTGTATCATTGGCACTTATACAACATCTTTTTATATCTTTGGTAGACCATGTCAACTGTGCATCTCATATCTTACATGTACTTATAAATGTACGGGAGTTAAGATGGATTTGAATACAAATTACAGATCAAATGCATGAATCAGCTAGCTTGAATTAATATACATTAGGTAAATAATACATAACAAGGTTTATCGCCTGTATGTGTTCTCATGTGAATCTGTAAATAAGTATGTATGTATTTAAATGTGTCTCTGTAATGAAGCATGCTGCCTGAATAAACTCTTTACCACAGTCATGTTCTATGTATCTTCTGAAATTACCAAGCAATCTAAAATCTTTACAACATACATCACTGATAAGTTTATCCACATGCATGTGTTCTCATGTGATCCTGTAAATAACTAATACGATTAAACCCTTTACCACATTCACCACAGTCATACGGTTTATCGCCTGTGTGTGTTCTCATGTGAGTTTTTAAATTACTTTGCTGACTAAACCCTTTACCACATACATCACAGTTATAAGGTTTATCCCCTGAATGAGTTCTCAAGTGCATCCGTAAAGTTCCATGCTGACTAAACCGTTGACCACAAACATCACACTCATGGGGTTTAACGCCTGTATGTGTTCTCATGTGAATCTGTAAATTATTAAGAAAACGAAAACCTTTACCACATACATCACAGTCATGAGGTTTATCATGTGTGTCCCCTGTATGTGTTCTCATGTGCATCCGTAAAGTTCCATGCTGACTAAAGCGTTTATCACAAACATCACAGTCATAAGGTTTATCACCTGTATGAGTTCTCATGTGAATATGTAAACTCCAACGTCGACTAAACCGTTGACCACATACATCACACTCATGGGGTTTATCGCCAGTATGAGTTCTCATGTGAATCTGTAAATAACTAAGAAAACGAAAACCGTTACCACATACATCACAGCAATGAGGATTATTTCCAGTACATGTATGTGTGCTCATGTGTGTCTTTAAGTTACTACCTAGAGACAATTCACTAGCACAAACATCACATTTATGAGGATGTGTTCTCATATGTCTCTTTAAGTCAGCAATGCGAGAAAATTTTCTAGCACAAACATTACACTCATGGGGTTTTTCACCAGAATGTGTTCTCAAGTGTTCCTTTAAGTTACCTTTTTGACTAAATTTTCTAGCACAAACATCACATTTATAAGGTTTATCACCTGTATGAGTTCTCATGTGAATCTGTAAATTACTAAACCGTTGACCACAAACATCACACTCATGGGGTTTAACGCCTGTATGTGTTCTCATATGTCTCTTTAAGTCAGTAATGCGAGAAAATTTTCGAAAACAAACATCACATTCATGAGGTTTTTCACCAGAGTGTGTTATCATGTGTGCCTTTAAGTTACTACCTTGAGTAAATTCTCTAGCACAAACATCACATCTATAAGGCTTTTCTCCAGTATGTATTCTCAGGTGTTTCTTTAAGTCACCACTTTGACTAAAATCCCTGGCACAAACATCACATTTATGATGTGTTTTACCAGTCTGTGTGTTGTTGTGTCTCTGTAGAGTACCATGGAGTGTAACTTCATCCTCTCCTCCCTCTAACATCTTATTGATAATGTTTATCTCCAGCCTGTGTGTTGTTGTGTCTCTGTAGAGTACCATGGAGAGTAACTTCATCCTCTCCTCCCTCTAACATCTTATTGATAATGTTTATCTCAAGAATGTGCGTTCTTGTACAATTCTGTAAGGAACACACACAAAATAAAGACATATAAATCTTTTGATACTTTTCTGCTATATTTACATATATAATCACTGTATTACATATCTACTTTGAAATTCTCTGTATTTATGCATCTGAATATGTTTGGGTTATTGTTATGAAAGGATTTAGGACACTTTTAGAAATAATTAAAAATTGAAATAAAATAGATCTTATTTAAACAAAAATATAGGTTTATAGGTTATAAAGATGGTTTCAAGTAAAAGATAATATAAAGGTCAAATGATTCGTTGATATAGGAAAATAAAGTAAGAAGAAAACACATAAAGAAGATAGCGAATAACAAGCATTATCTTAGATGCATGATAAGCAAGAATAGTACAAGTCAAGAACCTCATTAGTTATTTGGCACGTGTTTAGAAGGTTGCTAGGTCGACGGACAGATGTATGTCGAATTGATATTACATCCAAGGTTATAACCATATTCACAGAATGTGTAGATACTACAGCATCATGAATATTCAGTAATACACTTAGGCACACAAGATTGTATAAATAACCAATCAAAAAGTTAAGATACGAAGATTGACGTACACAAGATATTAATTAAAATTTAACAAAATCTTTAATTATCAATTATAATAATAAAAGATCGGAAATTGAAATTGTTCCAAAAACATTATTTTATTTAATTTAAGAAATAAAAGTCCAAATGCTTTTCAAAAACAAATAAATACATTTTGCATATTATGAAGCAATATTCCATCTTTTGCAAAAGATTGGGGCAAAAGAAGCTCAATCTTGTCTGGGGAACAAGAATGTCGGGTAATGAGTAGTGACTATAAAAGCAAATATAACTTTTAAGTCTACTGCCCGTACATTACATTACAATCCTTGTTCCAACCAGCAAATTGAGTTGTCTTATGTATTTCATTAAAAAGGGTAAGGGAGATACCATTTGATTTTTATGGGGGGGCTAGGATGAAAAAATTTGTCCTGCCTTTTTATTTTTCACTCTGTTCGTTCCTGCCTTTTTAGTTTTCACTCTGTTCGGTTCTGCCTTTTTTTTTTAGTTTATCCTGACTTTTTTTACCTAAATTGTTGTCCTGACTTTTTTTTTTTTGCAAGTGTCTCATCCTGCCTTTTTTTTTTACTCAAAACTCTTGTCCTGCCTATTTTTTTCAAATTTCATCCTAGCCCCCCCCATAAAAATCAAATGGTAGCTCCCTAAGAAGGCGCGAGTCCCACTCTCGCTGCCAAGCCAGTCCACAACAACGACATGTAGTCCCCAGATGTCCAAACATCCTTCTACCTACAAGAACCGTAGAAGAACTCAGAAAACGAGAGAAGGCAAAACAACTCCATGTAACTTTATCAATAAAGAAAACAACAAAGACAACCATAATACCAACATCGTAACAAGTGACCACCATGTGAAGTACATATAAAAATCTTCCTCACAACAACTGATGACAGCAAAATACCGTCACAACATTATTCTTATCCCATACTATCATGACTATATTGTTTTACATTGTCTTATCGGGGCCTTTTATGGCTGACTAGTATGCGGTATGGGCTTTGCTCATTGTTGAAGGCTGTAGGGTGACCTATAGATAAACCAGGTGTAATATCCACACACAATACTACTTATTTTAGATCAGTGTATTAACCTAGCGGTGTACTTTTGTGTATTTAAAAAACAAACTTCTGTACTGTTGCTTTTATTTCTCATTGTTTGACAAAAAACGTGAAATATTAATCATTGAAGAAGCTTATATACATGATATATAAGCAAATGCTTTTAGACAGACACTGGCTCAAATAAGTTTAAGTTTAAATAAGAATTATGACAATTATTTTTTCTTGAAATAAAAGTAGCATTTTTACTTACAATGACTTAGTTGTTTTTGGAAATTATTGTCTTTTAAACTAAAATATAAATGATAATATTGCAATCTAACTTACAGACAAATATTTTAATGATATTACATGTATAATCCAAGGGTAAAGGTTTTGGGATTTCAAAATTTCTTATAGAACATAAAACTTAATAACTTAGTTATCATGGTCATACTCACATTATTATTATTTACCATGTATACTACTTTCCCTTTATTTCACGATTTTCATTAATCAATTTGATTCAGTATTTCCAATTTCAAATTCTTCCAATTTAAAAGCACAAAACAAGCTAATTATCCCTGAATATATGAAGCTGCCACAAGTTCTAACTTCAACTCATGCAAACTAAAACAAAAGAGCCAAATTTTGAAAAAAAAATCCCATGATCCTTTCAACAAAGCATTATGGGTATTTCTATTTACGCCATTCCAACAGTTTTAAGCCCGTAAGAAAATGTATGCCTTGCTTATTTCAATTCATGCCAGGTTTACTGCTTTTTCAATTGTAAGGACTACAAATTTACGTTTCCTGCTCCCTTACGCCTGGATCTAGACATGTAACTACCACTGAAGCCTGGTTTACTCCTCATTTCCAGGCGTGATACGCCTTATAATTTCGTATGGGTACCACACTAAGTTCAGTTACTGGACCATGATTGACCTAGTTCAGTCAGGGGTACTACTTGTACAAGTAATTTTTAATTTAATATTAATATACTTATATAAGTAAATATGTAGCTGTAGGCTACTTATACAAGTGAATTTTATTTACTTGTATCAGGTATAGGTAAAAAAAAAATTGGCTGAGTAATGTCCCTTAATTAGACATTCAGATTTTTTACTTGTACAAGTAAAAAAGTCATCCTATCTTCTTTTATTGAAATCTTAGGATTTCTTTGCTCTAATATAATTTTAAGTTATCTGCACTTTGCTATGTCTTTACTTAACATTTAAGTGTAATTTCAAGGTCAATATAAATCCCATTTGTCTGTTATCTTCAGAACACTGCTCATTTACAAGCCCCCAAGGAGCAATTTTTGAAGGCCTTGCCCAAATACTTAAGATCTTTGCCCAATCAGTTTCTTTGTTGAATTAATGAGATGAAACATTGAACTCTAATTAAAAAATATGAGCTAACCTGGGGAAAATCATAAAAGCCGGGCCTGATCATGCTGATTTTACATCTCAAAACTTGAGAATATTTGTAGAATTGTAAGAAAAATTTACTTATACGAGTAAATTTTTGAGAAAATTAAAGGGAGATTATTTAAACATTATTAATTCACTTATATGTGTATATTTTAATTTACTTCTTCAAGTAAATAACAAGATTGTGTCCATAGTACACAGATGCCCCACCCGCACTATCATTTTCTATGTTCAGTGGACCGTGCAATTTGGGTCAAAACTTTAATTTGGAATTAGAATTAGAAATATCATATCATGGGGAACATGTGTACTAAGTTTCAAGTTGATTGGACTTCAACTTCATCAAAAACTACCTTGACCAAAAACTTTAACCTGAAATTCTCACTATCATTTTCTATGTTCAGTGAACCATGAAATTGGGGTCAAAACTATAATTTGGCATTAAAATTAGAAAGATTATATCATGGGGAACATGTGTACTAAGTTTCAAGTTGATTGGACTTCAACTTCATAAAAAACTACCTTCACCAAAAACTTTAACCTGAATTTCACAATGTCATTTTCTATGTTCAGTGAACCATGAAATTGGGGTCAAAACTATAATTTGGCATTAAAATTAGAAAGATCATATCATGGGGAACATGTGTACTAAATTTCAAGTTGATTGGACTTCAACCTCATCAAAAACTACCTCAACCAAAAACTTAAACCTGAAGCGAACGGACGCACAGACGGACGAACAAACAAACGAACGAACGAACGGAGGCACAGACCAAAAAACATAATGCCCCTCTACTATCGTATCTATATACCCATAATTGGGCACACAAATGGACAGACAGTGGTATAGCATAGTATTATATAATATATATCATATATATATAAATGTTTTCCATTCATTGTTTGTACTAAAAATGGGACGTTGATTTTCGAAATTGAAATGAATTTGTCAATTTTTGATTTCTGCATATTATGATAAATGACCAATCATGTATACAGATATAATAACCTCGTTTAAATAATTTTTGAAGTCTAATGGAAGCACAGGCACTTGTCTCAGAAAAAAAATCCTAATAAGGAATTTATAGGAAATTTTTTTTCTGAGACAAGTGCCTGTGTAGGGAAGGCTATTTTAAAAATTTTGCTGTGATTCCTTCCTGCGACATACATTGTAAGGCGTCGAAGAAAAAAAATATAATATCCTTTCAAGGAAACATGTTAACTCGTATCATTGTTGACGTGACCACGTAAACTTGTACCAAAAAAGTTAACTAACTCGTACCAACGTAAACTCATAATACTCATTACTGGGAAGTCGTACCGTCCAGAACTCGTACAACTGTTTCATAATTTTTTTTTTTGTAAACTTAATAAAAAAAGTAGAATCACTTGAATTTTATAAATCAGAGTTTCTTATGTGTAAATTTTTTTTCACTGAAAATACAAGAGAGTGTCAAATTTGAGCCAATGAAAAATCATATTACTGAAGGGTATTCCCCAAGACTGTGGAGTCTAAATAAGCCCATTTACATTGGCTGTTCTTCAAATATGATGTCATAATATGAATTCATGACATATCACCCCACTGGAAAATCGCCCCACTTTTCACAAACTCGCCCCACCTTCTGAAAATCACCCCTCTTGTTTACTAACTCACCCCATTGATGAAAAAGGCTAAATCCCATTACAACTAGGTTGGATAACATGCCCCTTGCAATTATGAAAAGGGTCCCTCTGACATAAGGGTCCCGCTGACATAAGGGTCCTGTTGACATAAGGGTCCTGCTGACATAAAGTCTGCCAACTCGGCCCACTCTTTAAAAATAGATAAACCACGATGATTTTTTTAAGGCCAACTCAACCCACTTATGAAAAAAGATGCAATCCCGTTGTATATCTATGTCTCTGCCCCACCTCAATACCCATCATGCCCATGAAAACCTTAGTGAAATGCTATAAACAAATTGCTGTTTAACTCATTTGAAATCCTTCAATTGTATGATTAATTTATGATTCAATTAACAGGTTTATTTTCAATCTTTATACAAATAACTATAAGCTTACAACTATAAAATTGTTCTCCAATCTCAGAGTCATCAATATAAATGATACGAAAATGTATTTGCAATTATATTCTAAGAATGTTAAACATCATTTTTTTCAATAAGTGGGGAAAGTTGACTGGGGAAACATTAACAGGATTTAACTCTTTTCACAACTGATGCGATTTTTTTAAAAAGTGGGGCAAGTTTGTCATTGTAATATTGTAACTTTCATTCATTCATAAATATCTATACAGTTCAGAGTTCACGCACGTGTTGTGTTGATGGACATAGCAGATAAGGTCGCGTCTTATTGCTTTATGTATTTGTGTTGATTAGTTAGCTCTAGCATTATATTAAAGTATGTTAATCAGTACACATGGCTTGTCTCTCACTTTTAAATATTTACTAGAACACACCCGCGAAATCGCGGGCATTCAGAGCGTAGTTTAAAGTATGTCAAGTGTTGTTGGAAGAATTTTGTAAAATATTGAATGACTGGAGAATTTCAGCAAAAGTATCATAAGTCATAGGTTATTGGGGACAGGAAAATGCTTTTTTTTTTTTATCCCTCCTCCTTTATTTCCAATATTCTAATTTTTTGGTTTTCTTTTAATTTCAATATGAACATACATTTAGTATGTTATGAACATTCAAGTAAGGAGACTGTAATTCAGTGGTTGTTGTTTGTTTGTATGTGTTACATATTTGTCTTTCGTTCATTTTTCTGTACATAAATAAGGTCGCTAGTTTTCTGGATTGAATTGTTTTACGTTGTCAGTTCGGGGTCTTTTAAAGCTGAGTATGCGGTATGGGCTTTGCTCGTTGTTGAAGGTCGTACGGTAACCTATAATTGTTAATATCTGTGTCATATTGGTCTCTTGTTGAGAGTTGTCTCAACATGGCAATCATACCACATCTTCTTTTTTTGTAATCAATGAATTTTGTAAAAGATTTAATGACTGGAGAATTTCAGAAAAGGTATCAAAAGTTCACATGAATATTTTTAGCGCTTATCTGTATAGATCTGTATATCATGAACATTCATTTAAATACTACTAGAACACACCCGTGATATCGCGGGTCCATGACTGAATTAAGGTATATAACTATGCGCAAGCCTTATTTTAGTATTAGTATTGTCATCTGATAAAGTCATGCCGATTATAAGATACACAGTTTTTCTCTGCTTTCAAATCTTTCTGTTTGAACCCGTCGAACTGGAACTTATCAATTATTGGTGATATTAATTATTTGGAAAACAAAGCGTCCTGGAATGGAGTATTTTTTAATCAACAACATTGTCCTATATTAGTTATAAATAAAGATGAATTCTTTGATTTGCTGTTTTACGTCATGTATGCCCACTAACAAATTGAAAACTGTTCCTCATTTTTAGTCTTGTTATCTTGGAAAGTCTTACTGATTAAAATACTACAATAGGTAGCTATTTGACAATTTAGTAGTGTCAACCCTGTGATTATGACCCGTGTATATAGCATATTAACCCTGAATACACCGTTTGGTGGTGCGCCTGTCAGATGCGAAACGTACAGATAAGTTAATAGGTAACAGGTGAATATACTATTGGTATCGGTATCGGACTCGACCCGGAACTTCTTAATTATTGGCAATATTAATTACGTGGAAAACAAAAGGGCCTGGAGTGGTGTAATTTTTAATCTACACCTTTGCACTATATTAGTTAAATATAAAGTTGAATTCTTTGATTCGTCGTTTTTACGTGATGACGGCTGACAAATTGGACCTCGTAATTTTAGTATTATAGATATAAATATAGTGTATTTTCTTTCAATTCTAAGTTTACTAATCGATCCATAGTGGTCATTGGTATAGTATACAGACCCTCTCTATTTAATAAACGCTGTGACTGCCGTGGATAGTAAACTTGAAAATGACAGCAGATAGAATTCTGAAAATACACTTTATTCTTTGTATATACATGTACGTTCAAAGTAAATAGAAAAGCGCAAACCGGAAATATAACCCGACTTAAAATTTCGTCCAATGACGGGACAATATCCGGATGCCTTTTTTCTCGTTTTTCTCCAAAAATAACTCAATCTGAATAATCATATGAATGGATGACAAATTGCACTATGCACTATATCTATTGGACACAGAGGCTCGTTGATCAATTAATTGTGGAAAGAAGAGAAGCGACACCGAAAAGGAGGTCTTCTCGTTTAATAGTATAGATAGGCTACCAACGTTACATTGGCGACGAGGATAAAAACAAAAGTTGGAAATGTTAAAAATGTATTTTTATGGATTTATTAATTAGTGACACTGATAATTAAACCATGGCTGCATCTTTGCCAAATTTTCCGAGTTTTCCGGTACATGAGAACAAGGCTGAAATAAGGTGGCGTAAGTGGATAAGTAGACTAGAAAATTTATTCATTGGATTAAACATAAAGGACAGCAAACGACAAAGAGCACTCTTGCTGCATTACGCTGGAGAAGATGTCAACGAAGTCTTTGATACCCTTGAAAATACAGGAGAAGACTTTGGTGCCGCTAAACAGAAGTTAACCGCTTACTTTGTTCCGAAAAAGAACACAAAATACGAGATTTGCAAATTTAGACAAGCCAAACAAACATCTGATGAAACTATCGACAGTTTTCACACAAGACTACGCCAGCTAGCTGTAAACTGTGAATTTACTGAACCATCTAAAGAAGTGAAATCGCAAATAATCCAAGGTTGTCATTCAACTAGACTTAGACGAAAGGCTCTTCGAGAAGACACGACCCTTGAAGGATTAATTTCATTAGCCAGAGCGTTAGAACTTTCCGAAAAACAGGCATCGGAAATTGTACAATCAGATAAACAATCCGCAAATGCTGTGAGAAAAGGAGTTGGAAAACGTCGAAACGGGCCACGATTTCTACAGACACAAACTGACCAAAACGTAAAGAAAAAGACTACTTGCAGAAACTGTGGAGGTGATTTCCCACATGCAAACAAGTGTCCGGCATTTGGAAAAAGTTGTAACTCTTGCAAAAAACTGAATCATTTCGCTTCTGTATGTAGATCCAAACGTATGGATGGAACTAGCACTTTCAAACGAAAAGTAAACACAGTTGACAATTACGAACATGACGATGCTCATGACAGCAGTTCTGACGATGGTTACATTTTTGGATTACGAGAAAATACTGTGAATAAAGTACAGAAAGGACAACCGAAAATAAACGTGAAAATCAATAATTCTAATGTGGATATTTTAATTGATACAGGATCAAGTATTAATGTTATTGATGAAAGCACATTCGAGAACATAAAGTGTAAACCCAAACTTTCTCACGCTGACTCTAAAGTCTTCGCATATGGATCAGATAAAAACTTGAAATTAATGGGAAAATTTCACGCTACAATAGAGACTGACCATAAAATAACAACCGCACCGGTGTATGTGACGAAAGGAAGATACGGGAATTTATTATCCTATGATACATCTGTTGACTTAAGCATAGTGCCAATTATTTCGGCAGTAGCAGATAAACATGAAATATTATGCAATAAATATAGCGATGTGTTCCATGGAATTGGAAAATTCAAAGATGAAAAAGTGAAAATTCATATTGAAGCAGAAATTGCGAAACATAGTATATTAGGGGATGTAATCCTTATGGTAGATCTAAATCCACATACAAACTGTAAAGAGTTAGATTTCATAACAAATGAAGTAGATGACAGTTTGGACAACTTTCTTCCCACTAATTATGTGGCAGATAGTGTATGCAAAGTTAGAAATACTCGAGTACACCAAAAAACTTATAACTATGGAAAATTAATACTTGACTTATGCACAGAATCTCAATTAAGAATCCTTAATGGAAGAACTCTTGGTGATTCAAAAGGTAAAATCACTTTCTATAATCATAATGGTGTGTCAATTGATGACTATTGTTTATGTTCATCTGAATTTTTACCAAGTATTGTCAATTTCAGTGTAGGACAATTTGAACCAACAATATCTGATCACTGTCCAATTTCAATAACTTTACATTCTCAATTAGTGAATAAGTCATGTGATAATTATGTTAAGCCAACTCTTAGAAGAGTTAAATGGACTACTAAACGAGAAGAAATTTTTAAGTCCAATATGTTGAAAGTGAACTTTAGAACTATAAATTCTGATGTAGATAATTTAACCCAAAATATAGATGCGAATAATATATGTAATTCCAATGTAACTCAAAGTGTTAATGACACCGTCTCCAGTATATCATCAATATTATACAATGCTGCTTTTTTAAGTAATACTAATAAGACCCCTGGTAAAGACAAGAGAAGTAAAAGAAGAAAAATAAAAAAGCCATATTATGATAATGAATGTGAATCTAAATATAGGTCCCTAAAGAGTCTGACTAGAAAATTATGTACTGAGCCCTGGAATACAGTCTTAGACACAAAGTATTATATCATAAAAAGGAACTGAATAAACTTATAAGGAAAAAATATAGACAATTTAGACATAAAATGATAAACCAGATTATAGATTCAAATAATAGCTGTCCAAATGATTTTTGGAAAACAATTAAGAAACTAAAAAAGGAGAACTTCAAGGATCCTAGTTCTAACATACAACCTAAAGAATAGTTTAAATATTTTAATAAATTAATGAATATTGATTATGATAAAAATGTATGTAATGATAAGAAAGAGTATACTACTTTTAAAGATTGTAACACATGTACTAATATGTTAAACAGTTCTATTACAACTGAGGAGGTGGTTATTGCAGCAAAATCTTTAAAGAATAATAAAGCAAGTGGTTCAGATTGTATTACAAATGACATGTTACAAATATCTTGTTATATGAATATTGATGTGTATGTAAAAATTTTTAATCTTATTCTTAAGTCTGGTATCTACCCAACTTTATGGAGAATTTTTTTTATTAAGCCCATTTTCAAGGGTGGGTGTTTTAATGATCCATCTAATTATCGAGGTATAGCCCTTTCAAGTTGTTAGGGAAATTTTTTTCTAAAAGTTTTACATAACAGATTAGAGAAGTATCTTGAAGGAAATGAACTTATATGTCGTGAGCAAATTGGATTCAGAAAGGGAAGTCGAACAAGTGATCATATTTTAACTCTAAAAATTATAATTGATAAAGCATTTAAATCATCAAAAAAGATATATGCCTGTTTCATTGATTTCAGGAAGGCATTTGATACTATTGATAGAGATGCCCTCTTTTACAAATTGTCTTATTACAACATAGATGGTCCCTTTTTTAGTATAATGAAAGATATGTATAAAGAGGTTTTGTACTCGGTAAAGATCTCGGAAGGTATCACTGATTTTTTTAATTCCTCAGTTGGGGTAAAACAAGGGTGTATCTTAAGCCCTACATTATTTTCTTTATATATTAATGATTTACCATCTATTTTTGACTCAACATGTGAACCACCCAAGGTAAATGATAATGATATATCATGTCTGTTATATGCTGATGATTTAGTTCTTATTTCTGAATCGGCTCATGGCTTACAAAAATGCCTTGACAAGCTTAGTTTATATTGCACTAGTTGGGATTTAACAGTAAATCTTGACAAAACCAAAGTTATGATTTTTAACAAATCAGGTAAAAAACTTATAAAAGACAAGTTTGTTTTTAGTGATAATATTTTGGAACACTGTACAGAATATAAATATTTGGGTATACTGTTTAAACCATCTGGTAGTTTTACATAGGCAGTGAGACTTCTTTGTAAAAAAGCCTCAAAAGCTATATTTTGTATTAGAAAACTGTTATTTTCTGAAAATATCAATGTATTACCTCACTTAAAGCTTTTTGATGCTTGTGTTAAACCTATACTTCTTTATTGTAGCGAAGTTTGGTCTCTGTATATGATAAAAGATATTACAAATCTAGAGTCAAAATATTGGTCATTGGCTACCATCAAAGTCCAAATTAAATTTGCAAAAACTTTAATTCGAGTAAATAAATCAGCTGTCAATTTAGCAGTACCAGCTGAACTTGGTATGTATCCAGTTTTTATAGAAGCTTTAAAACTGTCAATTGGCTTCTGGTTGCACGTCATAAAATCTGATAACAATTGTTTACTAAAAGATGTATATTGTTCCAACCTGCAATTAACCAATGGATTTGCTAAAAAGATTGAACAGTTACTTGCTACATTAAATTTTTCACATGTTTGGAAAAATCATGATACTATTTCAAAAAAGCGTTTATTATATGCAATTCATACCAAACTTAATGATAGATATCTTAATTATTGGAAAGAAAATATATTTTGTGATAATAAATCAGTACATGGTAATAAGCTGAGAACATATAGACAGCTTTAAGAAAATTATAAATTGGAAACCTATTTATTGTTAAATATAGACAGAAAAGTAATAGGGCATTTTGCTAAAATTCGTATTAGTAATAGTGTTCTTAGAATTGAACAAGGGCGTCACACTAAAACCCCTGTAGAAGAAAGAATTTGTCCTTTGTGTCTTTTAGAAGTAGAAGATGAATTTCATTTCACTTTAAAATGTACAAAACTAAATATAATTAGAGACCAACTGTTTTCCAGAATTAGTGAAATAGTTCCCTCTTTTTTCAATATGACTAATGAAGCAAGATCAATTATCATGATTATTGTTAAATTTATAAGCGACATGTACATTTCTAGAAATGCTTTATCAAGCACTAAATAACTTTGTGGTACCACCTCCTCATATAATGTTTATAAATTTGGTATGATATACATGTATATATGTTTGTATGTTTGTGTATAACAAATTTGTATTGTCTTGATATCAATCCTGTAATTTTGGATTTTAAACCAATAAAAATTACTTACTTACTTACTTACTTACTTATTGATGGAAGTATAAAACCTGTAATTCAACCACATAGGCGAATTCCGTTTCACATTCGAAAGCAAGTAGAACCAGAACTTGAGAAACTCGAAAAACAGGATATAATAGAAAAGGTGATTGGACCAACACCTTGTGTGTCCCCGATAGTTGTGGCCCCTAAACCAAAAATCAAAAACGAAATTCGACTATGCGTGGATATGAGGGAACCGAACAAGGCTATTTTGCGTTCACGTCATATTACACCAACACTTGATGATATGATATTGGGTTTAAACGGATCTAAAGTTTTCTCGAAAATGGACCTTCGAAGTGGACATCATCAATTGGAGTTAAACGGAGAATCCCGGAACATCACAACCTTCACGACACACGTAGGATTACGGAGATATAAACGACTCAGTTTTGGTGTTTCATCAGCCGCAGAGTTATTCCAAAACACACTGAGTAATGCACTTGAAGGATTAGATATGGAGTCCGAAATATTTCTGATGATATGATCGTATTTGGAAGAAACCAGGACGAACATGATAAACGATTAGAAAAACTATTTGCACGACTTAGATAGAAGAACTTGACATTGAATAAGGCAAAATATGAATTTGATAAGAACAAACTTGAATTCTATGGTCATATTTTCAGTGCAGATGGCATATCAGCCGATCCAAGAAAATACGCGCTATCAGGAACACGACAATACCGAAAGACGTAAGTGAAATCCGTAGTTTCCTAGCAATGACTAATTATGTTGGACGTTTCATACCAAATTACTCAACTATAACTGAACCGCTCCGCAGATTAACAAAGCAGAATTCCAAGTGGGCTAGACATCTGAACAGGAATCATTTGACAAGCTAAAGAATAAACTTGTTGCTGACCGTGTGATGTCATACTTTGACCCTAATAAAGAAACAATGTTGATAGTAGATGCAAGTCCCGTTGGATTAGCTGGATTACTAGTATTACATGTATTAACACAAAATGGAAAAATAATCGCATACGGAAGCCGATCTTTGACAGACGTTGAATCACGCTATTCGCAAACAGAAAAGGAAGCATTAGCAATTGTATGGGCAATTGAACATGTTCACCTTTATTTGTACGGACAATCATTTACATTGGTATCCGATCACCAACCGCTTGAAACTATATTCAACAGTCCAAAGGCAAAAACACCAGCACGCATTGAACGATGGAGATTAAGATTACAGGGATATATTTCAAAGTACAGTACAAACCAGGAAAGGTGAACGCAGCCGATTATTTATCAAGACATCCGACCCCGAATACATCAATCGCATGTAAACATTCACAATTAGCTGAAGAATATGTCCGATATTTAACTGACAACGCTGTGCCGAAGGCAATGACCCTTAATGAGATAGCTGAAAGTACACAAAAAGATAAAGATCTGCAAACCGTAATTACTGCAATAAAATCAAACAGGTGGGACAAGTATGAGAGTAATACGCTAGATACATTCTCAAGATTAAGATACGAATTAACAGTCGTTCCCGTTAATGATAAGGAGATCATACTGCATGATAATAGAATCGTTATTCCGAAAGATTTACAGATGCGTGTAATTGACCTTGCACATGAAGGACACCAGGGCATGGTACGTACAAAATAGTTGTTACGCGAAAAGGTATACTTCCCTGGAATAGACAAACTTGTAGAACAAACGTGTAAATCATCTATACCATGTTTAGCGTCAACCCCGAAAAATGTTTTCGAACCATTACAAATGTCTGAGATACCGAATAATGTATGGGAGAATCTCAGCATGGATTTTTCTGGACCGTTTCCGAATGGATATTTCGTTATGGTTATAATTGATGAATACTGAAGATATCCTGTAATAGAAACTTTAACCAGTTTAACCGCAAAATCTGTCATACCGCTATTAGACAAAACCTTCTCAATTTTTGGAATACCGAAAGAACTGAAAACAGACAACGGACCGCCGTTTAATTCAGGAGAGTTCCGAAATTTTGCAGATAACATGGGTTTTAAGCACCGCAAAATAACTCCGTTATGGCCTCGCGCTAATGCGGAAAGTGAAAGATTTATGAGAACTATAGGGAAAGCAATTCGTGCAGCTCAAACGGAACATCGCAGTTGGAAGCAAGAAATACACACATTTCTTCGCAATTATAGAGCAACACCACACTCAACAACTAACGTGTACCCGGCAGAACTTTTATTTGGAAGGAAGATTAATACCAAAATGCCGAACATTTCAATAAACAACCAAGCCGACAGTGAAGTTCGAAAAGAAGACCAAAAGAACAAAAGTAAAATAAAAACATACTTCGAGAAAAAACATTCAGTAAAAGTACCTGATTTTACAGTAGGAGATACCGTACTAGTTAAACAGGAAAAAAAGATAAACTATCTACCCCGTACAATCCTCAACCATTAACTATCAAACATAAAAAGGGTAGTATGATTACGGCAACGAACGAACAACTAAAAGATATAACTCGAAATTCGTCACACTTCAAAAGGGTTGGAAAATCTAAATTAATGACTGATGAGGAAATAGAAGAAATCATTGATGATGACATTATACCAAACACAGCATTGAGAAGATCATCACGGGAAAAACAAACGACGAAACATCTCGGTGAGTATGTGCGTTAAAGAGCTGTGTTACATGCATACTAATCCTGTGCTCTTTCTGATGTATCAGTTAGGTTTGATGTTGATTTATATGTATGTGAATTTATGATACAAATCAATTTTGTGGAATTTACTATTCACACTCGTTACGTAATGATAGCCTTATCAGATTGATCAGACGATCCACTAATTATATTGACATTACAGTACGCGTACCGAATAATTTACATTTATCACAGACTATAAAGTTCTAATTTTCTATTGATACAATTTTATGCATCTTATCACTTTATTTGTTTACACAGAAAGTGAAAGATTTTATGACTACACAGACAGTAATATAATTAATTAAAGCAGAGTTTTAATCTGAGAAAAGAAGAGATGTAATATTGTAACTTTCATTCATTCATAAATATCTATACAGTTCAGAGTTCACGCACGTGTTGTGTTGATTGACATAGCAGATAAGGTTGCGTCTTATTGCTTTATGTTGTGTTGATAAGTTAGCTCTAGCATTATATTAAAGTATGTTAATCAGTACACATGGCTTGTCTCTCACTTAATATATATAGGCTACCAACGTTACAGTCATGTTTGTGAAAAAGTGGGGCGATTAAGTGTGGGGTGTTTTGCCCCGCTTCACAAAATATGCCAAATCAGACGGGAGAACTGAAACAAAACTGTCCTAACTTCCCCCTCTCTCCGAACATCCCCGGTACTACATGTTATATCAGATTTAAATGAAAATTTTAACTTACACAAAAATACTAAGTATTTTTTTTATTACCATGCTTATTCATGTTATTGATATATCAAATTCCTTTGATTGTGTGATTATTGCCATTATTACATTGTGTACTAATCAACTTGTTTAATATATATAATATTAATTTTTTGTTGTTGTGTTATGTATCGTATTGTAAAAATTTACATTAGTTTGCACTGGTACAAGGTTTTTTTTATGTGGTACAAGTTTGCACTGGTATGATTTTTTTTAGTGGTACGAGTTGACATTGGTACGAGTTTACAATTGTACGAGATACCTATAATTATTAGTTAAAAACTTCTATTTGTTGTATAATTATTTGGACTACATATCATGCATATGTAGGTATAACCTGGTCCAAATAATTATGACGTCTGGCAAGGCTATTTTTATTTTTTTTCTGGTAGGAAGGCGTCCCAGAAAAAAAAAATAGCCTTGCCAGATGTCATAATCATTTGGACTAGATATAACCATGATAAAACATCACGTTATTTACCGTCTTGTGTGACAAATTTCAGTCTTGACCAGCAGATAATAGCTTCTTCATAGTTTTCACGTTATAAGCAGTATTAAGTCTACCCTTTTGCTGCTCAATCCAGTTTGTAAAGAATAAAATAAATCATTGTCTTCAAATCATAAACTTACTTGTCTTACTTTTGTTTGTTTTGAAGGGAAACATAAGTCGAGGGAAAGAGACCAACGTTATATTCTTAAATATGTATTTCCTTCCAATGGTGGGACACCTCCTCGGTGTATGCGCTAAACTGGCCAACGGGGACCTCTCCAATTATGCTTCAATGATTCCCTATATAATCAACCAATTTTTTACCACGAAACAGGGGGGGGGGGGGGGGGGTTGGATCCGCCCATGTTCAGGGCTGATGTTATAGCTTAGGTAGCACTCCACAGTTAGGTGTGTAGTTTAGCATCTTGGCCCCTGTGAATTTTTCAAATATGAGAGCTAGTGTGCAATAAAATTCATTTTTGGATAGCTGAGTATTAAAATAGCCTTTGTTATGTGGTTATATGAACATCAAGGTAATGTAATGTATCTGATTAGTTATCAAAAGTACCAGGATTATAATTTTATACGCCAGACGCGCGTTTCGTCTACATAAGACTCATCAGTGACGCTCAGATCAAAATAGTTAAAAAGCCAAACAAATACAAAGTTGAAGAGCATTGAGGACCCAAAATTCCAAAAAGTTGTGCCAAATACGGCTAAGGTAATCTACTCCTGGGGTAAGAAAATCCTTAGTTTTTCGAATAATTCAAAGTTTTGTAAACAGAAAATTTATAAAAATGACCATATAATTGATATTCATGTCAACACCGAAGTGCTGACTACTGGGCTGGTGATACCCTCGGGGACGAAACGTCCACCAGCAGTGGCATCGACCCAGTGGTGTAAATACTAGTAGTTATCAAAAGTACCAGGATTATAATTTTATACGCCAGACGCGCGTTTCGTCTACATAAGACTCATCAGTGACGCTCAGATCAAAATAGTTAAAAAGCCAAACAAATACAAAGTTGAAGAGCATTGAGGACCCAAAATTCCAAAAAGTTGTGCCAAATACGGCTAAGGTAATCTACTCCTGGGGTAAGAAAATCCTTAGTTTTTCGAATAATTCAAAGTTTTGTAAACAGAAAGTTTATAGAAATGACCATATAATTGATATTCATGTCAACACCGAAGTGCTGACTACTGGGCTGGTGATACCCTCGGGGACGAAACGTCCACCAGCAGTGGCATCGACCCAGTGGTGTAAATAGTTATCAAAAGTACCAGGATTATAATTTTATACGCCAGACGCGCGTTTCGTCTACATAAGACTCATCAGTGACGCTCAGATCAAAATAGTTAAAAAGCCAAACAAATACAAAGTTGAAGAGCATTGAGGACCCAAAATTCCAAAAAGTTGTGCCAAATACGGCTAAGGTAATCTACTCCTGGGGTAAGAAAATCCTTAGTTTTTCGAATAATTCAAAGTTTTGTAAACAGAAAATTTATAAAAATGACCATATAATTGATATTCATGTCAACACCGAAGTGCTGACTACTGGGCTGGTGATACCCTCGGGGACGAAACGTCCACCAGCAGTGGCATCGACCCAGTGGTGTAAATAGTTATCAAAAGTACCAGGATTATAATTTTATAAGCCAGACGCGCGTTTCGTCTACATAAGACTCATCAGTGACGCTCAGATCAAAATAGTTAAAAAGCCAAACAAATACAAAGTTGAAGAGCATTGAGGACCCAAAATTCCAAAAAGTTGTGCCAAATACGGCTAAGGTAATCTACTCCTGGGGTAAGAAAATCCTTAGTTTTTCGAATAATTCAAAGTTTTGTAAACAGAAAATTTATAAAAATGACCATATAATTGATATTCATGTCAACACCGAAGTGCTGACTACTGGGCTGGTGATACCCTCGGGGACGAAACGTCCACCAGCAGTGGCATCGACCCAGTGGTGTAAATACTAGTAGTTATCAAAAGTACCAGGATTATAATTTTATACGCCAGACGCGCGTTTCGTCTACATAAGACTCATCAGTGACGCTCAGATCAAAATAGTTGAAAAGCCAAACAAATACAAAGTTGAAGAGCATTGAGGACCCAAAATTCCAAAAAGTTGTGCCAAATACGGCTAAGGTAATCTACTCCTGGGGTAAGAAAATCCTTAGTTTTTCGAATAATTCAAAGTTTTGTAAACAGAAAATTTATAAAAATGACCATATAATTGATATTCATGTCACCACCGAAGTGCTGACTACTGGGCTGGTGATACCCTCGGGGACGAAACGTCCACCAGCAGTGGCATCGACCCAGTGGTGTAAATAGTTATCAAAAGTACCAGGATTATAATTTTATACGCCAGACGCGCGTTTCGTCTACATAAGACTCATCAGTGACGCTCAGATCAAAATAGTTAAAAAGCCAAACAAATACAAAGTTTAAGAGCATTGAGGACCCAAAATTCCAAAAAGTTGTGCCAAATACGGCTAAGGTAATCTACTCCTGGGGTAAGAAAATCCTTAGTTTTTCGAATAATTCAAAGTTTTGTAAACAGAAAATTTATAAAAATGACCATATAATTGATATTCATGTCACCACCGAAGTGCTGACTACTGGGCTGGTGATACCCTCGGGGACGAAACGTCCACCAGCAGTGGCATCGACCCAGTGGTGTAAATAGTTATCAAAAGTACCAGGATTATAATTTTATACGCCAGACGCGCGTTTCGTCTACATAAGACTCATCAGTGACGCTCAGATCAAAATAGTTAAAAAGCCAAACAAATACAAAGTTGAAGAGCATTGAGGACCCAAAATTCCAAAAAGTTGTGCCAAATACGGCTAAGGTAATCTACTCCTGGGGTAAGAAAATCCTTAGTTTTTCGAATAATTCAAAGTTTTGTAAACTGAAAATTTATAAAAATGACCATATAATTGATATTCATGTCAACACCGAAGTGCTGACTACTGGGCTGGTGATACCCTCGGGGACGAAACGTCCACCAGCAGTGGCATCGACCCAGTGGTGTAAATAGTTATCAAAAGTACCAGGATTATAATTTTATACGCCAGACGCGCGTTTCGTCTACATAAGACTCATCAGTGACGCTCAGATCAAAATAGTTAAAAAGCCAAACAAATACAAAGTTGAAGAGCATTGAGGACCCAAAATTCCAAAAAGTTGTGCCAAATACGGCTAAGGTAATCTACTCCTGGGGTAAGAAAATCCTTAGTTTTTCGAATAATTCAAAGTTTTGTAAACAGAAAATTTATAAAAATGACCATATAATTGATATTCATGTCACCATCGAAGTGCTGACTACTGGGCTGGTGATACCCTCGGGGACGAAACGTCCACCAGCAGTGGCATCGACCCAGTGGTGTAAATAGTTATCAAAAGTACCAGGATTATAATTTTATACGCCAGACGCGCGTTTCGTCTACATAAGACTCATCAGTGACGCTCAGATCAAAATAGTTAAAAAGCGAAACAAATACAAAGTTGAAGAGCATTGAGGACCCAAAATTCCAAAAAGTTGTGCCAAATACGGCTAAGGTAATCTACTCCTGGGGTAAGAAAATCCTTAGTTTTTCGAATAATTCAAAGTTTTGTAAACTGAAAATTTATAAAAATGACCATATAATTGATATTCATGTCAACACCGAAGTGCTGACTACTGGGCTGGTGATACCCTCGGGGACGAAACGTCCACCAGCAGTGGCATCGACCCAGTGGTGTAAATAGTTATCAAAAGTACCAGGATTATAATTTTATACGCCAGACGCGCGTTTCGTCTACATAAGACTCATCAGTGACGCTCAGATCAAAATAGTTAAAAAGCCAAACAAATACAAAGTTGAAGAGCATTGAGGACCCAAAATTCCAAAAAGTTGTGCCAAATACGGCTAAGGTAATCTACTCCTGGGGTAAGAAAATCCTTAGTTTTTCGAATAATTCAAAGTTTTGTAAACAGAAAATTTATAAAAATGACCATATAATTGATATTCATGTCAACACCGAAGTGCTGACTACTGGGCTGGTGATACCCTCGGGGACGAAACGTCCACCAGCAGTGGCATCGACCCAGTGGTGTAAATAGTTATCAAAAGTACCAGGATTATAATTTTATACGCCAGACGCGCGTTTCGTCTACATAAGACTCATCAGTGACGCTCAGATCAAAATAGTTAAAAAGCCAAACAAATACAAAGTTGAAGAGCATTGAGGACCCAAAATTCCAAAAAGTTGTGCCAAATACGGCTAAGGTAATCTACTCCTGGGGTAAGAAATCCTTAGTTTTTCGAATAATTCAAAGTTTTGTAAACAGAAAATTTATAAAAATGACCATATAATTGATATTCATGTCAACACCGAAGTGCTGACTACTGGGCTGGTGATACCCTCGGGGACGAAACGTCCACCAGCAGTGGCATCGACCCAGTGGTGTAAATAGTTATCAAAAGTACCAGGATTATAATTTTATAAGCCAGACGCGCGTTTCGTCTACATAAGACTCATCAGTGACGCTCAGATCAAAATAGTTAAAAAGCCAAACAAATACAAAGTTGAAGAGCATTGAGGACCCAAAATTCCAAAAAGTTGTGCCAAATACGGCTAAGGTAATCTACTCCTGGGGTAAGAAAATCCTTAGTTTTTCGAATAATTCAAAGTTTTGTAAACAGAAAATTTATAAAAATGACCATATAATTGATATTCATGTCAACACCGAAGTGCTGACTACTGGGCTGGTGATACCCTCGGGGACGAAACGTCCACCAGCAGTGGCATCGACCCAGTGGTGTTAATAGTTATCAAAAGTACCAGGATTATAATTTTATACGCCAGACGCACGTTTCGTCTACATAAAACTCATCAGTGACGCTCAGATCAAAATAGTTAAAAAGCCAAACAAATACAAAGTTGAAGAGCATTGAGGACCCAAAATTCCAAAAAGTTGTGCCAAATACGGCTAAGGTAATCTACTCCTGGGGTAAGAAAATCCTTAGTTTTTCGAATAATTCAAAGTTTTGTAAACAGAAAATTTATAAAAATGACCATATAATTGATATTCATGTCACCACCGAAGTGCTGACTACTGGGCTGGTGATACCCTCGGGGACGAAACGTCCACCAGCAGTGGCATCGACCCAGTGGTGTAAATAGTTATCAAAAGTACCAGGATTATAATTTTATACGCCAGACGCGCGTTTCGTCTACATAAGACTCATCAGTGACGCTCAGATCAAAATAGTTAAAAAGCCAAACAAATACAAAGTTGAAGAGCATTGAGGACCCAAATTTCCAAAAAGTTGTGCCAAATACGGCTAAGGTAATCTACTCCTGGGGTAAGAAAATCCTTAGTTTTTCGAATAATTCAAAGTTTTGTAAACAGAAAATTTATAAAAATGACCATATAATTGATATTCATGTCAACACCGAAGTGCTGACTACTGGGCTGGTGATACCCTCGGGGACGAAACGTCCACCAGCAGTGGCATCGACCCAGTGGTGTAAATAGTTATCAAAAGTACCAGGATTATAATTTTATACGCCAGACGCGCGTTTCGTCTACATAAGACTCATCAGTGACGCTCAGATCAAAATAGTTAAAAAGCCAAACAAATACAAAGTTGAAGAGCATTGAGGACCCAAAATTCCAAAAAGTTTTGCCAAATACGGCTAAGGTAATCTACTCCTGGGGTAAGAAAATCCTTAGTTTTTCGAATAATTCAAAGTTTTGTAAACAGAAAATTTATAAAAATGACCATATAATTGATATTCATGTCAACACCGAAGTGCTGACTACTGGGCTGGTGATACCCTCGGGGACGAAACGTCCACCAGCAGTGGCATCGACCCAGTGGTGTAAATAGTTATCAAAAGTACCAGGATTATAATTTTATAAGCCAGACGCGCGTTTCGTCTACATAAGACTCATCAGTGACGCTCAGATCAAAATAGTTAAAAAGCCAAACAAATACAAAGTTGAAGAGCATTGAGGACCCAAAATTCCAAAAAGTTGTGCCAAATACGGCTAAGGTAATCTACTCCTGGGGTAAGAAAATCCTTAGTTTTTCGAATAATTCAAAGTTTTGTAAACAGAAAATTTATAAAAATGACCATATAATTGATATTCATGTCACCACCGAAGTGCTGACTACTGGGCTGGTGATACCATCGGGGACGAAACGTCCACCAGCAGTGGCATCGACCCAGTGGTGTAAATAGTTATCAAAAGTACCAGGATTATAATTTTATACGCCAGACGCGCGTTTCGTCTACATAAGACTCATCAGTGACGCTCAGATCAAAATAGTTAAAAAGCCAAACAAATACAAAGTTGAAGAGCATTGAGGACCCAAAATTCCAAAAAGTTGTGCCAAATACGGCTAAGGTAATCTACTCCTGGGGTAAGAAAATCCTTAGTTTTTCGAATAATTCAAAGTTTTGTAAACAGAAAATTTATAAAAATGACCATATAATTGATATTCATGTCAACACCGAAGTGCTGACTACTGGGCTGGTGATACCCTCGGGGACGAAACGTCCACCAGCAGTGGCATCGACCCAGTGGTGTAAATAGTTATCAAAAGTACCAGGATTATAATTTTATACGCCAGACGCGCGTTTCGTCTACATAAGACTCATCAGTGACGCTCAGATCAAAATAGTTAAAAAGCCAAACAAATACAAAGTTGAAGAGCATTGAGGACCCAAAATTCCAAAAAGTTGTGCCAAATACGGCTAAGGTAATCTACTCCTGGGGTAAGAAAATCCTTAGTTTTTCGAATAATTCAAAGTTTTGTAAACAGAAAATTTATAAAAATGACCATATAATTGATATTCATGTCACCACCGAAGTGCTGACTACTGGGCTGGTGATACCATCGGGGACGAAACGTCCACCAGCAGTGGCATCGACCCAGTGGTGTAAATAGTTATCAAAAGTACCAGGATTATAATTTTATACGCCAGACGCGCGTTTCGTCTACATAAGACTCATCAGTGACGCTCAGATCAAAATAGTTAAAAAGCCAAACAAATACAAAGTTGAAGAGCATTGAGGACCCAAAATTCCAAAAAGTTGTGCCAAATACGGCTAAGGTAATCTACTCCTGGGGTAAGAAAATCCTTAGTTTTTCGAATAATTCAAAGTTTTGTAAACAGAAAATTTATAAAAATGACCATATAATTGATATTCATGTCAACACCGAAGTGCTGACTACTGGGCTGGTGATACCCTCGGGGACGAAACGTCCACCAGCAGTGGCATCGACCCAGTGGTGTAAATAGTTATCAAAAGTACCAGGATTATAATTTTATACGCCAGACGCGCGTTTCGTCTACATAAAACTCATCAGTGACGCTCAGATCAAAATAGTTAAAAAGCCAAACAAATACAAAGTTGAAGAGCATTGAGGACCCAAAATTCCAAAAAGTTGTGCCAAATACGGCTAAGGTAATCTACTCCTGGGGTAAGAAAATCCTTAGTTTTTCGAATAATTCAAAGTTTTGTAAACAGAAAATTTATAAAAATGACCATATAATTGATATTCATGTCAACACCGAAGTGCTGACTACTGGGCTGGTGATACCCTCGGGGACGAAACGTCCACCAGCAGTGGCATCGACCCAGTGGTGTAAATAGTTATCAAAAGTACCAGGATTATAATTTTATACGCCAGACGCGCGTTTCGTCTACATAAGACTCATCAGTGACGCTCAGATCAAAATAGTTAAAAAGCCAAACAAATACAAAGTTGAAGAGCATTGAGGACCCAAAATTCCAAAAAGTTGTGCCAAATACGGCTAAGGTAATCTACTCCTGGGGTAAAAAAATCCTTAGTTTTTCGAATAATTCAAAGTTTTGTAAACAGAAAATTTATAAAAATGACCATATAATTGATATTCATGTCAACACCGAAGTGCTGACTACTGGGCTGGTGATACCCTCGGGGACGAAACGTCCACCAGCAGTGGCATCGACCCAGTGGTGTAAATAGTTATCAAAAGTACCAGGATTATAATTTTATACGCCAGACGCGCGTTTCGTCTACATAAGACTCATCAGTGACGCTCAGATCAAAATTGTTAAAAAGCCAAACAAATACAAAGTTGAAGAGCATTGAGGACCCAAAATTCCAAAAAGTTGTGCCAAATACGGCTAAGGTAATCTAGGCTGTTTTCTGTATGACAGTCCGTATTTGCATGTCCCTATCATACTGTTACGTCCTGTTAATTAACTTATTCATGTTATCATTGTTTTCTATTTATGCACCATGTTTATAATGTTGTTTTACTATTGTGTATGTCTGTTAATAATTATTATCGTTGACCTGTTTCCCTATAGGAAACAGGTTTACATTTGTTTCACATGATTGACTTTATGTTGCTGATTTACCTTGTATGAGTGTATTATGATAACACGTGATTGGTCAGTTCTACTATAAAACGCGTCTGAAATTACACTTGGGTGTTAAATATAAATTATTTAATGCCCAAAAAGGCGCAAGCCAGGGCCGACCGTGCAAGGGCTGTATAGCCAGTCAAGGTCGTTAAAAACTTTCATTTGTCTTGGGTGTTCAGGCTGTCGATATACACAGAACGTTACGAACCCTTGGTGAAGGCAGCCATAACAATTATGATTAAGTTATAATTAATTAGTAGACATTGGCTACAACCCATAATTGTGGTTAAAGATACCCAATTATTGTGGTTAATGATAACCAGAAACTGTGGTATAACTATACCAATAACTGTGTCGGTTAAAGTATCCCACTAAATATGGTTAAAGTATACCAATAGCTGAGGTTAAACTATACCAAGAATTGTGGTTAGAACTGACCAGTTGTTTTTGTCATTGTACATTAAGACTTGTTACTATTACTATAATTAAAGCAGTCGATACTATCCGACCGCTAATAAAATCACTTTTCCTTAGAAGATCTTGAGTTATCTTGCCATATTAACGATATTTGTTCATGCTCGCAACTGAGACACTTAATGCACTGAACCCAAAATTGTAGCGAAAGGCGAGCTCGTTACATTGGTACCTCCGACGGGACACTTTAAAAAAAAAAGTGTTTTCAAATTAAATATTTATACATAAATTTATTTTGTCGTAAAAATGGCTGAGGTTAATGAATTTGAAGAAGGATATTTGAGTCAGTCTGATCCTCATACTGAAGAGGATTTAGATAAAACTGAACCTAGATCTGGTACAGGACGAAGGTCAGAAAATGAGCAAATGGTTGAATGCATATTTGGGATGGTTTATAAAGAAATTCACTCAAATAAGATTTCTTTCAATGCTGTATGTGACAATATCACCAGTCAGTTCTCAGACTTAGTTGCAGCCATCAATACGATTGGTAATACTAATGTTAAGGAAACACAAGAAGTATTAGCTGATACGCAAAATAGTATGGGAAATACTATAGATACCTTGGCAAGTCACATGAGTTCTTTGGCGGAAACTGTAAAAATATTAAAACAAGAAGTGAAAGATTTGAGTCAATCACAAGTTGATTTAACACAAAAAGTAGAATGTCTGTCCAAGTCAATAGAGGTTACAGATAAAACTGAATCAATTAAAATACAACAACCACCACTTAATGATACTGGTAATACAAGTCTACAACCTTACCTGACGGCGAAGTATCTAAGTTAAGATGGGAGTCCATTAGCATGATTCCAGACACGCCTCAATAGACCACTTTCGAGTTCATCCGTCACCGGAAAAAACTCGTCAATTATACGCGCCTTTATCACCGTCATTTGTGCGTTTAGGGGCGTCGTCACTTCCCTTCCATGTTGAGCGAGTAGTTGGAAAACTATAATTCTATATTGTACGAATTATTCGGCAAATTGAATTCTCAAAATTGACAATCAACACTGCTGTCATTGGGGAATTGTCAGTGAGTACCTACAGAGCAACCATTATTTCTAGTTTATCCTGCACAAAGACGATCACTAAGACGCTTGATGAACGTAAATAGTGCAGGGATACAGGCGACCCCCTCTGTCTGGTAAATGACGTCATAAAGGCGTGCATAATTGTCGAGTTTTTGCCGGTGACGGATGAACTCGAAAGTGGTCTATTGGAAAACTAAAAGAGTGATATTCCAATCAATGAAACCAAGTTTCGGTTCACTACTACTAGTATTAGGGAGTACCCAAGCAGATGATAAATCTCGAACAGAGGTTAAAACTCTTAAAACAAGTATAAATACATCGCCAGATTTTTCCTCAGGGCAGATAAAAATTTAGCCACCTCCTTTTGATGGTACAGAAGATTGGGAAGAATATGTTTCCCAATTTGAAATTTTGGCCGATTTAAATAAATGGGAAATCCATAGTAAAGGTCTTTACTTAGCTAGCAGTTTAAAAGGTTCTGCAAGGGCAGTTTTGAGTGATTTTAACCAAGTTTAGCGACGAGATAATGATTAACTAAGGATGGCTTTAGCTCGAAAGTTTGGAAGTGAATTCAAGTCGGAAATGTACAGGGCACAGCTCCAATGTCGTTTTCGAAAAAGAGATGAGTCAATATCAGAACTTGCCACTTCTATAATGAAACTTACTAGACAAGCATAACCAAAAGCAAATACAGGGTTGCCCGATACGCTGTCAGTTGATTACTTTATAGATGCTCTTGACAACCAAGATGTGAGAATACGTCTCCGACAATTGCAAACGCAACCGGAGAGTATCAGTCACGCTGAAACACTTGCTATTCGTTTAGAAACATACAAATCCGCAGATAGGGCTAGGCATAGGACTGTTTGCATTACCACTGAAGAAAATCAGACAAAACTGACGTAAAAACAGAACTAGTTCCTCTCTTAAAAAATTTGATGAAGACAGTGAAAGACGAAATTTCTTCCATTATTTTCATCAAAAACAACAAGGGAAGAAAAGTTACTTCCAAAAGAATCAAAACAATAACGATAAGGGACAAAAACAGAACAATCAACCAGGAAATAGATTCTTTCCGGAAAATGAAAGTAAAAAGGGACAAGATAAGAAAGATGGTCCCAAAACAGAGGATGGTTAAATGTCTGAGAGAAACTAGGAAGGGTCGCGTCTAAGGGTCAGGACACGACACAGGTTTTATAATAAAGACCCAATGAAATTGTAGCCAGAACTTTATGGTCCAATGAAGAAATACTATTTTATACAACAGTAAAATTAATAATGTACCAGCTGTCAATATGTAAGTTGATACTGGTGCAACCATAACTATTTTGAGATCAGATATCCTATCATCTCACTTACCCAATTATGTAACAGAACACTTGGAAAAGGTTAATACAAATTTGTTAATGGCACCTGGAGAATCAACCCCATTTCTTGGTAAATGTAAAGTCGAATTCCATTTGTACGATGAACCATTTCAACATGAAGTTTGGTTTGCTGACATTTTGAACGAAGGGATGCTTGGTTTAGATTTTTAGCAAAATATATATGTGATATTTCGGTAAAGGACTATAATCTGACAATGGATAATAAAACTAAGATACCGTTGTTTGCTTCATGTATGGATAAAAGTTGTTGTCGGATCGTTATCGGGAAAACAACTACAGTTAATCCTGATACAGAAGTAATTCTGACAGGTATTCCTAGTAATCTTTTATCTAAATCGGAGTCCATGATGATTGAACCATCAGAGAGATTTACTGAAAATAATCATATGCTTTTGGCAAGATCACTTTTGAAAACTGACCGCAAGCATTTCCCTTTAAGAATATTAGATGCATCTGATAAACCTTTAGTCTTAAAGAAGGGTCAATCAACTGTTGTTGGTGATATCATTGGTGGAGTGAACAGTACCCATCAAATCTCCAGTTGTTCTGTTGCAAATTGAAACTCAAAAATTAATTCCCGTGAGTTGAACTCACGACTGCTATATTCTGACACAAACAGTTAACTGTAGGTATTGTAAAAAGGTTGAACAAAAAGAGCTACAATTAATACAAAGTTGTGCCAAATACGGCTAAGGTAATCTACTCCTGGGGTAAGAAAATCCTTAGTTTTTCGAAAAATTCAAAGTTTTGTAAACAGAAAATTTGTAAAATGACCATGTAATTGATATTCATGTCAACACCGAAGTGCTGACTACTGGGCTGGTGATACCCTCGGGGACGAAACGTCCACCAGCAGTGGCATCGACCCAGTGGTGTAAATAGTTATCAAAAGTACCAGGATTATAATTTTATACGCCAGACGCGCGTTTCGTCTACATAAGACTCATCAGTGACGCTCAAACACCGATTCAGAAAGTATTGATGAGTCACTTACGCACAATGAAGAGGTCCGTGATGACCATCAACAACTTCTAAGTTTATTACATTATTATTGGAGCATAACACTCATCACCTCTCGGAAAGAACTACTAAGAAATATTTATCTGGTTATAATATCATTTAATTAGTAGAAGATGGAGATAGACCAGTGGTGTCAAATATTCCTAAGGATCTTCTCATTTTAAATTTTATTGAGGAAGATTAGTTGTATTCCATTTAGGGTTATGTGTCGTTTACCGGAGATTGGGATCATTTGATTGTGGTAGTTCTGAATGGCTACTGGTTCTTCCTTAACAGTTCAGACAGTTTGTGTTCAAATAGCTTCATTAAACCACAACATCTGGTCATCTTAGTGCTGCAAACAGTTGGTTAAATCAAAAGTAGTGTATTTGGTGTGGTATGCGTCAAGATGTGAAACAGTATTGTCGAATATGTTACAAATGCTAATCAAAGAAACAAACAATAAAAGTTGGTGCTCCTCTCAGTGTACATGGACCTTAACCAATAACCAAGACCAGTAACATTTATCTTTTTGTGTATGGCGAGTATTTTACCAAGTGAATGGACCCTTTCTGTTGAAAGGTCAATAGATGATATCAGTGACTGGTGTTTTAGTCAAGAATTTTTCGTGATCTTGTTTGTTGTTTCAAAAATGATACATTTTGACCAGGGTACTTATTAATAGTCCCAGGTCTTTAGAGAGATGTGGTGCATTCTTGAGATAGATAAAACTAGAACCACACCATTGCACCCGGGAAGTGATGGTGTGGACTGGTTGGGAGATTGAATCAGACAATGGAAGACATGTTGGCTCTCTTGTGTTGTGAAAACCATTAGAACTAGGACCGTGAACATTTTCGTCTGCTTTCGGTAGCATAAAGATTCTGTGAGGCACCCAAAATGTCGCAGTGTCGAGATGTTTGGTTGTGAACTGAATAATAAAACCGCAATTTACAATAGACTGTAAAGTTTCAAAAATTACATTTACCTTCAATTAGATGTGGAAGATTTTGAGAAACTGAAGATAGACAATTTATGAATTATTATAATGTGTTTAATTTCATTGTTTTATAATTCATGTTTGTGTTTGTTTTATATAATGGACTGAATAAGTTGATTAGTAAGTTCAATTATACCTAAAACATGCAGTGAAATCCATTTCTCTCGGGTTTTTTTTTATTCTGATCATATTCATCCTGTTTAAGGACAAACGCCAACTAAATGGGGGGGGGGGGGGGGCATTGTTACGTCCTGTTAATTAACTTATTCATGTTATCATTGTTTTCTATTTATGCACCATGTTTATAATGTTGTTTTACTATTGTGTATGTCTGTAAATAATTATTATCGTTGACCTGTTTACCTTTAGGAAACAGGTTTACATTTGTTTCACATGATTGACTTTATGTTGCTGATTTACCTTGTTTGAGTGTATTATGATATCACGTGATTGGTCAGTTCTACTATAAAACGCGTCTGAAATTACACTTGGGTGTTCAGTCTGTCGATATACACAGAACGATACGAACCCTTAATGAAGGCAGCCATGACAATTATAATTAAGTTATAATTAATTAGTAGACATTGGTTACAACCCATAATTGTGGTTAAAGATACCAAATTATTGTGGTTAATGATAACCAGAAACTGTGGTATAACTATACCAATAACTGTGTCGGTTAAAGTATCCCACTAAATATGGTTAAAGTATCCCAATAGCTGAGGTTAAACTTTACCAAGAATTGTCGTTAAAAATATACCAAGAATTGTGGTTAGAACTGACCAGTTGATTTTGTCATTGTATATTAAGACTTGTTACTATTACTATTATAAGTTATAGGGTTCGCCACTGACCTCATACGGATCCATAGAGGGTTAGTAAAATCCATAGGGGGTGAGGCCGGAGGCCGAGTCCCCTATGAATTTTATTCACCCTCTATGGATTCGTAGGGGGTCAGTAGTTAACCGTATAACGAATTTATAGGACGCTGGACTTTTTCTGCGGCGTTTTGTTGAAAAATAAACAATGAAACACAACAACATTAATAGATGACGTCGCCATTAACGCGTCATGAACCCCATATGAAACTTACTAACCCCATACGGTCTCATAGGGGGTCATCACGTGACGGCGTTTAACCAATCACGACGTGATATCTCATCTGTGGTCCGATAAAATTAAATCAGTCGATACTATCCGACCGCTAATAAAATCATTTATCCTTAGAAGATCTTGAGTTATCTAGCCATATTAACGATATTGGTTGATGCTCGCAACTGAGACACTTAATGCACTGAATCCAAAATTGTAGCGAAAGGCGAGCTCGTTACAATACATTGGTCCGGCAATTATTGTCATGTTTTTTACCCCCAACTTTTTAATGGAACGAACTTTGTGATTGGATTTTACGAAAAAAATGATGCGAAAGACACCCATTTTTTATTTGATCACTAGGAAGATTAAGGAAAACAGTTTCTAAAAAGGTATCACTCAAAGCCATTAAAATTCTAGTTTGATCTTAATTTTGGGGGGAAATGTGACACGTTCACCCCCCTTTTTGCAATATTTTATGGGAAATAAATGCAGAATGTTGCCATGGATACAGATAAAAGGAATTAATTTTCACCCCCTTTTAACTTTTGAAAATCAAATCTTTGGAAGCTACTGATTACATTCATATGCACATGTACAACACAAATAGTTAGGTTAATGTATTAGAAATCCAGGAATAGGAGATGATAAAATATTTTGTGGCTCATTTTTGATTTTGTTTTCTAACTGTGGAGTGCTACCTTATGTATCTGTATCTCATTCTATATCTGTATGGTTACGTCGCAGATACGGTAACCAATTCTGGCTTTAATAAAACGGGGTGAAGGCGCTGTCGATTTACTGACGTCTCGTGAGAGCAGATTTAAAGCTCTCAAGACAACGCTTGTTTCGCGCACAATAGTGTCCTCATTTCAACCAAGACGAACCATCACTGACAGCGAAAAGTTTGAAAATTACCAGGAAACAAACATAGTGGAAAAACAAGTGAGGAACAATACTAGGTGGTTTTGACATTCCCACCAGTAAACATGGTAAAACTCAGCAATACTCAAATCATTCTTTTTGTCCACAGTTATTAATTGGAATCCTCTTCAGGACGAATTCTAGTCAAATCGGTATCTGATAAAATCGGCACCTGGTCAAATCGGTACCCAGTATAGTCAAATCGGCACGTAGTCAAATAGGCAGCTGGTTAAATCAGTACCCGATGTAGTCATTCGGCACCCATGATAAATATATGTATTTTTTATCAAGTATTTTCAGAAAAATGTTGACTTATTTACATTATGTGGAGTTTCTGTAGGTTTTTTCCTGTTCATTTTTTAAAACGTGTATTCAAGGTATTGGATACTTTTAATGCATATTTTAACCAGTTGAGCATTTTGCACGATTGTTGGTTTAATGCTGTATAAAATTTCAAGAAAACCATCTTTCTTGCTAATTATTTTGCATGCGAGTTTGATTAGTGTTAGTACTGGAAAAGACTCATAGTTTTCCCTTTAACATGTTTAATTGCTTCAAATTTCCTCATAATTAAACAACAGCTTGAGTAGTGGCTTCGATCATTGTTTTATTTTATTAAGATTTTGAAGAAAAGAAAACATCAATGACTACCTGTACATGTATTGAGTTAAAACTTAAAACAACAAATATGTTAATTATGTAATAAGTTAAATATTCCGTATCAACTTCTCAAATAATACACGATGGTCTTAATGTATAGATTCTGCGTACTGATGTTGTTTATCATCTTAACAACATGTTTTATTGTTCTTTCATTTGTCTTTGTTCTAGTATCAATATTACTTTTACTGTTGAATGGTTTTATGTGATATCAGTTTGACGTGGCTCGGTACTTATACATCTCGTCAATGTGTTTGTATTGGCTTTCATTTTTTTGTGGTTTGTTTTGTATATGCGACTTTTTGTATTTCTTTTCTTCTTATTACGTGACTGTGTAATTCAAAAGATCCCGTCAGTATTATATTGGTCTATTATATGTCATTATGATATATTTCTATTATGAATTACTATATACGTTGAACCACAAACGTCAAAATCATTCAATCGCGAAGTGGTATTAACTATTTTTGGATGCTCATAAATTCTACCTATAACTTTTGTTCTAGTTTTAATATCGGTCTATTTCTGTAATTTATTCTTAAATACTTTTGATTTTTTTACCCTGTATGCTTACATTGCCTATGTAAATTTTAAAACTTAAACTTAAACGACAAATTTATGTGACGTATAAAATTTTCTGACGTCAGACACTCAACTCAATTAATGTGTTCGTAGATAGAAGATGTTTTTGTTTTCGGTTGAATTGTCCCCTTTTAAAATTGTTATACGACGATGACTGATGTACCCATATTTTGACTATTTTATTAATAGTGACTCTTTATTTAACGCATCATGTAAATATAACGGAATTTGATGAGACTGTTATTAAAGTGAGAGGGTTAGCGCTATAGAACCAGGTTTAATCCACCATTTTCCACATTTGAAAATACGTGTACCAAGTCAGGAATATGACAGTTCTTGTCCATTCGTTTTTGATGCGTTTTGTTATTTGATTTTGCCATGTGATTATGGACTTTCCTAATTGATTTTCCTCTGAGTTCAGTATTTTTGTGATTTTACTTTTTATTAATCAATTCACTGAAAAACACTAATCAAAACATCATTAATAGAATGTTGAGAAAACTTCAAACAAATAACTTGTGTATTCTAACTGCTTGATGGTTTTTTTTTTACATTTTTAGAATTATTTAAATATATTATTTGAAATATGATTGGATGCCGAATTGACTTTCAATAGATGCCGATTTGACTAAATGTTGATTTAACCAGATGCCAATATGACTTTTTCTATGGTTGCCGATTTGACTTGTACCCGTCTTGGTACTTAGTTGGTGTAAGTACATGACCAAATACGGCGTCTCTTGCCTCGGTTTGTGTGATGTTGGTTTGTTGGATTTGGGTAGCAGGTACAACAGCTGTTTTGTTTGCCATACACTGGTCGTAACGCTTGGCGTACCTTCTGCTGGTGGGTGGTGGTGTACTCTTTTTCAGGGCCGGCTTGGGTTTACTGGAGGATGCCTCTTGTTCCTTAGCCTTGGTCCATGTCAACTGTACTGTCACCTGGTTAGTACTTGCCGGGAACTTCTAGGCAGGTTCTTTACCAGACAACTTCATGGCTGCTAACAAAGCGTTCAATTCATCAGGGATTTCCATGATGATTTGTCTAAAAATTAAGTAGTATTAAGCTGTGATCAGTACGATTACGATGAATTGTTCACTTACGCCACTTTTATATGTGTTCAGTTGTCCCTGTAAGTAATGACTGTCATTGAACCATTGCACACTTACACCAATTTTATATGTGTTAGTTGTCGCTGTAAGATCTGACTGTCATTGAACCATTGCACACTAACACCACTTTTATATGTGTTCATTTGTCTCTGTAAGCTTTGCCTGTCATTGAACCATTGCATACTAACACCACTTTTATATGTGTTCATTTGTCTCTGTAAGCTTTGCCTGTCATTGAACCATTAAAATTGAGAATGAAAATTGGGAATGTGTCAAAGAGACAACAACCCAACCAAAAAAACAACAACAGCAGAAGGTCACCAACAGGTCTTCAATGTAGCGAGAAATTCCCGCACCCGGAGGCGTCCTTCAGCTGGCCCCTAAACAATATATATACTAGTTCAGTGATAATGAACGCCATACTAATTTCCAAATTGTACACAAGAAACTGAATTTTTTTTTTATTAAAATAATACAAGACTAACAAAGGCCAGAGGCTCCTGACTTGGGACAGGCGCTAAAATGAGGCGGGGTTAAACATGTTTGTGAGATCTCAACCCTCCCCCTATGCCTCTAACCAATGTAGAAAAGTAAACGCATAACAATACGCACATTCAAATTCAAATCAATCATAACTTATCAACTCATAACAATCACCACTTTTATATGTGTTCACTTGTCTCTGTAAGCTCTGACTGTCATTGAACCATTGCACACTTACACCACTTTTATATGTGTTCACTTGTCTCTGTAAGCTCTGACTGTCATTGAACCATTGCACACTTACACCACTTTTATATGTGTTCACTTGTCTCTGTAAGCTCTGACTGTCATTGAACCATTGCACACTTACACCACTTTTATATGTGTACACTTGTATCTGTAAGTTATGACTGTCATTGAAGCATTGCACACTTACACCACTTTTATATGTGTTCATTTGTCTCTGTAAGTAATGACTATCATTGAAGCATTGCACACTTATGCCACTTTTATATGTGTTCACTTGTCTCTGTAAGTTATGATTGTCATTGAAGCATTGCACACTTACACCACTTTTGATATGTTTGACATTGCACTATACAAATAAGTGGGAGTTTTGACTCTATAGCCATAAAACAAGGTTCAACTCGTCCTTTGTTTCTTCAAATGTCCTGTATTAAGTCCGGAATATGGCCGTTATCTACAGTCCGATTCTAAGTATGTAAGCGTTTTTTTTTGTTTTAGTTTATTGTGTCTGCTATTGCTGTTTAAGAAAATTTCACTCTTCGTATGAAAAAATTCAGACCAAAACATGGAACAAATCAAATAAGGTCACTATCAGGTAATCATGCCAAACTCACATGCATCCATTACAGTCATTCCATATACAATATATGGTCCGAGACCACAATTAATATAGGCCCTAGTGTTGACAGTGTGTTACTTTTTGCCATTTATTTTTATATCCAAATTTATTTCTCCATGTGTAATGCCTCAAATTGCAAGTAGGGGTGAAATTACACTGTAAAAGAATTTGGGTCCAGAATTTTAAAGGAAAGTAATGATTTGGTCCAGCTGAAAAAGGTTGAAAATTTGCACTTCGTAAGCTGTCAAAAGATTTCAAGACGCCCTAAACATACAATTGTCAATCTTTTGAGTTAAAGCCGATGAATTTTTCTATAATTTTGTTACAATTTTTCCCAAAAGTAGTACAACACACTGTAAAAGTTTCTTTTAGAATGCGCAGGTGGGATTTTTTTTATTTTCATTTTTATATGTTTAAAAGAAATACACTACGAAATAATTGTGACCTCGGACCATATAGTTATCCTGTTGTATACAGTTTTAAAAAAACGGACATAACCACTTTAACCTTGATCACTGGTGAGGTCGAGGTCGAGTGATTCCTGTCTGGCGAACATGTAAACGTTGCAAGGAACCATATACCAAATATATTTATTCTATTACTCTTAAGAAGTAAGAAATTCATATTCCACCAAAAAAAAACCTCCTCAGATTTGAAGCAGTTACTGAACCATGAAAATGAAGTCAATGACATTGAACATATGACAGATGGATAAGATATGAAGCTTCCAGGTCTTCTACCATTTGAAATATAAAGCTTTATTCAAATAGTTAACGCTGCCGTCTGATAGTAATAGCTGTCAGTCCTATATACTGCGACATTCGACTAAAATGGACTTCGTACTGATGAACATTGTGGTGTTGAACACCAATATACAGTACTGAACCAGTCCATGTTTTATATGTGCCTTATCATGTATCCGTGACGTAGTACACAAGACACACGATCTTAGACTCTTCACCTTACCACATGTATTGACATATTGAATGTTTCCGTTATTACTGAATTTATGTATAATTATTGTTGTATCACCTGAATAAACCCTGGTGAGTTTCATATATATTGTGTTATATTATTAGTTATATGCTCGGATCACAACATTGGCGTCGTCGACAGCTCGAATCTGTTAATTTTGAAACTACCGCTTTTCAACGGTACGGTTCACACCATTTGCACTAAATTGCTGCAAATTATAGCAAAGGCTATATTTAAAATTAAAACTTCCATCTATTTTGGAAAGTTTTAGTACTTTTTCAGGCAGTACTACACATCATATTCACTGTTTGAAAAGTAATGCTTGGCTAATTTCTCGTTTTAGTGAGTCGCCATTTTGAATAGCCATTAGCTGTATCTTGTCCAAATTGAGCAGGACGGAAGTTGGATTTCTGAGCATGATCTGACAAAACTACAGTGCAGGCATCGAGGTTTACTACAAATACCGTTCGTGCACAACTACAGTACAGGCAATGTGGTTCATGAAAAACACCCTTTCGTGCACAACTACAGTACAGGCATCGTGGTTAATAACAAACACCGTTTCGTGCACAAATACAGTACAGGCATCGTGGTTGATGACAAGCACCATTTCGTGCTCAAATTAAGTACAGGCATAGACAACAGACTCACGGAACTGTTTACTGGTAGTTTGAAATAACAACCATAACAAACCATACAATCTAACAAATTTTTTTAGAATGTCAAAACTTATTACACTTTTGGATGCCACCTTGGATCAACTTCAATCAGTTGAGGGTATAGACAATAAAATGGCCATACAGATACTTGAGGTGAGAGATTCCTCACATTTCATAGACTTTAATGCAGTGTCCGGCATTACTTGTGTACCAGAATCAACTTTAAAGAAATATTTCATTGAACCTGGCATGTTATACTTGTTCCAGAAACTGCACAATGAGATAGCAGAAAATAGGCAGGAAATCTCTAATGTCACACCAGGACTCCATGAGGTATACAAGAAAGTCTCCCAAATTGACAACATGACAGAGAAATTTGATGATTTATGTGTTCGCATGACCAAAATAGAGCAAACTCAGTTAATAAAGTCAACCACCCAGTTCCAAAATCACATACCATTATTACAGGGCGAACATCGTGAAGTTCCAGAAAAGCTAGATACTTTGATAAAACATAAAAACCAGCAGGTAAAGGGACAATTTGGAACTCAACCTAAGTGTCTTAGCACTCCAGCAAGGTCACAATAGAAATTCAGCAGTCCTCAGAATTCACACTACCCCTCATCACAAAGAAGTTCAAGTTCTTGTAAAGAACAAACCTATACTTTTCAGAGGACCTCGATTTCATCAAAAGACCAAACTTTAAACAGGTCAGGGTCAGGCCACTAGGCTCACGCCTGACCCAAGAGGAAGAGAGCCAGGAGCTTGTTGTTGAAACTGTTGGTATAAGTTTAGATATACACGTAGCTGTAAATTCTATCCAAATCAGAGCTACCGTTGACACTGCCGATTTAAAAGGAACTGGACTTCAACCACTTGCGGATTTCTTTGCCAATTCAGGGCAATTCACTATGTGTGTCATATATTTGATCGGTACAATCAAACTTGGCCGGCATGGCTTGATTGTATGCAGCGCAATAGTAGACTTGGTTCACTCAACCGTTGTTTTAGATGGAAAATAAATTCCTTCACAACTAATAGAGGGAAGAGTTTAGTCTCTGTTACAAGTGCTTATGAATACACCTGTTCTAAATTCATTTATGTTTAAAACGGTGAAAAGGAAATCCTTGTCTAAGGACGTTTGTGACACTCTCCCAATACAGAACCACCTACCTGTCTTAATATCACACGTCATGGAAATTACACCACAATACAATGTAAACATTGTCAATAATACTGCTATTGAAATCTCTCATATAGCAATAGACCTTTCTAATAAGATGGTCAGTGATGAAAATAGGTACATGGACATAACAGATGAAACATCAGATAACCATGAAGTCCGTGGCGAGGGAGTCTTGCAACAGAGATCTGCAGGGGCCCTAGGTCCCGCAGTGTCTCTTGTCACTGCATATACTTCAGCAGCAACCATATTTGACGAAGACCATATACTTCTTTGGTGCCAGCTACTGCTGGGTTCACTTCATCAAATTAGCACAATACTATTATAATGTTCCACTTTTGAAGATCTCTTGGATTACATTTTACAAATAGAACTTTACACTTTCATGGAGTACCAATTGTAACCTCTAGAATTTATGTTTGTACGTAAACTACCCATGGAACCTACCAGTGATTGCCATTGCCTTGTGTTGTTTTATGAATATTCCGTTTTCGGTGTTAATGTTAACAGTTAATGACAGTGTATAACATATCTGTTAAGATTCCAAACCAAGGATTTCTACCAGTAGTATAGTTTCAAGCGTCTTACTCCTCATCTTGTTTATTTTGTTTATTACATTGAGTTACTATACCGTATTATGTTTCCAGAGAGGAAGAGACATTTTATTCCAATGACCGTTGTTTTTGCGTATTCCATGTACTTTGAAACATTGATAGCGTTTAAAGGAATATAGAACGTTTAAAATTTGGACTTTAATGAACCTTTATACAATTTGATGTGTTATAGGAGACATTGTTTATTCCGACATTACTACATGAATATGGATTACTTTTCACAGACAGTGCGTTATTTCTAGTCGTTTTCTTAACCCCTGCTCTGGTTCTTCTAAGATGGGGCGATTGTGGTGCTGAACACCAATATGCAGTACTGAACCAGTTCATGTTTTATATGTGCCTTATCATGTGTCCGTGACGTAGTACACAAGACACACGATCTTAGACTCTTCACCTTACCACATGTTTTGACATATTGATTATTTCCGTTATTACTGAATTTATGTATAATTATTGTTGTATCACCTGAATAAACCCTGGTGAGTTTCATATATATTGTGTTATATTATTAATTATATGCTCGGATCACAACAACATGATGAAATTGACGAAACCTACACTGATCAATCAATTTATGATATAACATAGTAAAATACAGGGACGAGCTCTCATACACTAAAAAAATGAAATCAAAATAATAATAATAGTATTAATTCTTTATTTTATTTATTCATAGAGACTAAACAATTATATTTGTTACAAAATATATATCTCTCCTGAGACCACACACACATCACAAACAATCAAATACAGATATCATGCTTAATTAATATGTGTCTCATATGGTCCGAGAACACAATTAATTCGTAGTGCATTTCTTTTAGAACATAAATGAAAATAAAAAAAATCCCACCTGCGCTTTCTCACAGAAACTTTTACAGTGTGTTGTACTACTTTTGGGACAAATTATATCAAAATTATAGAAAACTTCATCGTCTCTAACTCAAAATATGGACAATTTTATGTTTAGGGCGTCTTGAAATCTTTTGACAGCTTCCGAAGTGCTCATTTTCAACCTTTTTCAGCTGGACCAAATCACTACTTTCCTTTAAAATTCTGGACCCAAATTTTTTTTACAGTGTAATGTTATCCCCCTACTTGCAATTTGAGGCATTAAACATGGAGAAATAAATTTGGAAGAGGTATAAAAGTTAATGACAAGTAACCCACTGTCAACACTAGGGACTATATTTGTGAACAACGAAAATCTAGGGACGACAATGGTGGTCTCGGACCATATGTCTATGCAAATTATCACTAGTATGTGTTCTCATGTGTCGGTAAATTATCAGTAATATGTGTTCTATGTACATATAAGTTATTACTTTTGATGTATCATGCGTCTACGAAAACTATGTCTGATTTATTAGTATGTGTTCTCATGTGTCTTTGTAAATTATCACAAGTATGTGTTATCATGTGTCATATACACCACTGTCTGTGTCAAAAAGTCAATTGCATGGTATGGATGTTCATACTTTCTTTTAAACTACAAAATTGACTAAACCCTTTGCCATCTCAAATGTGAGGTTTACATGTTTTACCTGTATGTATTTTCATATGTTTCTTAAAATTACTTAGATCACTAAAGCCTTTCCCACAAACATCACATTCATTAGGTGTATAACCTGTATGTGTTCTCATATGTCTTGTTTAACTACTATCTTGACTAAACTGTTGATCACATACATCACAGTTTATACCCTGTATGTGTTCTCATGTGTGTCTTTAAAGTACTAGGCTGACGAAATCCTTTCCCACAAACATCACATTCATGAGGTTTATAACTTGTATGTGTTCTCATGTGAATCTGTAAATTACCATGCTGACTAAACCCTTTCCTAAAACATCACATTTATGAGTTTTATAACTTGTATGTGTTCTCATGTGAATCTGTAAATTACCATGATGACTAAATCCTTTCCCACAAACATCACATTCATGAGGTTTCTCACCAGTATGTGTTCTCTTGTGTCTCTGTAAATTACTTTGCTCACTAAAGCCTTTACCACATACATCACAGTTTTACAGTTTATCCCCCGTATGTGCAAAATAATGTGTTCTGGAATGACTTAGTAAATGACTAGGTTGACTTAACCCTTTACCACATACATCTCAGTTATTGATTTATCACCTGTGTGTGTTCTCATGTGTCTCTGTAAAACAAAAAGCTCACTAAACCCTTTGCCACATACATCGCAATCATAAGGTTAATCCCCTGTATGTGTTTTTATGTGTCTTTGTAAACTATTTGACTGACTATACACTTTACCGCAGACGTCACAATTATAAGGTTTATCCCCTGTATGTGTCCTCATGTGGACATTTAAATTACCACGATGACTAAACCCTTTACCACATATATCACAGTTATGAGGTTTTTCTACAGTATGGGTTTTCATGTGTCTCTTCGAATTACTACGGTGACTAAACCCTTTATCAGATGCATCACAATCATAAGGTTTATCAGCTGTATGTGTTCTCATGTGTCTCTGTAAATTCCAAAGCTGACCAAAACTTTTACCACATACATCACAGTCATGTGGTTTATCTCCAGTATGTATTAACATATGTCCAGTTAGGAAACTATTTCGGGCAAATTCTCTTCCACAAACCTCACATTTATAAGGTTTTTCACCCGTATGTGTTCTTATATGCTTCTTTAAGTCACTACTTTGACTAAATCCTCTAGCACACACACCACATTTATATGGTGTTTCACCGGTGTGTTTCTTCATGTGTCTCGTTAAGGTATTATTCTGACTATATTCTTTAGCACACACATCACATTTATGACGTGTTTTATCAGCCTGTGTATTTATGTGTCTCTGTAAAGTACCATTGGTTGTGACTAAATTATCTCCTCCCTCTGATATCTTATTGATATCTCCAGTATGTGTGTTTATGTGTCTCTGTAGTTTACCGTTGAGTGTGACTTCATCCTCTCCTCCCTCCGACATCTTATTGATAATGTTTATCTCCAATTAGTGCGTTCTTGTACAACCCTGTAAGGAAAAAAAGACATGTACATGTATATAAACCTTTTGATACCTTTCTGCAATTTACACACATATCATGTACAGTCATGACAGTAACACCTTACTAATCATAATCCTGCACAAAACAAAAACCAACGGAACGCCATCACTGCCTTATACGAAGAAACTACTATGACATGATGCAAATTTGACATTACGATGTATACATTTTGGCATAATGTAATAGAAATATACGACATAAAGATTTTTTAACATAACGTAAAGAAATTTTTCGCCTCATGTTATTTAACTTTCAGATAAGGTAATGAAACAACCACATGATCACGAAATGAAATTTTCACATCATGTAAAGAGGAAACACATCATGTAATGAAGAATTCACATCATGTCAAGTAGAAATCACATCGTGAAAGGGAGCTACCATTTGATTTTCATGGGGGGGGTCTAGGATGAAAAATTTTGACCTGCATTTTTTTTAGCTGTAATCTCTGTCCTGCCTTTTTATTTTTCACTCTGTTAGGTCCTGCCTTTATTTTTTTTAGTTTATCCTGACTTTTTTTACCTAAATTGTCGTCCTGACTTTTTTTTTGCAAGTGTCTCATCCTGCCTTTTTCTTTTACTCATAACTCCTGACCTGCCTATTTTTTTCAAATTTCATCCTAGCCCCCCCCCCCCCCCCCCTAAAAATCAAATGGTAGCCCCCTAAAGAAGAATTCTCATCATGTAAGCAACATTTTCATCATGTCATAGTAGTTTCTTCTTATAAGGGGCTTAGGCAGTGATGGCGTTCCATAAAAACCTTTTATTTCATCAGATCGGTCATGGCGCAGTTACTGGTTCTCTGTCTCAGTCTATATTACCTTTCCCCCATGACTGTATGCCAGAGAATTGATTCGGAAAACTACGTTCTTCCAACCAGTAGAATTAGGTCGGAAAGAACAATGGACTGGCGTCATCACCGATCAGATGAAATAAAATGCCCAAATCACATGTCTGTTATTAAACATAACTGCTGACTGTTGGTCCTACCAACCATGGTCAGCCATACTGTTTTTCCGGCCAACTGTCACAAATTTGTCTACTTTATTATACTTGTTGTATCTTTACCCTAAGCCCCGGGTTCTCCCTATTAGGAGTAGACAACTGATACCATTCTCCCTGCCAGGGGTAGACGATGGACACCAATGGGCCTCTGGTTGGATACAGCGGATGTCAGAGCCTGCGCACGCCTGCAGCGCCCTCTTCACCTTATGGTCAACAATACGTTAGACGCAATAACGAAGACACAGTAACAACGCCCGAGTTATAGGTAATTACATAATACTTAAGCCTAAGTACTTCTTATATGTATAAAGTCCAGGTCAGGTCCTTTCAAGGGAAATAGTCTTTCCCCAAGACGAACACCACATTATTGGTAGTTGCGGGTGGTTCGAACACACATGGTGTGACCTAGTTAGCCATTTTGGTCAGGGAATTTTGACCAGGTGCAATCAAGCGAGATTGGCAAAATAATTTTGGCTATTATGAGACTTTGCAAGTTGGATTAGGCTTAAAAGAAAAGCTTTAGAAGCGATACCTTATTGAGAAAAGCGTTGTAAGATAATTTTTTCACTGTCTGTGAAAGTTTTCAAACTTTGATCAAGTCATTGATTTTTTCAGATTGAGTCTCGCGTGATTTCGTGTTACCAGGTAACAGCGATACTTGAGATCAATACCGGAAGTGATTTCCGTGATTTGTTTACATATGCAATACACATCTTTGCTATTTGTAAACGGGATTTAAATCAATAAAGACTTGTTTATTATTTTGTTATTGTGTTGTCATTTATTTATAGTGAAAGTTTCACTGAATATAGGGTAATATTCAGCACAATGAGTGGGTTTAAAATTAAAATAAACTCCAGTCTGGAGTCTGTTCTCCTACATGTACCTGGCATTGGTACGGCTACTGCTCGTAGAATTATAGTAATGAGAAATAATGGCATAACAATTACACCAGAAATATTGGCCCAAATACCATATATGAAAAATAAAATGTCCCTTGTGTCAGATATGATTGATTTTTTTCCTTGTGAATTCAATGACATGGACAATGTTGATGTCAGGTGTCAAGGTCAGCCACATGAGTCACAAGACTATGAGACAGATACACATGTAAAATCACACGTGGAAGGGGCAGCAAATTTTGTTTCCACACCCTTCACCCCGGGTACTATTAGACGGGAAATTGCTCATTTGCAAGAATTTAACACCGATACACAGAGGAGGATAGACCAACACGGTTCAACACAGGCACCTGTCCAGGGGGGTGAAATTTATCAAAAACCTAATTTAAATCAACCGGTTGTTTCTGACTCGGAGATTGCCATGGATACAGTGTGGAATTCGCAGGTTGATCGCACGTCAATGAGATCCATGCCCTCATGCATTGAGGAAAATGAATATCCAACCCTAGAGATGGACCGTTGCAGAATTCTTGACGATAATCTGTCCTGTAGTGAGGAATCGTTACTTCCCAGCCGAACTTTACAACCAGAAGTAATTGACCCAGCATACGGACCACATTATGTAGAATATGAACCGTCAGATAAGCAAGATTTGCCAAGTCTAGATCGGTCTATGAGTATTCAGCATGATAGCACCACTATGATAGAGGTTCAGCTGAATCAGCAACCAAGGTTAGTGGGTGAACATTGTACAGAGTACGAGTCGTCAACTGCTATGAAAGAGCAACATTTCGAGAACTTCCACCTCAACGACAGGTTCCAACAAAGTCAATCACCAATGGAACAGGACTTTAACAGCCAGACTAGGCGACCAAACAATCAGCGCAGTAGGTTGTTAGAAAATTCTGTCAACTATATTCAACCGCCACAACCAACGGTTCAACTGCCTGTTGATCATACCGTCAACTTTAACCAACAACCTCAACCAATTGTTCAACTGCCTGTTGAACATACAGTCAACTTCAACCAACGTCAACAAGCTGTTCAACCACCTGTTGAACATATCATCAACCACAACCAATAAAGACAGCAAGCTGTTCAACTCCCTGTTGAACATAATGACGACTACCCTCGATCAAATAATAGAGCCATTCATCTACTTGGTGGTCACACAGTCACCAACACACAACCAACCCAACAGTCAATTCAACAATCAACCCGGCATACCATTAGCAACGTACCACATCAATCACACGGCACATCCATGCTTAAAGGACAATTGCCTACTCAACAAGGTTTCAACAGGTCACCTCCGACTGTTGCCAATCAACCAATCAACCACAGGGCTACACATCAACAACCTCAACCCAACATCAACAGGTCAAACCCTTTACCTGCACTTAGGTCTACTCCACCCGTCAGGGAAAGGAAACCTTATCAACAACTTCCACCGACCTCCAACAGGGCCAATCAACCACCCTGTCCCAGGTCAACAGGTCAACTACAGTCAACTAGACAACAAAACTATACCTTTCCAGTCGGTATAGCCGGACAACAAAACAGAGTGATTGATAATCAACACCTGTCCCAGGTCAACAGGTCAACTACAGTCAACTAGACAACAAAACTATACCTTTCCAGTCGGTACAGCCGGACAACAAAACAGAGTGATTGATAATCAACAACATCAACCATCGATCAACCATCCTGTTAATATATCACATATCAACAGCCATGTTCCACCGACACAACAATTTAACAGAACAGGTCTATGCCAACCTAACACCAACCAGTCAGGTTTTCAACAACCACCCAACAACACAATGGGTCAGCAGGGTCAACCGCCTCAGGCCATACATAACCAACAGGAATTTTACAGGCAACAACCGGTGCAACATCTCCAAAATGTTACTGCACCTATACATCAGACTCAACAGACATTTGGAAATATACCATACCAGCAAGGGAGGCCCTATCAGCCTTCGACAACACCAAATCTTGTACAAGGAACGGCTCAATCAGGGTATTATGACGCAGCTCCACACTTGCCAGTGTACCAACAACAACAGTTGTACAATAACAGTCCACACACTCAGTTTCAGGATCAACGCGGTATGTCTAGTATTACGAGCTGCTCAAATAGTGATTCTGATTCATCTAGTTCTACATCAGGGGTAGTGTATCGTCGGAGTCGGCATAAGAGTAGAAGCCACAAAACACACTCTAGACTCAGTATATCAAGCAGACATGTTTCACCAGTGGAGGAGGAGGCTAGTGAACACTCTTCGCCACACCGAAAAAATTCAGGCAAGAAGCATGACAAAAGGAGGTCAGACAGATTGGTCAGTCGGAAACGGATGGTCACCATTCCTCAAGCAACCGTCATAGAGCGAAGCCAGCTACAATGAAACAGGACAACAAATTTTTCTTTTCGGTGCCCCAGAACCTTAAGTACACAGATTAAGGCAACTGGAAGGCATTTTACACAAAGTTCACCGGGTACGCTGAGGCTGCCGGTTGGACGGACAAACAAAAACGAGAACAGCTTTGTTGGTGCTTGGAGGACAAAGCTAGTGATTTTTATACAGTGCTACTGGAATCCAACAAAGACATTGCCTTTATTGCAGTAGTGACTAAAATGGTGAAACGCTTCGGTTTTCAAGAACCACAAGAAACTTCACAGATACAGTTTCAGACCATAACCCAAAAGAAAGAGGAATCCCGGGAGGATTGGGCGGATCTTGTATTATCTCTGGCGACACAATCCTTCAAAGACCTCTTTGAAGAGTACATGACAAAACAAGCAGTAATGACATTTTGTCAAGGTTGCAACGACCCAGAGGCTGGACAACACGCATGTGGGTTTAAACCAGTATCGGTGGAAAATGCAATTGATATAATTAAGTGGTATCAGCATTCAAGAAAGGCTGTGCAAGCCCACATTGCTCAAGGAAAAACACATGAAGTCAAACAGGCGTCAGCTCCAACAGCACAAGTTAGTGACACACCATCAGTGCACGGGGTAGGCTCATCTAAATCAAACATAGACACATGAGTATCTCAAATGGAGCAACAACTTCGTCAACAACAGAGCATGCAACAGATGCAGAGCCTACTGTCCTCAATGACTACACTTACAGAGGAAATGCGACATTTAAACAGATCTAGTGGTACTTCGCCCAGTCGGGACTATAGATCAGATAATACCTCACGTGGACGTGGTCAAGGTAGAAGAGGTGGTTATAATAATCGTGCTGGTAACCGCAGGTCACAAACCCCAGACGGGGCATCTTTTTATTGTCATGAACTAGGACATTTCAAAAGAGATTGCCCAAAGTTAAATAACTCACCTGGCAGCAAACCGCCAACTCAGAATAAGCAAACAGAACGCAAATCAGTTACAATGAATGTGCCAGAGGTCAAAGCTACAGAGGGACCATCTAATGGGTTTACTGTGGTAGGAACAATTGGGACTGCTCAACTGTTGAGAGTAAAGGTACAAATCCAGGACAAGCTAGTAACTGCATTGATTGATACGGGCTCAGAGGTTACCATAATGCAGGACACCGTTTTTGATTCTCTGAAAGAAAAACTTTATGTCATTAAAGAGACACTTATGCATGGAGCAGGCCGAGAAATGCAGATGGCCTGCAGAATTACTAATCCTAATCTGTTTAGTATACAGGACCTACTTTTCAATCACAACTTATATATCGCTCCAATCGACTGTGAGATGCTACTGGGCCATGACTTCTTAGCTAGTAATAATGTTATACTCAACATTGGTCAGGGATACATGTCCATCAACGACAAGACAGTTATGCTAGTCTTAGGAGAAAAAAAGTTATCAAAGGTACCAGGATTATAATTTAGTACGCCAGACGCGCGTTTCGTCTACATAAGACTCATCAGTGACGCTCATATCAAAATATTTATAAAGCCAAACGAGTACAAAGTTGAATAGCATTGAGGATTCAAAATTCCAAAAAGTTATGCCAAATACGGCTAAGGTAATTTATGCCTCGGATAAGAAAATCCTTGAAGGATTGTGTCGCCAGAGATAATACACGATCCGCCCAATCCTTCAGGGATTCCTCTTTCTTTTGGGTTATAGTCTGAATTTGTATAGGAGGATAGACACAATCTGCTCAACCCTCAGTCAGCAGAATTACAATACCAAGCTGGGTAGTAGTCCCACCTAACTCAGTAATGCGAATGAATTGTACAGTACCAGTACAGGATAATGATTTTGTGATAGAACCAAACTCGAAGACTACACTCTTGATTCCAAGATCAGTTTGTGCTAAAGGACAAAGTCCGGTTGTTTGTTTTATGAATGTGACGGACAACCCTGTCCGACTCCAGGGTGGAATAGAAGTAGCTGAGGCACATGCTGTGACCATAAATGAATCTATGGGTGACCCTCAAGATCTGAGTGTTGGTACTTGTTCAACCAGTAAACAGGGTACCAGTCAAAATGGTACACCACCTAAACAAGAGGATCTCCCAGATCATCTCCAAGAACTCTTTACTACATCCAGTCAGGATTTGACATCAGATCAGAAATCAAAACTGAGAACTATGCTTTACACGTACAGTGATGTTTTTGCAAGGACAGAGTTTAACCTTGGTAATTTTAGTCATGTAGAACATGAAATTGATACTGGCGATGCCAGGCATATTCAGCTCCGTATGCGGAGAACACCCGCTTGTTTTGTTCAAGAGGAGGAGGCGCACCTCAAGAAAATGTTAGATGCCGGAGTTATACAACCTTCAACATCAGAATGGGCTTCAGCACCAGTGCTTATAAGGAAGAAAGATGGCGGGGTACGCTGGTGCATTGATTTCCGGAGGCTAAACTCAGTCACATCACGTGATTTATTTCCTCTGCCCCTGATAGACGAATGTTTGGATACTTTGGCTGGAAACATATGGTATTCCAAACTGGACGCTAATAGCGCATATTGGCAAATAAAGATCAAGCCAGAGGACCGTAAGAAGACTGCATTTGTCACGAAATAAGGATTGTTTGAGTGCGTCAAGATGGCTTTTAGACTTTGCAACGCACCAGGTACCTATGCCAGAGTAATGAACCTGGTACTCAGAGGTTTAACGTGGAAAACTGTTTTGGCTTTCCTTGATGATATATTGGTTCTAGGACCATCTTTTGATGAACATCTCACTAAGCTACAGAATGTATTTGCCAGATTTAGAGAGTATGGACTTAGACTAAAGCCTAAGAAGTGTGCTTTATTCAGAACCAATGTAGAATTTTTAGGCAGGAGTGTCAGTAACCAGGGCCTCCAAATAGGTCAGCAACATGTGCAACCAGTTAGTGGTTGGGTTGTACCTACTAGCACAAAGGAAGTTGAACAATTCCTGGGATTTGTGAACTACCACCGTTCATTTATCAAGGACTATGCCAAAATATCTGCTCCACTATATGAAGTGACAGGGAAAAAAATGTTTTCATGGAACCATGAACGTCAACTTGCATTTCAGACGTTAAAAGACAACTTGTTATCTGCACCAGTACTTACTTTGCCTAACAACAAGGATTATTTCATCCTGGATACAGACGCCTCCCAAAACGCAATAGGCGCAGAACTCATTCAGGTGCAAGATGGAGAGGAACGGACCATAGCATGTACTAACAGCCGAACAAAAACGTTATTGCACAACTAGAAAGGAGTTGTTGGCAGTAATTATATTTACTAGACAGTTCAGACACTACCTTCTGGGAAGACAATTCACTGTGAGGACAGACCATAGTAGTTTGACATGGCTTATCAATTTCAAAGAGCCCCAGGGGCAATTAGCTAGATAGTTGGAAGAGCTCAGCCAATATGACCTGGTCATAAAGCATAGGCCAGGTAATCAGCACATTGATGCAGATGTCTTGTCTCGTCTCCCGGATAGGTTAAAAGAATGTCCACATTATACTGCAGACACCATACTGGCAAGTTTACCTTGCAAGGGCTGAAATTACTGCCAGCGAGCACATCAAAGTTGGGCACAGTTCTTATGTGATGTAGATGAAGCAGTACCACTGGCTAGAAAAAGAAAGCAAAAACCAAGATTACTTAAAAGAGTAGCAACAGCAATGATGATGTTATTTGAAACTCCAGAACAGGTTTCAACCTTGGAACAACCTGCAGTACCAGTTGAATCTGCAGTTACTGACGACTGTTAATAACGTTGTTACACTAGCAGCTTAAACTCAATTGAGCCTATAGCAAGCCAGTCATCTGAGGAATGTGATTTACCACCATTCAGTACAGGTATGGAATTGATTTTTACTCCATCAACGGCAAGAATTGTAATGGATGACTCTTCTGATTGTGTCGTGGCAGCAATCGCACAAGAAGAGGGCATAACCATCTCAGGTTTCAGTGAAGAGGATATAAAAACAGGCCAAGAGAGTGATCTAGACTTGATGTTTATCCTCCCGTATTTAAAAGATGGCTGTGAACCACTATCCAATGATTTGTTCCTGGCACCACCAGCAGCCAAGAGTCACTGGATAAATAAAGAAAGATTTTTCTTAGACAATGGTATTTGAAAGAGTCAACCCAAAACAGAGGGAGCCAATACAAGACTTGTTGTACCCGCTTCTTTGAGACAAGTAGTAATGGAGCTCTGTCATGAACTGCCTAGTGCAGGACATCAAGGTGTATCAAGGACCATGTCCAAGATAAAGGACAAATATCACTGGTATAACATGACCAAAGACATTAACTTGTTTGTACTTAGTTGTGATACTTGCAACAAGAACAAGAAAGCGAGCAGACATAGTAAATGTCCTCTGACCAAGTACCATGCTGGGTACCCTATGGAAAGAGTCAACATATATTTTATGGGCCCTTTGCCAAAGTCGAAACAAAACAATGAACATATTTTAATGATGACAGACCAATTCACCAAGTGGACGGAATGTATACCACTACCGTCACAAACGGCTGACGTAACTGCTCAGGCTGCCATTAATGAGTATTTTACAAGATTTGGCTATCCATTCCAGCTATTCTCAGATCAGGGACGTAACTTTGAGAGCGCATTCTTTAAAGCAGTATGTGATTTGCTGCAAATTCATAAGGCGAGAACGACCCCATATCGTCCTCAGTCAAATGGACAGGTTGAGAGACAGAACCGCAGTCTCATGGATGCAGTAAGATGCTTTGTTGATTCACAACAAGAAACTGGGATCAACATATTGCTCAACTAGGGGGAGCCATGGGATCTAGTGTTAACAGGAGTACAGGGTATACACCAAAACAAGCTAATGCTGGGCAGGGAAACCAATCAGCCAGCAGACCTTATGTTCGGCAGTCAGAGTGAAAGGAAGTATGAGGGTGCTGATAGCTATATCATAGACCTTGAAAAAACTATTAAAAGTGCGCATACCATTGCTCGGGATAAGCTCAAGACCTCCCAGGAGAGAATGAAGAGAGACTATGACCTTAGGGTCTTAGAAAAATCGTACCAGCCGGGGGATCTTGTGTATGTTTTAGACACTGCCCAAATTAAGGGTAAATGTAAAAAATTAGGATCACCATGGAAAGGGCCAGGCATTGTAATTAGTAAGGTTACCGGGTACGTGTACAAGGTGAAACTCCAACGGGTGGTTTTTAACACTAATCATGACCGACTCAAGCCATGTGGGGATAGGAAGATTCCTGCTTGGTTAGAAACATGTAGGGACAAATTTAAACAAGGTATTGATGTCTTGGCAGGCAATAAGACCAAGCCTACTACCCCTCAGTACTGTGTGTGTCGGGGCCCAGACACGGGTGAGACAATGGTCCAATGTGATAACTGTAGGGAATGGTTCAATTTAACCTGCATAGGTATGTCAATCCAAGAGGTCAATGAGATAGATCCCTACATTTGCCCAAATTGTCAACTTGTCCGTCCTACTCCACCCTCAAAAGATAAAAGAGGGGGAGAAAATGAGTAGGTAACCATATTGTGTAAATAGTCAGTTTAATCATTGTGTATTAGATACGTAAATTGTCAGTTTAACTAATGTTTGTTTATTTTTTTCATATTTTTCAGAACGTCAGACTCAGAATCATTCAGGTCTTGCTCCAGCGAGGGCAGTGAAGATGAGGAAAGGTCTTGTAGGCCTAGTACTAGTAGTTGTAACTCCCAGCCGGGAGTGGGCATTCAGCCATTCGACACCTCAATCTTGGATGAAGCCAACCACAGGAGAAGGGTCAGGAGGGAAGTACCTGGTCAGGAAGGACCTGTGGAGGATCCCACAGTAATGTCGGAGGTACCAGCAATACCACAAGTAAGTGATTTAAAGGAACAGGAGGAACTTGTACAGAAACCTGGAGAAGAGTCACTTCCTACTCCAAAGGAGCCTGCAGCCGCTCAGGAGGAAGTAGTCAAAGAAGTCGACCCTATGGCTTTCAAGAAGGTCATTCCAGAGGCTTGGAAGGGGAAGGAGCACCTGGTATGGACAGGACCATACAGTGGGTTCAAGGACAGAACCTGGAGACTTAGTGACAGGGATGTCGCGTGACCTGTCCTAGACTGTCCGGTGATAACCAGGCACTTGAGAGAACATGCCCTAGCTGACCACTTGTCAGGGATGTTCGGTAGTAAGTTCTCCCAACAGATCTTGCAGGACAGAGAGTTCCAACATTTCAGAGGCCAGATGGTCATTCTCCTTGCCAGATGGTTGACGGGGAGAGAGGATGTTACTGCCTCTGATTTTGTATCATGGCTCCAGCGACGTGCCGGTATCCCAGACGGAATTAGAATTCAGGGAGTATGCCCCCGCTCAGGGCTGTCTGTTCTGCTATGAAATTGCCACAGCGCAAGGTGTATACGATCCACCCATTTAACAGTCCAGTCATGCCAGTGGTTGTGCTGTATTTGAGGGTGATGTTGTCCCTTATTAGACACCTCAGCCAGGCAAACAGAATAACCATTGCCATGGACGAATACACCGGGAACAACGGTCCCACTTATGACCTAGTCTGCCAGATGAACTGGAAGTTCATGGCAGCAACAGTTGTGGCAGAGCCCGTCGTGGCTCAGTCCACAACCAGAATGCCAGTGACTGAGACAAGCTGTAGCTCTAGCTCTGTGGATGTCCCACCAGTGACACAGCCATTGCAGTCAGTGCCATAGAGGGAGGAGGAAGAAAGGGTCACTCCACCAGTGGAGGAGCCAGTAGCCGTGTCAACCAAGCCAGAGGAATCCTTGGTGGTTCTAGTGTTCCACAACACTAGAAAGTTGGTTGGGGTAACATCTGTTGCTAGTGCTGTTGCTCAGGCTAGAGGCGTGTTCGACCTGGAAGACCAGGAGGTCGTGCTCACCTACCTGGGAGCGGAGCTGACCAGCTCAGTAAGGATGGAGTTGTTGCCAGCCATGGCAGAACTCACAGTCACACGCAAATGAGCCATATTGGATTAACGTGGATGAAATTCTGGATTCTTTTTGGTTTTGGCTTAGCCTCCGCTTCCTGTCTGGAAGCTGTACTCCCCAGGATTTGAAAACCAGGCCAGTGTATAAATTGTGAAATAGTAGATTAGTGTTGGACATTTTTACATATCGCGATATTCATGATATTGAAGAACGGTATTGGTGTATACATTGTTTTTTATGGTCATGGTTTTCACTTTTTGTTCCATGCTGGAACTGGTGCTTAATTTTTAAGGGGAATTTAGTAGAATAGCAGGTAGTTTAGATTAATTGGAAATTCAAGGGGAGCTTAATGAACTGACAGACATAGAGATCTTTGTAAATTTTTGATTATTTGTAGTAGATTTAGTTTTTGTGTATTTTAGAGATATGTGATTCTGAATTAGGACAACTCTGAATTGTAGTTCCGAGTAACGGACATGGATTTTTTTTTTATTGTCTTAGGCAAATAGATGTATTTTTTTAAATGTCATGTTTTTTAGGGAAAAGATAAAATTTAAATAGAGACGCAATAGCCAGGGAACAGGGGGTGGATTTTAGAAATAACCCATTCGTTGGTTAGGTAATAAACTAAGTATTTTGAATTTAAGGCATAAGGGGCGTCTTCAGTTGTCAGGCCTTTGTCGGAACTTATAGTTCCTCCTTTTTAGGAAGGAGGGGGTGTTGTATCTTTACCCTAAGCCCCGGGTTCTCCCTATTAGGAGTAGACAACTGATACCATTCTCTCGCCAGGAGTAGACGATGGACACCAATGGGCCTTTGGTTGGATACAGTGGATGTCAGAGCCTGCGCACGCCTGCAGCGCCCTCTTCACCTTATGGTCAACAATACGTTAGACGCAATAACGAAGACACAGTAACATTGCCCGAGTTATAGGTAATTACATAATACTTAAGCCTAAGTACTTCTTATATGTATAAAGTCCAGGTCAGGTCCTTTCTAGGGAAATAGTCTTTCCCCAAGACGAACACCACATTATACTGCACTGCACGCAGTAGAGAACTATTACATGGTTGGGTATGCGTCCGTACTTCCATCTTTCTGACCGTCCGTCCCATAATGGTATCCAGATGAAAACTTGAGAACCGATCAAAAATTTATTCCATTTGTTCCCAATTGCTTAAGCCAGGTGGTCCCACTAGACAACGATCGCGGTATGAACGTCGTATAATCGTGGTAAGAACGTGCTATATACGCAGTAGAAGCGTGTTGCAATCGGATAACTCGTGCTATGGTCGTAGTGAGAACGTGATGAGCGTAGAAAGATCTTAATATGCGTAGTGAGAATGTGGTATAATCTTATAGTGGGATTGTTGTAGCCGCGTAATGAGGACGTAGAAGCATCGTAATAGCAACTAAAATTTACATTTTCGTGCAGCTCATACCGCAACCTCACCACGATCTGAATTTATTTCAGATCGCAGTGAGCATGGTATTGTGGGACGGGTTTAAAATAAATTCATACCGCGATCTTACTACATTGTACGTTCTCAGCAATAATGTCAATATCGAGTTCCATATAAATACAGTACCATTTCTTCAATTTCTCAATAATTACATTAGATTAGGCACTTTATTCTGATTGGGTAACTGCACATCACGTGTTATTCCTTAAGCAATTGCATGATTCAATAAACAGTCACAAGCACAAGTCAATTAAATAAAACTATTATAAAATTCGTGTTTTCATGATCATAGCTAAAAAATGTAGTATTGAATGCTTCTATTTGTAACTTCATAGGGTTGTAAAAGCGTTGACCGTGCGCACATTTTTAGAATTAAGCGCTTCCGCGCGATTCATACACAACGTACTTCGGGTTTCAAATATAAACAATCGCCAAGATACTATACGATGATCAACATCGGCTGTAAACTAGATAATATGCGATGCTCAAAATCAGCTGTAAACTAAAAAGGCCTCTGACTTTTCAAAGATAGATCTGCCATCAGAAGCGAATTCTTTACATGATATATGAAAAAAAAATCCTCATGACAATGAATGATAAGGAACATTGCTTACTACAAACATTTGTTCGCTTTGGGGAATCCGTATATCGTCAGATTAACGGAATTCCAATGGGGACTAACTGTGCACCACTTATTGTGGACCTCTTTTTGTATTGTTAAGAGTTACAATTTATGACAAAAATAAACAAAGACCCATCAAAACAACATCTGATAAACAAATTAAATAATACTTTTAGATATTTGGATGATATTTTGGCTCTCAATAATGACGACTTCAGTATGTATATTAATGTAATTTATCCTGCTGAACTTACTTTAAATAAAGCTAATACTAACAATGACCACTGCCCTTTCCTCGATCTTGATAACTATATCACTAACGGAAAGCTGAATACTAAAATTAATGATAAAAGGGATGATTTTTCATAGATTTTAACAAGAGAAATTTATGTATTACTGAAAAATTATTACACCAGGGTTTTCGATATCACAAACTAGTCAAAACATTTACTAAATTTTATCATCGGTATAAAAGACATCATTCGTAAATATAGCTCAACATGCAGACTTCTTATACGTTCAGGTATTTCACATCCAATTTTTTATGGAAATATTCTTTATAGAGCACAAAGGTGTCAGTATTCACCTCAGAAACTTACAAAACCTTTGAATAGACTTATTAAGAAGGGATATAATTACGATACTGTTGTCAAGTCATTAAAGATTGCATATTTTAGCGTTAATATTGAGTCACTGATAAGGTCTTTGCGTCTGAACTAAACACATTTATTCTAAAAACAGTTGTTGGCATGACACGGGTTATGTTCTTCTCATATATGTTATGAACTTATGATGGTATGATATTAAACCCCTAACAATGCTAACAGGAAGGATTGTGCCTGATGTTCATACATGTATGATGAAATCATAATCTTTCAGTCAATTTAATTGAAGTCTGGAGCTGGCATGTCAGTTAACTGCTAGTAGTCTGTTGTTATTTATGTATTATTGTCATTTTGTTTATTTTCTTTGGTTATATCTTCTGACATCAGACTCAGACTTCTCTAAAAACTGAATTTTAATGTGCGGATTGTAATGTGTTTACTTTTCTACATTGGTTAGAGGTATAGTGGGAGGGTTGAGATCTCACAAACATGTTTAACCCCGCTGCAATTTTGCGCCTGTCCCAAGTCAGGAGCCCTGGCCTTTGTTAGTCTTGTATTATTTTAATTTTAGTTTCTTGTGTACAATTTGGAAATTAGTATGGCGTTCATTATCACTGAACTAGTATATATTCGTTTAGGGGCCAGCTGAAGGACCCCTCCGGGTGCAGGAATTTCTCGCTACATTGAAGACCTGTTGGTGACCTTCTGCTGTTGTTATTTTATTTGGTGGGGTTGTTGTCTCTTTGACACTTTCCCCATTTCCATTCTCAATTTTATCAAATAATAAACATTATTGTAGAAAGGAATGCTCGCAGGGTTACAACTAGTAATGTATGTCACATGTCTTGTTTTCTTAACATTATTGTTTAGTAAGGCAACAACCATTTGATTTTCGGGGGGGGCTATGGTTTTTTTTTCTGTGGAAACTTTTTTTTTCGCCTTCAGCGAAGAACAATCTATTTTTATGGCGACAAACTGAAAACAAACTTTTACTTTCAATTTTAGCATTACAATACATATAGTGGCAACTGAGGGTGAAACAAACATTTTTTTTTTCTCAGGGTTCAAAACAAATTATTTTTTTCACCCAAAAATTGAAAACAAACTTTTTTTTCTGAAAAAAACAATAGCCCCCCCCCCCCCCCCCCCCCCAGAAAATCAAATGGTTGCTGCCTAACAAGATACTGAAACAATATATTTTAAGAGAGCCGTGGTGTAGTGGTTAGTGCATCAGACTACTAACACAAAGGTACCTAGTTCGATTCCAGCCTGCGATAAAACTTTCAGGAACTGAATTTTCGGCTCTACAGTACTGTACCTTGACACCACTTGCGAGTATGGCCTCGAGGGAGGAGACGATGATAGTTTGTCGGAAGGCGACGATAAAAAGCTGACCCGTTTTAAGAGAGAGCCATAGCTCTTGCACGTTTAAAACTAACCCTTTTACACTGCAATGAAGTTACAAAAAGAAGCATTCAATTCTTAATTTATACATATATTTATCGGAAACAATACAGTCATGCCACAAAAATATACTAGAACGCTTGGACATAGTGGTAGGGGTAGAGGCAGACGGAGCTCTGCATATATATGCTCTGGTAGTAACGAATCCAAATCAAGCAGAGATGTCGGACCAACCAATTCAACCTAAAGCACAGCCAAGGTACAACCTTCAACACGGAGCATTGGCTCACAGCCAACAGCAAGCTATAAAGGGCCCCAAAAAAAACTTGTGTAAAACTATTCAAACGGTGAAACCATCAGTCTAATGTATTTAGAAACGAGCAGCTTGGTTGAGCCGTTTGAGTGTGAATATTGACAAATAAATAGAGAAGCTCGTTTCTGCCTAGACCCGAAGAGCAGATTTTGGACAATTTTGAGTAAATTCTGTATTAAAAAAATGTGTAGTTTATGTCACAGGCTCTTGTGTATATGATACAGTTTGGGTTTTTTTTTGCTGAATAAAATATTCAATTTTCTTTATTTATAATATATTATCTATAACTTCTGTGCATGTCTCACCTAGTTTCGTGTGATTTAAACGACTCAGAGAAAATACCCAATTTTACTATCCATACTGACAGCCTTTGGCTGTTGTCTGCTGTCATGGCTGTATGGTCGGGTTGTTGACCCCTTAACACATTCTCCTTCCAATGTTTCTTAGTATAGATAGTAAAATTTGGTATTTTCTCTGGGTTGTTTAAATCACTCGAAACTAGTTGAGACATGTACAGAAGTGATAGATATGTATTATGAATATAGAAAATTGAATATTCTAATCAACCAAAAAAAATCCAAAAAAAAATCTGTATCATATACCATGTATACCATGTATACCCAAGCGCCTGTTCTATGCGGTTTATGTTTTCAATTAACCATTATTTACTCTATTCAGAAAATTTAATTGATGAATAGTTTTACTCTCATAAATTGTTTATAAGTCCTATCTACATGTACAATGTAGCTCCTCTTTCAACTGTCCTATGACTGAAAACCGAAAAAAACACATTTGAATCCTGCTTAAAGGGTCCCAAGATTGTTTCGCCTCGGTCAGCTCATTTGTAGTTGCTTGCACATCATTTCTTTCTAATTACGCCCCTGAGAACCCCTGAGTGACTATATGAGCTTATATTAAAATTGTAAGTGTTATTTGGTCATTACAAGTGTTATTCGGATATTCAGTGTTATTCGGTCATTCAAGGTACCGCATATACATGTATATATAAACGCACTCTCAGTATCAAAGTTGGTCGTTAAGAGGACAGAGCAAGCTGAATTAGTAATAATAATAATAATAATAAATAAGCTTTATTTAGAGTCGGCATGGTATATAAAACATAGAGAAACATAAGTTCTACAAATGAGCTTTTAATGCCTAAACTATTTACTATAACATATTTTATACTATAGCATGTACAAATGATGTATAGATAGTTTTTGGATGAGTTTAAATGATAATTTTATAATTGTCTTATATGTATAAACTAAAAATAGCTTATTATCACATTTATACCACATTTTACCATCGTTTGGTTTACGTTTCCCTGTAGTAATGTTCGGTTCCACCAGAGTTCGCAAACTCTTTTTTCCCTGTTGGTCCAGACTCTTGAAAAAAAATCTGTTGGTCCTTACTATTAATTCGATTGGAAATTACTTAAATTGTGTCAGTCCTTTATAATATTTTGGTGGTAAAATCCGCAGGACCACCACTTTTCAAGAACTGTGTTCCACAAGCGTGTATTTTACTATTTACCCGTAATATAAGTCTGTACGAGTGAGTACTATCTTTTTTGTCTTTCACACTTTCACATTATAAACATCATCAAATCTACCCATATATTTTTCACTCCAGTTTGTTAAATGTCTTCTCATTTACTTACTTTTTCTTTGTGTACAGGGAAATATAAGTTGAGGGAAAGAAACCAACGTCATATTCATGTATCTCACAAGATCCCCTACCTACCTTATCTGTAAGTTCCGCCTATGTCAGAGGCACCAACACAATGGTGCATGTAGGGATTTTATACAAAACTGGTGTCAGTGTTATTAATTTTAACAAGGATTTATGTAATATAGATAATGTTTTTATAAGTTGACAGAAAAAAATGCATGAAATAGTACTGCCTCAAAGTTTAGTCCAGCATGCATAACATTATGCCAATCAAATAACAATTATTGGTAGAGTGGGGTGCTCATTTTCGCCACATCTTTCCTTGTTTTCTACAGTTTATGGTCAGGTCTAAATGTTTTTGAAGTATACTGATATTTCTATATGAAGATAACTTCAAATACAAAATATTCTTAAGCTTAAAAACGGGTTTGTTTAAAAAAAATCATCCGAAAAGTTAGATTAAAGGGTGTATGAAATTTCAGGATGTTTTGTCAATGGGGGACACATATTCGCCGTTTTTACACATCTATCTAAAACCAAATAACCGCAGCTTTTAACAATTTTTATCAAATCAATTGCATTATAGATGAATAGAAGACATTTCAAAGGTGTAAAAAATTCAAAATTAGGGCATTCAGTCAAGTATTTACTTAGAAAATAAGTTCTTTGAAATTGTGTTTTTTATTCAGGAAATTGTCCGAAAATCGTTGTCTGTTTTTGGGTCATTTTCAGCTATCTTTGAAGAGTTTACACCTCAAAATCCTAAAACGGCGAAATTGTGTCCCCGGCGAAAATGAGCACCCCACTCTAAAAGACTTATATGTTTTTTTTTACCTGGGAGTGGGGGCTAGTTATTTTGAAATCTAACTTACAAAATTTCTTGACCCCCCCCCCCCCATAATATTTCCCTATTCTTCTTGACATTTTGTCTCTCGAAGAATGTGAAATACGTATTTCCGTGTGTAACAAGAAGGTGTCCATAGTACGGGATGCCTCACTCGCACTATCATTTTCCATTTCAGTGGAGCGTGGAA